>NC_040102.1:3019047-3320952 GCF_003369695.1 Bos indicus x Bos taurus | reverse complement strand
AGAAATAATGGATCACACTTACATCCATTTTTAAGAAGTATTTTTTACAGGAAAAAAACATGCACAAAATGAGTTACCCAAACTATAACATGTGTAGATATGACCAAAATTACATGTTATCCCAGCTGGAGATTTTAATACTTCATGTGACAAAATAGAGGGTTTGAGTTTTATTCATTTAGTGGGTTTGAGTGAGTAAATTAATAAATGATAATATTATTGAAATTATTCATGGTTTTAGTTACATATAAAGATCCCCAGCAAAAGTAGTATAAAATATTTTCAATAAATTTAATCATTTCAAATTGAAATTCAAAAATAAAGCAACTCATTTATTTTATGTGAAGAAAGACTAATGTAAAATGTACAACAATATTAAGTTCTCTGAAAAATATTTATTAGTTTAAGAAATAATGATTTTCTACCAAAATCTACTTCAATTCAATACTCACTTTCAAATTCTCTGAATTACATTTAACTTGAAATCATTTTAACAAAGATTTAGTATGCAGTGAGTTGGAAAAAGTCTTTCTTGGCTAGAATTCTACTTTTTGTAATTATCTCTCCTTTTTTTTTTAAATTTTATTTTTAAACTTTACATAATTGTATTAGTTTTGCCAAATATCCTGAACATTGTATGTCTTGTAGAAAAATATTAGTTCTGTGAATTCAAAATTTAAGGGTAGTGTCTCACCCAGAACTCAGGCTTTCTCTTCAGCCTCATATAACCTATGCCAGGAAAGGGGCCTTGGGTAGCCTTCATCTATTTTTTCTTTTTTTTTTTTTTTCATTCATTGTTTTTTTTATTTTTTAACTTTACAATATTGTATTGGTTTTGCCATATATCAACATGAATCTGCCACAGGTATACACGTGTTTTCCATCCTGAACCCTCCTCCCTCCTCCCTCCCCGTACCATCCCTCTGGGTCATCATGTCTAGCCTTTAAAGATCATGATACCTCATAATACCTGAATTTCATCAAATGCAAAATTAACAATTCTTGCAGTTTCACTTCTATCTCAGATGTGGGGTAACATTAAGTTATATTAATTATATCTCATACCTGAGGGTATTCATGAAATATAAATAATATTTGTCATTTGTTTCAAAATACGGTGCTATTATAACCTTTTTATTCCATGTGGTCCTGCATTCAACTAATAGTGATCAAGAATTGTCCCACTTGTGTGTTTCTATTATAGTTTTTCTTGGAAAATAGATGGAGCTTTAACTTCCTCTTTATCTCCTTCTGAATTTGCTAGAATTTATATAAAGTATGTCTTCTTCCTCCCCCACTCACCCCCAAAAGGTTGAAATATACTATCATCTGTTTTGAGATTGGAAAGAATAGAAATGCCCTTGATCTGATAAGCAACAGACTAATTCACAGAGAGTTGTTAATGGTTACTAATATAGTACATTTCCCTTCTGGGCGTAATTACATTAAAAAAGACAATCAGCACCTCATGTAATGAATCTTTAATGGTCAAATTTCAGGCAGGTACATTTAGGAGTACATCCAATATGTTGGCTGTCAAGTCAATAGATTAATTAATGTTCACACCATTTACTTGACACATATTATTGGTAGCTCATGTACAGGGTTCTCTGCCATGCCCTGTGAAATTGCAGGGACATACCATCCATTGCCTATGCTCTATGAGATTTAGAATTATGCATATATGATGAAAACTGGCGGTTTTTGTTGTTTGGTTGCTAAGTTGTGTCCAACTCTTTGTGACTCCATAGACTGTTACTTGCCAGGCTCATGTGTCCATGGGAGAGGACTGTTTTCTTCCCAGACTAGAGTACTGGAATAGGTTGCCATTTCCTTCTCCAGGGGATTGTCCCGACCCAGGGATTGGACCCGCATCTCCTGCACTGGCAGGCAGATCCATTACCACTGAGCCACCAGGGAAGTCTGCAAGCTAGAGGCAGGAAACAGAAAGCAGATATGAGCCACAGATAAGCTAAGGCTATGTGGATAACAAGGGGAGGCCTCTCAGGAGCGGTGGGAACCATAGACAGAGGAAGAAAGAAGATATGCTAAGATTGACGATTGAACCAGCTTCTCAGGAGAGGTGAAAGGTGGGCACGCAGAGATTGTAAAGCTAGCATCCCAGACTGGGGACACTCGTGTGCTCAGGCTTTGAGGATGCACACACAGAGCAACTTTACTATCATGTTTGCGAATGACCCAGCTGTTTCTCTGCTTGTTCCCTCATTTTCTTGTGGAGTCCTTTCTGACTTGACACAAGGATGCATGGGGAGAGCTCCTGGGGCAGAGGAAGACTATGTCTCCCAGGTGAACCATCAGAATTGGAGAGAAGGGAATGCCCTTTTCCCTCTTTTATTCTTTACCTGAGTTGGAGGAGGCCAATGAATTTCCAGAACCATCCAGTTCTCCTTCCCCCATGCGCCATTCTTTTTTCCCCCCTCTGAGTACTTTTCTTAAGCATTTTTCTGGTGGCTCAGCAGTTAAGATTGTGCCTGTAATGCAGAAGATGTGGATTTGATCCCTGGGTTGGGACAATCCACTGGAGAAGGAAATGAAAGCCCACTCCAGTATTTTTGCCTGGGAAATCCAACAGAAGAGACTTGGTGAGCCACAGTCCATGGGGTTGCAAAAGAGTTGGACATGACTGAGTATGACTTAGCCACTAAACAACAACTCTTCTCAAAGAAGACAGTCTAGGAAGAGGTTTCTAGATCTAAAGATATATTCCAGAGAAACTAAATGCTCATCCATCCAGCTATTTTGTAAGAACAGTATTTGTTTTTTGTCCCCAAATATGTAGCATGTGTGTGTCTGGTGACGGAACATATCTCTTTTTAATTGGGAATATTTTTTATTTCCAAGGAGTAAGTGGAGGTCAGATTCTGCAGTCTCTAAATAGGATTATTATAGGGCTTCATTCCTGGGATGTTTTTCTTCCAATTGTAGCTCATTAAATCCTTCTGAGTTTTAAGTTGTAACTCAGCATAAGCACAGATTAACAGGTAACTTCTGAAACTAGAGTGCAGAGGCCATGAGCTCACGCTTGGTTTCTTCTGTGAAGATGTTGGAATAGATGGTTGACCACCTCTGTTTTAATTTACATATTCTGTCACAGAACTGAGGTACCCCCATACCTGTTCATATGGAAATGCTGCCATTTATAGAGTCATGGCCTAAAGGAGTTGCCTGGTATAATTTCTACACTTCTTCCATGGGTCCCATGTCGGTCAGCACTTGAGTAGGAGTACATCTTCTAGTGATAGAAAAAAAAAATGAATTATTGTCAGATAACATAAAGTTGTTAAAACTGCATCTTGAATCAGTGTTACAACCTTTGTATAGATAATGCACACTCATTAAAGCAAAAGCAAAGCTCTTTATTACATAGATTCAATTATTCTCTAGCAGTTCGCCAAACAAAAAATTTTTAAGAGTTTAGGGCCATAAACTCTTGCTAACTATCCATGACTTTGATGAACACTAGCCATATTCTGGCTCATATTCAAAAGTTCAATCGTCTATTAAGGACCATGGAGACATATTTCCAAACAGAGTCAACAATTCTTGAAATGTTAACTGCTCTCTAGTTGTTTATGTGTTTTGGGCTGTTGCCTTTCATACGATGTTTTGAATGGTTAGTATCACTGGAGTGTTTTATGTAAGTAGTGTCAGTAAAATGTGATTTAAAAAGAAAAAAACATAGAAACTTATACTAGGGAATAGCATTTTAAAATCTTCAGTGTTTTTCTATTTTGGAATAATTGTCAGCTGAAAAAGATGCACAAAAAAAGCGGAGAATTATGTTTTATCAAGCGGATAAAACTGAGGTCTGGAGCCCAGAACGTAGCATCTCAGATAATTCAGAGACTGGTCTGAGTGGGGAGGGGTGGTGGTGGGGAGTCAGGATATATAGGAGATTTTGCAACAAAGGGCAGGTCGTCAGAACATCAGAAGATTGTTATTGTTCTGTCACTAAGTCATGTTCAACTCTTTGCAACTGCATGAGCTGCAGCATGCCAGACTTCCCTGTCCACTGTCTCCTGGAGTTTGGTCATACTTATGTCCCTTGAACCGGTGATGCCATCCAACCATCTCATCCTCAGTCACCCCCTTCTCCTGCCCTCAATCTTTCCCAACATCAGCATCTTTTCCCAATGAATCAGATATTCAAATCAAAACATCACTGTGCGAGGAATGTAGCACTTTCTCATGCTGGGGAAGATGTAGGGGTCTGGGTTCACTGAAACACTCCTCTGATGCACATCTCAGCGCTCTGGGACCAGCGTCCTGTGCTTTCTCATCCTGAGTCTTCCAGGGTCACGGTGGGTGAGTGGCTGTGGTGTCTGATGGTGATGGCAGGAGTTCTAGTTCTGTTCTGAGTCTCCTCTTGTGCACTATCAGGGCCGCTGTAGTGACTGATGGCCGCAGCATCCTTTGTCTATGGACATGGCAGTGAGTATTTTTCATTCATAACTGCATTACGATCTTTATCATTTTTCTACTATATTTTACTAATCATGTCAGAATTTTTTTAGCTGAACCACATATGTGGATTTGATGCAAACTAAGCAAAATGATGGGGCTTCCCAGGTGGTACTAGTGGTAAAGAACCTGCCTGCCAGTGCAGGTATATGTAAAAGACACAGGTTCGATTCCTGGGTCAGGAAGATGCCCTGGAGAAGGGCATGGCAACCCACTCCAGTTTTCTTGCCTGTAGAATCCCATGGACAGAGGAGCCTGGCAATTTGCAGTCCATGGGGTCGCACAGAGTTGGACATGACTGAAGTGACTCAGCATGCACACATGTAAGCAAAAGGATGTGAGTACAATGCCTTAAGTATGGAAACCAGAAACAGGGAAAAAGAATGTAGTCCCACTCACAGTGGGATTATCAGCTTCAGGGGAATTCACACACAGACCCCCAATCTGGGGTAAAGTAAGAGCCAGTTCCAAGAAGGCCTGTAATTTTGTCTTGACTGGAATGAAGGTGGCGTAAGAGCTTGTTATATATATTGCTTATATATATATATATATATATATATATATAAGCTTATATATATTGTTGTTCAGTCGCCCAGTCATGTCTGACTCTTTGCGACCTCATGGACTGCAGCACACCAGGCATCTCTGTCCCTCACCATCTACCATCTCTCTAAGTTTGCCCAAGTTCATGTACATTGAAGCTCCTATGCAAGGATGCATCTCCAGAAGAAGAGGGCATCAAGGATGAGATGGCAGGGTGGCATCATTGATGCAATGGATATACATATATATATATATATATATATATATATATATATATATATGCATATATGTATTTTTAAATTTTTTTGCAAGCATCAATTTTGCCCACTCATTAAAAAAATGTTTTGGACAAAAATGTTCATATTAAAAATATTTTTCTTGCTGAAGTCTGGCTATATACAGATCACAGAAGCAAAGAGATTTTTTCATCTTTGCTGGTTGTAACTAATTAAAATTAACCCCAACATGATTTAGGGGCTTCCCAGGTGGCTAAGTGGTAAAGAATCTGCCTGCCAATGCTAGTGACAGAGGAGGCTTGTGTTCCATCGCTCAGTTGGGCTTGTGTTCCATCCCTCAGGTGGGAAGATCCCCTGGAGGAAGAAATGACAACTCACTCCAGGTTTTTGCCTGGAAAATCCCATGAACAGAGGAGCCTGGTGGGCTACAGTTCATGTGGTTGCAGAGAGTCGGACACAGCTAAACAACTAAGCGTACACGCGTGCAGAACCCGACTTCATGCTAACATACAATGAGGACACATATGATTTGATGGGCTTCCCTTATGGCTCAGCTAGTAAAGAATCCACCTGAAATGTGGGAGACCTGGGTTCAATCCCTGGGTCAGGAAGATCCCCTGGAGACAGGAAAGGCTACCTACTCCAGTATTCTGGGCTAGAGAATTCCAGGGACTGTATAGTCCATAGGGTCTCAAAGAATTGGACATGACTGAGTGACTTTCAGTTTCATATGATTTTATATACTATTTAACAGATTTAGGATTTGTTTTTTTATTTCAAAAATATGTATTTTATATCATATGTATTTTTTCTTAGAAAAGACCTTATAGTATTGATCTCCCATCACACAATGCAGCTTCCTTAGAAAATTTGATTCCTTATGTGACTTTCTAATGTAAATGAAGAGAATCAATAAAACACTGCTCCCAGGGAAGCATCTTTGCTTTCCTTCACTGTCTTTTAATGTTATTAGGGACAAATTCCCTTTAGCTAAATACCTCAAATATGTAGAGAGGAGCTGAGTGCGAACCGGTGATCATATGAGATCTTTTTGTTTTTTTTTTACTTTACAATATTGTATTGGTTTTGCCATAGGAGCTGCCTCTTTCAGAGCTAGTGATGCTTCCTTTAGCCTGAATGTGTGTTTCCTTGGGGGGCTCACATGCTGGTGGTCCAGGAGCCAGGGCAGAGGGAGGGCTCTGAGCAGCCGTGTGGTGGCTCAGTTACAGGCATGTTGACCTCCAGCCAGCCGCAGGTTAAGCTGCTGGGTTTCATAGCTTGGGGTGAAACTCCTGAAGGGAGTGCTCCATTTTTATGTCCTTCCACAAATGAGCTCAGAGCATAGCATGTCCCCTCTCGCCCCTGAGCATGTGGGCTGTTCTATGAGACAGAAAAACCACACACAGATGTTTGTTTTCCGCCTCCTTAATACTTAGACAGAAGACAACCCAGGAAACTCCTAAGCTCTGATATAATTTGTGAAGAAGGCCTGTGGGTTAATAAGCATCTTCTGGGAATCAGGGATAGAGGTAGGGGAGGGTCGTGGAGGTCTGACCAAGAGACCTGGGGACAAGCGTGGCCACCAGGGCGTGAACCTCTGGCACCCAGAGTAAGTTTGAACTGCACAATCAGTGCAGAAGCAACACTTTTCCAGCACCCTGAGCTACCCGAGAGCTTCTGAATTTCATGTTGCACATTCGTGGGGACCAGCAGAGTGTGCTGTCGGTGAGTAGCACACATGCTGGATAATTTTTTAAGGACTGCCATTTTTCTAACACATATTCTCTCTGTGTGTAGTGCTTCATGGTTTTATTAAGTCTGACTCAAAGATGACTTGTCACCGATATCAGGGGTAATGATGTGGGGTGTCCCCTACTTGTGAAATGCTGACATGGCAGGATTCTCTTTGACTTCTGATTCATTCTTACAAGATACAAAGTACTCTCAGAGAAATTATTTCTTGAAAGTTGTATTATGTCTAATTCAACTTGAATAAAGATGACTTATTGAAATAAGTGATGCAGTTTAAAAGTGGCAGCACTGAACATTTCTAACACTCGGAGTCGTAGAATTTACTTACTGGGACTGTGTTATTCTGGGTCTGGCCCTCCCTGGGAAAATGTAAACGCAGACGGGCAGCCTCTGTTATGTTCATGGGCATGTCACAGGGATCTAAGAAAGATTCTTAACTGCAGCACACTGCAAGTGCTGACAGACACTTGTCAGATTAACGGCTAGCTCTTACAAAGCATTTTGTTTGAGACTAAGAATGTGCGCATGCAACCACCTTACTTTGTTTTTGTTTCATGAATACTTACAGAGTGCATACTGCATGCCAGTCATATATTATAGATTCACTATCATCTATATCATCTGGGCTTCCCAGGTGGCTCAGAGGTTAAAGCGTCTGCCTGCAATGCAGGAGACCTGGGTTCGATCCCTGGGTTGGGAAGATCGGACTTCCCTCACTCACTCACTCACTCATCATCTATATGGTTCTTTATGTTGGTATTATTTGAATTTTTAGTCACCATGTATCGACTCATAAGGGCTTCCCAGGCAGCATTAGCGGTTAAGAACCCACCTGCCAATGAAGGAGACCTAAGAGACTCGGGTTCAATTCCTGTGTCAGGAAGATGCCCTGGAGTAGGGCACGGCAACCCACTCAAGTATTCTTGCCTGGAGAATCCCATGGACAGAGGAGCCTGCTGGGCTATAGTCCATAGCATCACAAAGAGTTGGACATGTCAGGAGCAACTTAGCACGTACATACATGGGCTCATGTATAACTTTTAAGTTGTCTGGCTAATACAATATATCTTAACATATGTGTGTGCATGTGTGCATGCTCAGTCGCTCAGTTCTGTCCAACTCTTTGCAACCCCACGGACTGTAGCCTGCCAGGCTCCTCTGTTGATGGAATAATCCAGGGAAGAATACTGAAGTGAGTTGCTATTTCCTCCTCCAGGGGATCTTCCCACTCCAGGGTTCGAACACATGTCTCCTGCATCTCCTGCATTGCCGGGCAGATTCTTTACCACTAAGCCACCAGGGAATCCACTTAATATTTATATAAATTATCTGTCACTTTACTTCTTTGTATACTTGAATGTTGTTAATAGCTTTTACATAAGACAATCAGTTTTAGTAATGATAAATATTTTAGCAGTATGTTCTTCAGCATTCCATATGAATAACTGTGTATCTATATGTGAGTTGTCATCTCATGTAGAGGACTTCAACACATAAAGCACATGAGGAGACAGCATCTGTGATTTGGCAGTGAATACAGATGTCACAGAACATCCAAAGGGAGCCTTGTTTGCTGGATGCGACCACATTGATCAGTTCAGTTCAGTTCAGTTCAGTTCCTCAGTTGTGTCTGACTCTTCACGACCCCATGGACTGCAGCACGCCAGGCCTCCCTGTCCATCACCATCTCCTGGAGTTTACTCAAACTTATGTCCATTGAGTCGGTGATGCCATCCAGCCATCTCACCCTCTGTCATCCCCTTCTCCTCCTGCCCTCAATCTTTCCCAGCATCAGGGTCTTTTCCAATGAGTTAGCTCTTCGTATCAGGTGGCCAAAGTATTGGAGTTTCAGCTTCAATGTCAGTCCTTCCAATGAAGACCCAGGACTGATCTCCTTTAGGATGGACTGGTTAGATCTCCTTGCAGTCCAAGGGACTCACTCTCAAGAGTCTTCTCCAACACCACAGTTCAAAAGCATCAGTTCTTTGGTGCTCAGCTTTTTTTTAGTCCAACTCTCACATCCATACATGACTACTGGAAAAACCATAGCTTTGACTAGACAGACCTTTGTTGGCAAAGTAATATCTCTGCTTTTAATATGCTTTCTAGGTTGGTCATAACTTTTCTCCCAATGAGCAAGCATTTTTAATTTCATGGTTGCAGTCACCATCTGCAGTGATTTTGGAGCCCAGAAAAATAAAGTCAGCCACTGTTTCCACTGTTTTCCCATCTATTTGCCATTGAAGTGATGGGCCCAGATGTCATGATCTTAGTTTTCTGGTTGTTGAGCTTTAAGACAACTTTTTCACTCTCCTCTTTCACTTTCATCAAGAGGTTCCTTAGTTATTCTTCACTTTCTGCCATAAGGGTGGTGTCATCTGTATATCTGAGGTTATTGATATTTCTCCTGGCAATCTTGATTCCAGCTTGTGCTTCTTCCAGCCCAGCATTTCTCATGATGACTCTGAATATAATTTAAATAAGCAGGGTGACAATATACAGCCTTGATGTACTCTTTTCCCTGTTTGGAACCAGTCTGTTGTTCCATGTCCTGTCCTAACTGCTGCTTCTTGACCTGCATACAGGTTTCTCAAGAGATAGGTCAGGTGGTCTGGTATTCCTATCTCTTTAAGACATTGATCAGACATCACGTTATTTTGTGATGATGACATCTTCGATCAGTTTGAGAAAGCTACACTTCCATGCACTGATCACAACATCTAAATCTAAAAAGTGCTCCTTCTAGAGCTTGAATGTCAGGTCCTGGGTGTATACCATAAAATGCCAAGGGAATATGTTTCAAAAGTTAGACACTGT
The DNA here is from genome assembly GCF_003369695.1 of Bos indicus x Bos taurus. Taxonomy (NCBI): domain Eukaryota; kingdom Metazoa; phylum Chordata; class Mammalia; order Artiodactyla; family Bovidae; genus Bos; species Bos indicus x Bos taurus. Next base: position 3,311,122 of record NC_040102.1, on the reverse strand, counting down.
AAGTAATATTTATATCAATGCAACAGGTGATCTAAAATAATTACCCTGTTTTGAATGACCTGCTGCTGTACATGTATTTGTAGCCTGTTTGTTTTCATGGATCTCTGACTTCTTTCTGAATCTTGTTAATCTGTTTAAGTACAGCTGTTTAAGTATTTATTAAGTATAGCTTATGACTGTTTAAGTACAGCTAGGTCACCTCACTTCCCACTGACTTATTAAGAAAAAAAAAAAAGAAAAAAGGTCAAATGACAATGTTTCTTGCTCTCCACCCTGGGACGTGCCATCTAGAGGTGTCCACGTGAGATGCCTTCATCTTGTGGACATCAGCTGTGTTGCTGTGTTTACTCTGCTGGAGGAATTGGGGCCCTGTAGACTGTTCCTGTAGCCTGAGGTCACTCCTCACCCAGCCCTGGCAGGTCTGCATCCTGACTAAAGTAATTAAGGGTGATCAAGAATCTCTTAGTAATTAATGGATGATTCATTAATTTGTTAACTTTGCCAGTGCACTCAGAAGTTGTCGAGCTACCAAAAAAAAAAAAATAACCTCCTAATGTACAAGGTACATTTCTTCTAAACTGAAGTGTCATCAAAAGTAAATTTGATTGGTGAAGATAACCATCTGCAAAGCAGATCAACTCCTTTTCAGATACTGAGCACCTTGAGAGCTAAGTTGGTCATGAGAACAATCTATTTGGTAAAGAACCAAGGCTAAAATCATCAAAAATCTGAATCTAAGAGCATTGGGAATCATATACATTTTCGTACTGGGCTGTGTAAACTTTATAGACAGAAAGGGTTCTTTTAAGACTGACAGTCATTTCTGTGCTTTATTATTATTGCTCATTTCTTCTAATTTTTATCACTTTTACTTTTCATTATTTCCAAGTTGAAGAATCCCTGCCTGTGGATGGAGAATTCCATAGTCATCTTCATCACTTAAGATGACTCTGTTTCCATCCACAGAGCAGGGCTCCCACCAGTGCTCATGTGGGAGGACTGGGGCTGAGGGAGCTCCTGCCTTATGGGGAAAAGCCCTGGAGTGAGCCCGTGATCCTGCGGAAGCCGTCTTGTGTATTTATATTCACAATAATAAAGCAACAAGTGAGTGAAAGTCTCTCAGTCATGTCCAACTCTTTGAGATCCCACAGACTGTCCATGGAATTCTCCAGGCCAGAATACTGGAGTGGGCAGCCTTTTCCTTCTCCAGGGGATCTTCCCAACCCAGGGATTGAACCCAGGTCTCCCTCATTGCAGGTGGATTCTCTACCAGCTGAGCCACAAAGGAAGCCCAAAGATAGCAAAGATAACACAATAAACAAATGATAGGCAGCTAGCATTTTGCACCGGAGAAGGCAATGGCACCCCACTCCAGTACTCTTGCCTGAAAAATCCCATGGACTGAGGAGCCTGGTAGGCTGCAGTCCATGGGGTTGCAAAGAGTCGGACATGACTGAAGTGACTTAGCAGCAGCAGCAGCATTTTGCACATCATAAATTGATCATATTGAGTATGTTGGGATTAATTTTCATTTTTGATTCCTTTACTTAGTAGAGGCTAGTCTTATCGTTTTCCTCCACACTCAGTGAGAAGCTAACATATTATTTTGTTATGGTGCATGCTAACATACCAGAAAAGAGTGGCTTCTACTTTCCCTTTCTGTCCAGTTGCCTAAATAAATGAGTAATCACTGCCCTTCTAGCGTTCGTACCAATCACGCAAAGCGTGATGCTCCATGTCTCGGATCCCTGGGTGGTGCCCAGTAAAGAGAACATGAGGATGGTGTGAGGATGAGGACGTTTCATTTCGTTTCCGTGGGAAGCGATTCGCCTGTCCTCGGTCCCCTCCCCTGTAACACAGCTTTTGTGTCCTCAGGGATGCTCACCCCCACCCACGATGCACCCCTGATAAGTCCTGGGCAGTTCCTGTGACCAGACTGACCTTCGTCTAGTTTTCTCCTTGCTCTCTGGCAGGACAAAAGGCCTCTCTCCTTTGGATTCATCCTCCTCTTTGGTTCTCTTCCCAAGCCTCAGCTGCTTCCTTTCCAACTAATAACAGAAGTAATTAGCAGCTCTCCAATATTAAAACAGAGATCACACGGCTCAGTTCACATTTCACAAGAGAAAATCTGTATGGTCTGAAAGCAAGGCTTTTAGGGGTGGCGGAGGTGGAGGAGAGAAACACAGGCAGAATAAGTACACATATTTGCATTTTTTATTTAAAAGCTTAAATATCAATTCTTTATCCCTTAGGTCTACTATATTTATGAAACCTATATTTTACTATTTTGCTATGTTTATATTTTTACTACTTTACTAAATTTACTATTTTTGTTAAAGTTTATATAAACTAGCATAGTAAAAATCATTATGCTTTTTAAATCAGTCCTACATTTATTCAGTGTTAGTCATTTCAGATACAAATAACTTTTATTGATCATTTTTTCTAAAGCTTTTTATTTATTTATACATTAAATAGCCAAGGCGATTAGTTGTATATCACAACACATTTTTATCTCCAACTAATGCATGGTGATTTTTACTAATACATGAAAATTCTGCTATCATTATTTTGGTGGCATCTGAAATTATATTGAATTCTTTCTGTTTTCATATTTTTCTACTAACACTTTATATCCATTACAATTCTTGAGGTTATTTTTAAATATTAGCTCATTTTGACCTTTAGTTATAGGGAGTAATTCATGTAGGTATTGTATATATTATATTCAGAACATTTTCTCTTCACAAAGCTGATCTGATATGATTTTGGAATAATGTGTTTACAAGCTATATTAGATCAATTAATAGGATTGTACAGTTTGTAGTTATAAAGAGGGACCTATTTTTAGCTTAGGACAAATTATTAGAGAAGAAAACATTGATAACAACAGTGGTATTATGGAAATTGTTTAGCTTCTATTCATTTTAGTTAAATAATCTTATTTTACAAACTAATTTTATTCAGCCACTGGACAAGAAAACTGAAGTTTTAACTAGTTGAATGTATATGAATTATTCTTTCTTCAAGCCAATTTTAAGTAGATGGCCATGTTTCATCATCATCTAATAATATACCAAGCATAGTTCTGAATAGAAATTGTTGATGTCTCTTAATACTTCTGTGTATTTAAAGGAGAAATCACAGAGTAAAAGGAACAGATGCATATACATTCTATACATTGCAGTGCGCTTAAATGCATCCTTTCCAAATAGTTTTTGCTGCTGATAAACAAATGTTGAAGGACCTTCTATTTCCATTATTCTATGTCCAGATAAAGATGGTTGTCATCATAAATCATCAGGAAATGATATGCCACAAAACTCCCAAACACTTATTTACTTTGTGAATATGAGGATTAGCATTTACTAAGCAGAGCTGAGTAAGGCACTGTTCTCAGATCTGTTCATGACATAATCAGTCAGAAGTTTCCTGATCTGTGTTTTATAGTCTGGTAGGAAAATCAGTTTCATATATATACAGAATTATGGCACACTAGGAAAAACAATACATTTCACAGGGATTACAATTGTCAGATTATTGTATTTGATAGGGCACAGACTAAACTCTTGTAACAAAAAGACTCCAAAATACAGTGTCTCAGGCTGGGAAGAAGATTCCTTATCTCCCTTAAGCAACAGTTTAGGGTGGGGAGGAAGTCCAGCTTGGGCAGATGGCTCTGTCGCACGTTATTTACTCAGGTGGCCCTTCCTCCCATCCCTGTCCTGATATGCAGAGAGAATAGGGCAGAGGGTGGGTGCTCCCTCATGAGGACTCCACCTGATCCCCCTTCCCTCCCCATCACATCTGCCTGCTCTCAGCTTCATCATCGGTCCTTGCCTATTTTTAAGAGAGATGAAGTCAGATGACCCTCTCCTTGTGGCCGTATGCTCAGCTGTCTTTGTCAATCCAGGCTGGTGTATCAGAGTGTCATGGACTGGGTGGCTTGTCAACAATGTGAATTGATTTCTCCCAATTCTGGAGGCTGGAAGTTTGAGATCAGGAGCCAGTGCGGTCCAGCTCTGGTGAGGTTCTCTTCCAGACAGCTGACTTTTAACTGTCCATTCCTGGGGGCAGGTGAGGCAGCTCTCTGGGGTCCCTTTTATCAGGACACGAACCATATTTCCGAGGGCTCCACCCTCATTACTCATCAGCTTACAAAGGCTCCACCTCCTAATGTCATCACCATGGAGTTAGTATTCCAGCATCTGAGTTTTGGGAGAAAAAAAAAAACACTCAGTCTGTAAGATCAGTTGAAACTTGGTGGTGGTAGGGAGAGGTCTATTCTAAAAAAAGAAGTAGGGATTGGCTGTTGAGAGACCAGTAACAGTCTGCCATAGTGAAATGCTCCCAAGCAGATATAGGACTAAATTTCAGCTCTCCCGTGATCTTCATGGAAAATTCCACATGAGGTATGGGGAACACTACTCCCAAATAGAGAGCTTCAGCCACTCTCGGGAAAAGTCATCTCTCAAGCCTCTTTGTGAGATTCTTATGCATTTTTAATGTAAATAATATTAATATAAAGTTAGCAAATGGGTTGGCCAGAAAGTTTGTTTGGGTTTTCCATAAGATGTTATGGAGACCAGTATGTTGAATAAATATGTTTTATGTTCTGCGCCAAGTCAGTGGAGATGAGTTTGGGTAGACTCCGAGAGTTGGTGATGGATAGGGAGGCCTGGCTTGTTGCAGTCATGGGGTTGCAAAGAGTCGGACACGACTGAGTGACTGAACTGAACTGAAATTATCCTCTGCCATAATTATAGTAACTGATTTCAAATTTCATCAATAATTCACCCAATCTTTAGTATAAATTATTTACCATTCTAATAAAAATTAGAGGCTTACAACCTCTAATAGTTCATAGTCTAATATAAGCCCCCATCCACCACCAACATTATCAGGTCCAAATGGAAACCTTGAAGCCCCAGTACATCCTTTATTCTGTATATGACAAGTTGTCTGAATGTAACTCACTCTTTTGTAATGTAGTGAGCAAACTATTGATCATATCGATGACAGAGATCCTCCTGAGAATGTGTTGGTGACTATCAGAATTACATTCCTGTGGAGAATCCCTCAATATCTCTCACTGATTGAAATGTTTAATAGATGTAGAGAAAGGCTAGGTTTCCTGTTTTCCAGCCTGCTCTCTCAATTTGGAGAAGTAGGTTAACCGGCAGTTTACTTCCCAAGATGCCCTCCATCCTGGTTAAAGATTATCAGTGTCTTGCAGTGAGCAGAGCCACTCCTGATTATAATCTATTTGGGATCTCTGATACAGCACTTCCAAGAAATATCTTTGAAAATTAGATCATATAAAAGCAACACACATATGAACGTAATTGGCAAAGGCTGGTGCATACTCTCAGTGCTCAGTGGGTGTCGGATCCACCCTCAGGTCTTTTTCTGCATGGCAGGATGCGCTATATCCAGACTGTTCCCACGTCCCCAGGTGCCCTTCATCCTTATACGGTCTCCACCACACCTGCGGCACTTCTATCCGCATCATAACCTGGATTTGCGTCTCTTTGCTTTTATTTGAACATGGCTTTCTTTCTCTGTTGATTGCTTCTAATAAACTGGCCATTGCTGCTGTAGAATTATGCTTTTCCCCACTTTAACAGACCTTCCTGGACCCACGTGCATACCCAGCAGTTACTTTGCAAACACCTGAGAACATTTAGAGCACTTGCTTGTAGCACCAGCCTGATGTCTGAATCTCTTTTCTCTGCTCCTTCAAAATGGGCTTTTGTGCTGGGTCACAGAGACAGAGAATAGCAACCAGCACGTGCCACCCTCTGTACATCCACAGGCTGCTTTTAATTCTGCCCTGGGATCTTCAACCTCACGGCTTCATTAAACTAACCGATGCTGTGGGACTTGCTCAGCCCTCCAGTGTCAGGACAAGATGTAAAGAAACTGCCGCGTCTGACTAGACCTTGTTGTATATTTTCTGAACTCTTCAGAAGTTAGACGAGTTTTTGTGCACACTTGAAGAAATCCGCCAAGTTTGGGTTGTTCCCACAAGATTCTGTCCACAGGAGGCCTGGCTGCTCACAGCGGGTTCACAGCGGGCTCCTTTGGCCCTTTCTTCTTTCTTCTCCTTGTAGTTTTTTTTTTTTTTTTGGTCTGGTTATCACTTTCAATGATCCTACTGTAACTCAGGGCAGTGCACTTCAAAACAACGAAAGAACAGGCTTCCAGCATCTTACAAGAGTGAATTTTTAAGTCTTTGTCGGTTTAGGTCATGTGACTCCTGTAATATCCATGGCCCTCTTTTCCTCTCCAGAGCAAGCGAGTCCTCATCGCTGATGTGAATGGAGATGAATTCAGGCTTTGCCTAAAGGTCGGCTTGTGTTTATTCTTAGAGTGTTAGAAATACTTTTTGAGGCACAATCTTTTCTAACATTTTAGATCTTTTCTAAAATGTTATGAATTGTCATCTTTAGGAACAGACTCCAAATCCCACTCCTTGGGAATCCAGAATCTCCCACTCAAGGCCAGCATGTGTATCCATTTACTGCTTCAGGGAATAACTCAATTTTTCAGTACAGTGTGTGAAGTCTCCCCTGTAAAGAGCTGTTGGAGGCGCTGTGGATACAGAGGTGAATCAGAGAACTAAGGCTTCTCCTGTCCTTCAGCTCAGGACTTGGTGGAACAGAGAGCCATAAGCAAGCAAATGAAATCATTTAAAATTGTTGTAGTGCCAGGAAGAAACCTCGCCATGATGTGATAGAAAATACTAGGAGGCAACAGCAGAGTTATTTTAGGTCAACTGAAGAGGAGACACCTTTGACAAATGATGGCCATCAAGCTAAGACACGAACAGCAAGAAAGATCATGTGAAGGTCTCGGGAGGGGTGGAGGGGTGTGATCTGAGCAAAGGTGATAAAGTCTGTGCAGGCTCTGAGGAGGGAGGGGACCTCCTACCATCCTGGAGGACCTCATCAAGGAGGCCTGTGAGGCTGAATTGCAGTGAGCAGTTTATGTCTCACTCAGAGGCATAGTGAGGGGCCAAGTGGACCATGTGGGCACTGGGGCACGTTGTGAGGAGTCTGGGCTTTCTTCTGACCACAGTAGGAAGCCCTTCAGTGGGCTGCTTTCAGTAGGAGTGGGCCTGACCTGACCTGGGTGTGAACGGTCCCCTTCCTGTTGTGCCAAAAATGGCAGGAGACGAGGGTGACCCATGTGGCGATGGATTACAACTCAAATGCCAATGTGAACACGTGTTTAGTTTCATACACAGATGCACCTACAGATGTATGCATAGATGTGTGTGTGCACAGGTTCATATGCACACAGTTCTTTCCTGCTCAGTCACTTGGGAGCCACAGGAGGCAACAGCTATCCATTAGCAATGAGCACACACGAACCTGCATCCCAGTTCCCAATTTCTAGTCTTGTTCTCCAGTAAGAGGATGCGGGGCTCCTTGGAGAAATGGCTGACTTGAAGATGTTGCTGTTGTTCAGTTGCTCAGTCATGCCCGACTCTTTGTGACTCCGGTCAGCAGCACACCAGGCTTCCCTGTCCTTCACTATCTCCTGGAGTTTGCTCAAACTCATGTCCATTGAGTCAGACTTGAAGATGGGGCAGAAAAAAAAATCTGTTAGATGGGCCAGGAGCACTTTGTAGCCAGGAAAAAAAAAATGTTCAAAAAAAGAAAAAGAGGAGCAGGATGATAGACGAATGAAGGTGTGTGAGAGGAACACAGAAGGGAAAGAACTTCCAGTGGCTATAGGCAGGACAGTTTGAGAAATGAAGTCTTACTGGATTGTAACCCAGATTGTCATCCATTCATAGACGCTGATACAAGTAAGAGAGAATATACACATTTCCTGTGCAGAAGAGTTCTGAATACTTTAGGTAGATGCTCACTGTCAAGGAAGTGGAGACTGAATCTTCTCCCCAAGTGTGGGCTCCCCATAGTTCCTTCCTTCCAAAAAGTATACGTTGGAGAGAGGGGAAAAGTGACTCTCTGGTGGAGAAACCTGACAAACACAGCCTCAGCCAGGGGGTCAAGGTTAATATCAGCAGTGCCCTGTCCTTCCTATGATGTGTCCCCTCGATACTGTGACCTGCTGAGAAAGACGCTTTACTTCTGTGTCCGCCCCAATAACCATCACCTCAATCTTGCACACACACAAAAAAATCAACCAATTCCAGTTGAAGAACAGCCTACAAAATATCTGACTGGAGTTCCTCATGCCCATCAAGTTCTTAAAAACAAAAAATATCTAAGAAACTGGCACAGCCATGAGATGCCTAAAGAGACATTCCAGATAATCATAACGTGGGGTCCCAAATGGAATTCTGAAACAGAAAGAGGACACGTGGTAAACCCTAAGAAAATTAAATCAGGCTTTAGTTGACAATAACGTATTAATATATTTCTCCAGACCGTTTCCTGAACTTCTAAGATTATTCTGAATCCACAGATAGGATCATCCTCAAGGGCTTTGAGTGGAGGACCGTGTTGTGTGTAGAACTGACCAGTCTTTCTCTCTTTCTCTCTCCTTTCCCTCCCCACATCCGCTCCCCAGTACAGGGGCTGCCTGCAGTGAATGTGAGAGGCAGGCTGGGGTGTAAATGCATTCCTTACAGGGCAGGGCACTGGACAGCATGGGACTCAGGTGTGCACAAGAGGCCGTCACACTGGTATGACCAGGCAGACTTGCTGTCTCCAGAGACCCCTGGTGTCACCCAGGGGCCCGGAATCCACTCAGGATGCACTTATTTCCAAATAAAAGGCCATTTAACTTGGCTCCATAGCTTCTTGGCAGGAAAGCTATGACAAACCTAAACAGTGTGTTGAGAAGCAGATACATTACACTGTCCACAATGGGCTGTATGGTCAAGGCTATGGTCTTCCCAGTGGTCAAGTATGGTTGTGAGAGCTGGGCCATAAAGAAGGCGGAGCACCAAAGAATCAATGACTTCAAACTGGGGTGCTGGAGAAGAGTCCTGAAAGCTCCTTGGACAGCAAGGAGGTGAAACCAGTCAGTATCAACCCTGAATATTCATTGGAAGGACTGATGCTAATGCTGAAGCTGAAGCACCAGTGTTTTGGTCATCTGATATGAAGAGCCAACTCATTGGAAAAATCCCTGATCCTGAGAAACATTGAGGGCAGAAGGAAAAGAGGGTGTCAGAGGATGAGATGGCTGGATGGCATCACTGACGGAATGGATGTGCATTTGGGCAAAGCTTGGGTGATGGTGACGGACAGAGAGGCCTGGCATGCTTCAGCCCATGGGGTGCAAAAAGTTGGACACAACTGACTAGGCAACTGAACAACAACATCTTGGCTCCTAGCGGCACTCTCTGCTGGCCACGCCACAGAGCCGAGGAACACAGAAAGGAAGGTTTGTGTGTGAGAAGAGAGCCCAGGATCTGAGGGAAATGAGGGTGCAGACAGAAGCAGGTTTTCTCTTGGCCCTTCCCCCTCTTTATTTCTTTCCCGTCCAGCTCTACAGGGTCCTGTGTAAATTCAGTATTTAAAGGCTCCTAAAATAGAGTTTGATAACAATTAATTCATCTTCTGCCCAACCTAAGAATTAAGTTAAAAAAAATGTGTGTATAGAAAGGGGGGTGCATTTTAAACAAAAATAATCTTCACATTGCATACTAATTTTGTCCATACACTAGTCCTGTTTTATGACCGAATCATTTAGAATCAACAGTAGGTCTTCAGAAATCAGAGAAACTTAAAGTCCACAAGTTCTATGTGTGTGTGTGTGTGTGTGTGTGTGTGTGTGTGTATACACATATATATGAATATATGTGTCTGTGTATTAATAAATCACTGCAGATGGTGACTGCAGCCATGAAATTAAAAGACACTTACTCCTTGGAAGAAAAGTTATGACCAACCTAGATAGCATATTCAAAAGCAGAGACATTCCTTTGCCAACAAAGGTCCGTCTAGTCAAGGCTATGGTTTTTCCATTGGTCATGTATGGATGTGAGAGTTGGACTGTGAAGAAAGCTGAGCACTGAAGAATTGATGCTTTTGAACTGTGGTGTTGGAGAAGACTCTTGAGAGTCCCTTGGACTGCAAGGAGATCCAACCAGGCCATTCTGAAGGAGATTAGCCCTGGGATTTCTTTGGAAGGAATGATGCTAAAGCTGAAACTCCAGTACTTTGGCCACCTCATGCGAAGAGTTGAGTCATTGGAAAAGACTCTGATGCTGGGAGGGATTGGGGGCAGGAGGAGAAGGTGATGACAGAGGATGAGATAGCTGGATGGCATCACTGACTTGATGGACGTGAGTCTGAGTGAACTCCGGGAGTTGGTGATGGACAGGGAGGCCTGGCGTGCTGCAATTCATGGGGTTGCAAAGAGTTGGATATGACTGAGCGACTGATCTGATGTGATCTGATTAATATATATGATAGTCCAGTACAAAGAAATAGGCTTTAACCTTTTCCAAAAGACTCTCTTTTTAATATGCCTTGAACTGTTTATATGAATTCAACATGGGGAAAGTGTTTAAGTTCAAATGAATATGAATATCATAAATTAGTAATATATCAGTGCCCAATAAATTGAAACTGCTTATGTCTATAGCTTTAATTTAAGACTGTTTTAGAAGGTAAGTGCAGGTTCACACAGAAGAAACTCCAATCATGTTAGACTGAGTGACAGCCAAGAATTTATTAATTAGAAATAAAAGATAATGCCATATGACTTTTAGAAATTGTTAAACTCCTTCATATGCATTATCTTTTATTTCTAATTAATAAATTCTTGGCTGTCACTTGGACAAGAGTGGAGAAATAACTCCAGAAAGAATGAAGAGACAGAGCCAAAGCAAAAACAACGCCAAGTTGTGGATGTAACTGGTGATAGAAGTGAAGTCTGATGCTGTAAAGAGCAATATTGCATAGGTACCTGCGATGTTAGGTCTATGAATCAAGGGACATTGGAAGTGGTCAAACAGGAGATGGCAAGAGTGAACATTGACATTTTAGGAATCAGCGAACTAAAATGGACTGGAATGGGTGAATTTATCTCAAATGACCATTATATCTACTACTATGGGCAACAATCCCTTAGAAAATGGAGTAGCCTTCATAGTCAACAAAAGAGTCCAAAATGCAGTTCTTGGGTGCAATCACAAAATGACACAATGATCTCTGTTCATTTCAAAGACAAACCATTCAATATCAGAGTAATCCAAGTCCAGGTTCCAACCAGTAATGCTGAAGAAGCTGAAGTTGAATGGTTCTGTGAAGACCTACAGGACTTAGAACTAACACCAAAAAAAGATATCCTTTTTCATTACAGCGGACTGGAACACAAAAGTAGGAAGTCAAGAAATACCTGGAGTAACAGGCAAATTAGGCCTTGAAGTACAGAATTAAGCAGGGCAAAGGCTAACAGTGTTTTGCCAATAGAATGAGCTGGTCATAGCGAATACCCTCTTCCAACAACACAAGAAATAGCTCTACACATGGACGTCACCAGGTTTTCAAAACCAAAATCAGATTGATTATATCCTTTGCAGCCAAAGATGGAGAAGCTCTATACACTCAGCAAAAACAAGTCTAGGAGCTGACTGTGGCTCAGATCATGAACTCCTTATTGCCAAATTCAGACTGAAATTGAAAAAGTAGGGAAAAACCACTAGACCATTCAGGTATGACCTAAATCAAATCACTTATGATTATACAGGGGAAGTGACAAATAGATTCAATGGATTAGATCTGATAGACAGCCTGATGAACTATGGATGGAGGCTCATGACATTGTACAGGAGGCAGTGATCAAGATCATTCCCAAGAAAGAGAAATGCAAAAAGTTTGTCTGAAGAGGCCTTACAAATAGCTGAGAAAAGAAGAGAAATGAAAGGCAAAGGAGAAAAGAAAATATATATCCATTTGAATGCAGAATTCCAAAGAACAGCAAGGAGAGATAAAGCCTTCCTCAGTGATCAATGCAAAGAAATAGAGTAAAACAATTGCATGGGAAAGACTAGAGATCTCTTCAAGAAAATTAGAGATACCAAGGGAATATTTCATGCAAAGATGGGCACAATAAAGAACAGAAATGGTACGGACCTAACAGAAGCAGAAGACATTAAGACAAGATGGCAAGAAAACACAGAAGAACTGTACAAAAAAAGATCTTCATGACCCAGATAACCACGATGGCGTGATCACTCACCTAGAGCCAGATATCCTGGAATGTGAAGTCAAGTGGGTCTTAGAAAGATTTGGAAAACTCAGCAGTGGCCACACGATTGGAAAAGGTCAGTTTTCATTCGCATCCCAGAGAAGGGCAATACCAAAGAATGTTAAAACTACTGCACAATTGCACTCATCTCATACACTAGCGAAGTAATGCTCAAAATTCCTCAAGCCAGGCTTCAAAAGTACCTAGACTATGAACTTCCAGATGTTCAAGCTGTCTTTAGAAAAGGCAGAGGAACAAGAGATCAAATTGCCAACATCTATTGAATCATTGAAAAAGCAAGATAATACCAGAAAAACATCTACGTCTGCTTTATTGACTACGCCAAAGCCTTTATTTTTTTTTTGACTTTTTTCTTTTTTTTTAAATTTTATTTTATTTTTAAACTTTACATAATTGTATTAGTTTTGCCAAATATCAAAATGAATCCACCACAGGTATACATGTGTTCCCGATCCTGAAGCCTCCTCCCTCCTCCCTCCCCATACCTTCCCTCTTGGTCGTCCCAGTGCACTAGCCCCAAGCATCCAGTATTGTGCATCGAACCTGGACTGGTGACTCGTTTCATACATGATATTCTACATGTTTCAATGTCATTCTCCCAAATCTTCCCACCCTCTCCCACTCCCACAGAGTCCATAAGACTGTTCTATACATCAGTGTCTCTTTTGCTGTCTCGTACACCGGGTTATTGTTACCATCTTCCTAAATTCCATATATATGCGTTAGTATACTGTATTTATGTTTTTCCTTCTGGCTTACTTCACTCTGTATAATAGGCTCCAGTTTCATCCACCTCATTAGAACTGATTCAAATGTATTCTTTTAATGGCTGAGTAATACTCCATTGTGTATATGTACCAAAGCTTTCTTATCCATTCATCTGCTGATGGACATCTAGGTTGCTTCCATGTCCTGGCTATTATAAACAGTGCTGCGATGAACATTGGGGTACACGTGTCTCTTTCCCTTCTGGTTTCCTCAGTGTGTATGCCCAGCAGTGGGATTGCTGGATCATAAGGCAGTTCTATTTCCAGTTTTTTAAGGAATCTCCACACTGTTCTCCATAGTGGCTGTACTAGTTTGCATTTATTTTATTTTATTTTTAAACTTTACATAATTGTATTAGTTTTGCCAAATATCAAAATGAATCTGCCACAGGTATACATGTGTTCCCCAAAGCCTTTAATTGTGTGGATCACAACAAACTGTGGAAAATTCTTCCAGAGATAGGAATACCAGACCACCTGACCTGCCTCCTGAGAAATCCGTATGCAGGTCAAGAAGCAACAGTTAGAACTAGACATGGAACAACAGACTGGTTCCAAATAGGGAAAGGAATGCATCAAGGCTATATATTGTCACCCTGCTTATTTAACTTATATGCAGAGCACATCATGTGAAATGCTGGGCTGGATGAAGCACAAGCTGGAATCAAGATTGCTGGGAGAAATATCTATAACCTCAGATATGCAGATGACACCACCCTTATGGCAGAAAGTGAAGAAGAACTGAAGAGCCTCTTGATGAAAGTGAAAGAAGAGAGTGAAAACATTGGATTAAAACTCAACATTCAGAAAACCAAGATCATGTTATCCGGTCCCATCACTTCAATGGCAAATAGATGGGGAAACAGTGGAAATAGTGACAGACTTTATTTTTTTGTGTTCCAAAATCACTGCAGATGGTGACTGCAGCCATGAAATTAAAAGATGCTTGCTCCTTAGAAGAAAAGTTATGACCAATATAGACAGCATATTAAAAGTAGAGACATTATTTTGCCAACAAAGGTCCATCTAGTCAAGGCTATGGTTTTTCTAGTAGTCATGTATGGATGTGAGCGTTGGACTATAAAGAAAGCTGAGCGCCGAAGAATTGATGCTTTTGAACTGTGGTGTTGGAGAAGACTCTTGAGAGTCCCTTGGACTGCAAGGAGATCCAACCAGTCCATCCTAAAGGAGATCAGTCCTGGGTGTTCATTGGAAGGAGTGATGTAGAAGCTGAAACTCCAATACTTTGGCCACCTGATGCAAAGAACTGACTCATTGGAAAAGACCCTGATGCTGGGAAAGATTGAAGGCAGAAGGAGAAGGGGATGACAGGGGATAAGGTGGTTGGATGGCATCACTGACTTGATGGACATGAGTTTGAGTAAGCTCCGGGAGTTGGGGATGGACAGGGAATCCTGGCAAGCTGCAATCTATGGGGTTGCAAAGAGTCAGACATGACTGAGGTACTGAACTGAACTGAACTGAAACTCCTTTCATTATTTTCTATACAAACATATAATAAAATTAGAGGAAGATATTTTTAACCTCTTTAAAACCTAAGCTATACATTTAAATAAAATTATGGATCATTATTTTAAATTATATCTACTTCTGTGTTCAGAAATCTAATGTACTAGATTTTAATTTCTCAGATGTATATTTTTCTAATGACTTAAGACATACACATGTGTGTGTACATGATTATAGCTATAAATACCCTAATATTAAATTTAGAAAAACAGTAAAATAGTTCACAGAGTCTGGAACAAAAGTGTGTGATCAGGATATGGGAAAGTCTCTCTTGTGATATTTAAAATCACCTCTGTGTGTGTAATTCAGTCTTTGTATTTTATAGGTCACTTGTGTTCTCATGTTTAGTTTTGGTCTTTGGAACTTATTGTTATTTTTTGAGTTCTAGGTTGTCTCTTTAAAATTAGTTCTGCTACAGTCCTCTTCCTGAAGTTATTTTTCTCTTTTCCTAAGGCAGCATTGGTAGCATGAATCTTCTTGAGTTTTTTCATACTGGAGCCATGACGGTGGCTGCTTCCTAGGGCCCTGGCCCTTCTAGGCTTGCCTCTCTTACTTGCACTCAGCTAGACGCCCAGGGTCAGCAGCCTGTCCTATGGCTGCAAGCTAGTGGCTTCCACCCACTGCTGGCACTTTCCGCTGATGAGCACTAATGCAACACTCTTAAATTACAGTGTCCTTGAAATGTTGAACCTGCTCCTATCATGCACAGATGATAGGCTTTTTGTCTGCTTACCCCTGAAAGGATGCTCTTCCTTTAGAAAAGTTGGGAAAAAATCAAAGACCTCATCCTGCTTCTTGTTTCTGAGATCCTTTATTCAGATCAAGTATATTAGATCCCTGGACACGAAAGTAGACATAATTTAAAATAATGTCCTATAATTTTATTTAAATACACAGCTTAGGTTTTACAGAGATTAAAAATTATTTTCTTTAATTTTAACACGTTTCATCCACTGTCTACCCTGGTCCCAGACCCTCTGGCCCCGACCCCCTCCAAGGCCAGGCTGGCATCACTAAGAAGACCTCATCGTTTCTTGACCATGAACTTCTCTTATCACCACAGGATACTCTGAACCCACAAGTTGTCTGGTAATAGCTTCTCTTGTACAGTTGAAGATTTAGGTGTATTCTCTGAACTAAAAAACACCTCAGTGAACTCCATGGTAAATATGACTAGTTTCACACCCCACAGTGAAATAAAAAGTACAAACACAAAGAGTTAGACCTTTCATTGCTGAGGTCTGCAGGAATTGCTTCTGGTTGGAGGGAGCTGATGGGTGACACCTGTCCAGGGAGCACATCTCATAGCTGGACATCTAAGGGGCACTTGTCTGGGAAGAGCGGGGAGGCATCCACATCTCATACTGGGCGGTGCTGCTGGAAGGGCTCTGGTCTCTCACTCTGAGTTGGGACAGTCCCCAAACCAATCCCAGCCCAGAGCTCCCCGGAGGACAGGCTGAGGCTTCACCACAACTTCCCTGCAGCTCAGCGCCTTTCTCTGCCCACCTCTGCCACCTCCCCTCCAACTGTGACTGTGCCAGCCCCACCAGGTAGAGCACCCACGCCCAGCCCCCGTGTCCAGGCCCAGCATCCCAGGAAGCCAGGCTGTGACTCTGCTTACTTCCCTGGAGGAAAGGTTGAGGCTGAGATGAAGGGAGGCCTCCTGACTCGGCCAATTGGGTACAATCACCTGGAGAATGAAATTGCCAGGTTCCTCCCTGTGGAGGGGTCCCTGCCCTCAGAGATGGGTCTCTGCCCTTAAATCTAGCTGAGCCCCAATATAGCTAAGAACCTTGGAGTCTGGAGTTAGGATTCTTAAAGTTAAAAATCCTAAGAATTCTCATCACAAGAAATTCTTTTTTTTTTTTTTTTAATCTATATGAGATGATGGATGTTCACTAAAGTTATTGTGGTCATCGTCACATGACTACGTAATGAGTGTAAGTCAAATCAGTATGTTGTACACCTTCAACTTATATATAGAGATGAATATATATATATATATATATATATATATATAGAGAGAGAGAGAGAGAGAGAGAGAGAGAGAGAGAGATGAATGTCAATTATATCTCAATAAAATGAGGAGGAAAAATAGGAAGGAAGGAAGGGAGAGAGGGAGGAAAGAAGAATCTTATTAGAGTTTAGAAAAGAAAAAAAAAAAAAAAAACTGGATGGGATTTTCTGTATCTCAAGACCATGCCCTGGGAAGGAAATAATAAATGATGCTTATGTTTTATTTAATCTTTAAATGTTGTGTTACTTCTCCAAATTTCCTTTGGCATTTGCATTTTTCACTTTACAGGAAGAGGTGTTGAGAAAGGCATCAAAAGTCATACATTCTAAAACAGCAGTTGTGCAAAATCCTAACCTTAATGTAATTGATGAGTTTATCCCTCTCTCTCCCTGCTTCTCACTGTTAAAACAGAAAATAAAATATGATATCACAGAGGCAGACAGCTAATGGGGAAGAATGGACAAGATCCTTGTTCCTAGTTCTTCAGCTTTTTTTTTTTTAGGTTATTTAATTTATTTAATTTTATTTTTTTACTTTACAATATTGCATTGGCTTTGCCATATATCAACATGAATCTGCCACAGGTATACACGTGTTCCCCATCCTGAACCCTCCTCCCTCCTCCCTCCCCGTACCCTCCCTCTGGGTCGTCCCAGTGCACCAGCCCCAAGCATCCAGTATCGTGCATCTAACCTGAGCTGGCGACTCGTTTCATATATGATATTATACATGTTTCAATGCCATTCTCCCAAATCATCCCACCCTCTCCCTCTCCCACAGAGTCCAAAAGACTGTTCTATACATCAGTGTCTCTTTTGCTGTCTCGTATACAGGGTTATTGTTAAGCTTTTTTTTTTTTTTCTCCTATTAAACTACCCCCAAATTATTTCTATCACATTCCTATTTAAAAGCAAATCAATTATATCACCACAAGCAGTATGGTGGTAGACATGCCCCAGGTGTGGGTTCATCTGCGTTACCTCCACCAAGTTTCTCATCTTATTTACAGACAAATTTGGAAAACAATCCCTTTGTGGGGAATTAGCAGTAGCATAGGTTAAGTGTCTGAGTGTTTGACCCAGATGTGCAGCATGATATAAATATTGTTATTTAAGGTAATTAAAACTGTAACTTGAAGCACAGAAGTAAATGTGTACTACCGTCACCTACATAACCTTCCTCTGGTAAGATTACAAAACACACTTGTTTTTATAACTTCAGTTTGACAATTCTGCAGTCTTTTCACCTCTTCACGATGGACACCCAGCAGCCTCCAGAGGCTGCCTCCCCCATGTTTCCTCCAGATTTCCTCCTCCCAAAGCTTTTCATGTCTACATGCTCCATGTTGTCCCTGTTGGAGACCCTTTCCTTCCAGCAGTCTACTTGAAGAGGAGAGGGAGCCGGAGACAGAGGGAGTGCTCTTTCCTCCCCGCAGGTCTCTCCCCCTGCCCGGTCATCCACAGCTCCTCCTCATTCCTGTAGGATGCACGCAGTCTCTGCTCGGGCTCTTAAGAAGCCATGTGGTGATTGTTCTTTTCCCTGCTGGCTCCTGGACTTTGAATTATCTCCAGGGCAGAATCTTGGCATCTTCATCTTTGTCTGATCACTAATAACAACTTGGAATGTATTTGTTGGGGAAAGGAAGCATGAGATACGATATACTGGCATTATTTTAAACAGCTTTATTGAGGAGTGATGTCTACTTTTGTCTTTGATACTCCTTTATTTCAGTTTCTTCTTCAGTTGCTCATGTTCCATTTTTTAGTAATTTGTTTGAGATCTCTCTTCTTTTCATAATATAAACTCTCTGTGCTGTGAATCTCCCTAAAAGCATAACTTTCAATACATCCTACAATTTGACTTGTTGTTTAAACAGTTTCATGTAATTCAGTTCAGTTCAGTTCCGTCACTGAGTCATGTCCGACTCTTTGTGACCCCATGAACCACAGCAGGCCAGGCCTCCCTGTCCAATACCAGCTCCCAGAGTCCATCCAAACCCATGTCCATTGAGTCAGTGATGCCATCCAACCATCTCATCCTCTGTCATTCCCCTTCTCCTCCTGCCCTCAATCTTCCCCAGCATCAGGTCTTTTCAAATGAGTCAGCTCTTCACATCAGGTGGCCAAAGTACTGGAGTTTCAGCTTCAACATCATTCCTTCCAATAAATACCCAGGACTTATCTCCTTTAGGATGGACTGGTTGGATCTCCTTGCAGTCCAAGGGACTCTCAAGAGTCTTCTCCAACACCACCGTTCAAAAGCATCAATTCTTCGGTGCTCAGCTTTCTTTATAGTCCAACTCTCACATCCATACACGACCACTGGAAAAACCATAGCCTTGACTAGACGGACCTTTGTTGACAAAGTAATGTCTCTGCTTTTTAATATTCTGTCTAGACTGGTCATAACTTTCCTTCCAAGGAGTAAGCGTCTTTTAATTTCATGGCTGCAGTCACCATCTGCAGTGATTTCAGAGCCCAGAAAAATAAAGTCAGCCACTGTTCCCACTGTTTCCCCATCTATTTCCCATGAAGCGGTGGGACCAGATGCCATGATCTTAGTTTTCTGAACGTTGAGCTTTAAGCCAACTTTTTCACTCTCCTCTTTCACTTTCATCAAGAGGCTCTTTAGTTATTCTTCACTTTCTGCCATAAGGGTGGTATCATCTGCATATCTGAGGTTATTGATATTTCTCCCAGCAATCTTGATTCCAGTTTGTGCTTCTTCCAGCCCAGCATTTCTCATGATGTATTCTGCATATAAGTTAAATAAGCAGGGTGACAGTATACAGCCTTGACATACTCCTTTTCCTGTTTGTAACCAGTCTGTTGTTCCATGTCCCGTTCTAACTGTTGCTTCCTGACCTGCATGCAGGTTTCTCAAGAGGCTGGTCAGGTGGTCTGGTATTCCCATCCCTTTCAGAATTTTCCACAGTTTATTGTGATCCACACAGTCAAAGGCTTTGGCATAGTCAATAAAGCAGAAATAGATGTTTTTCTGGAACTCTCTTGCTTTTTTGATGATCCAAAAAGACATTATCAATTTGATCTCTGGTTCCTCTGCTTTTTTAAAACCAGCTTGAACATCTGGAATTTCATGGTTCACATATTGCTGAAGCCTCGCTTGCAGAATTTTAAGCATTACTTTACTGGCATGTGAGATGAGTGCAATTGTGGGGTACTTTGAGCATTGTTTGGCATTGCCTTTCTTTGGGATTGAAATGAAAACTGACCTTTTCCAGTCCTGTGGCCACTGCTGAGTTTTCCAAATTTGCTGGCATATTGAGTGCAGCACTTTCACAGCATCATCTTTCAGGATTTGAAATAGCTCAACTGGTATTCCATCACCTCCACTAGCTTTGTTTGTAGTGATGCTTCCTAAGGCCCACTTGACTTCACATCTCATGATGTCTGGCTCTAGGTGAGTGATCACACCATCATGATTATCTGGGTCATGAAGACCTTTTTTGTACAGTTTTTCTTTGTATTCTTGCCACCTCTTCTTAATATCATCTGCTTCTGTTAGGTCCCTACCATTTATGTCCTTTCTTGTGCCCATCTTTTCATGAAATATTCCCTTGGAATCTCTAATTTTCTTGAAGAGATCACTAGTCTTTCCATTCTGTTGTTTTCCTCTATTTCTTTGCATTGATCGCTGAGGAAGGCTTTCTTATCTCTCCTTGCTAATCTTTGGAACTCTGCATTCAAATGTGTATATCTTTCCCTTTCTCCTTTGCTTCTGGCTTCCCTTCTTTTCACAACTATTTGTAAGGCCTCCCCAGACAGCCATTTTGCTTTTTTGCATTTATTTTTCTTGGGGATGATCTTGATTCCTGTCTCTTTTACAATGTCACGAACCTCCATCCATAGTTCATCAGGCACTCTGTTTATCAGATCTAGTCCCTTAAATCTATTTCTCACTTCCCCTGTATAGTCATAAGGGATTTGATTTAGGTCATAACTGAATGGTCTATCATGGGCATCACTAAATGGTTGACATTGAAATCAGATTGATTATATTCTTTGAAGCCAAAGATGGAGAAGCTCTATACAGTCAGCAAAAACAAGACTGGGAGCTGACTGTGGCTTGGATCATGAACCCCTTATTGCCAAATTCATGTAGTTCAGACATTTCCTAATATCTTGTATGACTTCCTCTTTAACCATTAATTAATTAGATGTTGGTTGAGAGTTTTGTTCAAGGCTTCTATAACCTTAGTGATTTTCTGTCAATTATGAGAGTAGTTTGGTAATCCCAACTATAATTAGTTTTATTAAATTCTCCTTGTAATTCTGTCAGTGTTTGCCCATATATTTAGAAGCTTTGTTATTAGGCACATAAATGTCTAGGAGTGTCCACCTTTTTAACATTAGATGACATCCCTCTGTGCATTAAAACTGTGTGTGATATTAGCATAGGAACTTAAGTGTTCTTTTGATTAATGTAAGAATTTTTATTAGTATTTTTCATTTTCTTTTGTCTCTTTGCACCTTTAAAGTGTGTTTTTTTGGCATTAGTGTATCATTGGCTTATTTTATTCCAGTCTAACAGTTTCTGCCTTTTTTCCCCATGTCTAGTTAAGGTGCTTGATCTTCACTTTCATCAAGACAAAGAATACAATTAGAGTAACTGTTTTAATACTGCTGTCTACTAATTCAACCATCTATGTCATTTCTGGCTATTTTTTTTATTATTCTTCTTACTCCTCATTATGAATTTTATTTTCTTGCCAGTTATCATGCTTAATTGGACCCCAAACATTGTGAATCTTAATTTAGAGGATGCTAGATACTTTTGTATTCCCCCAAATATTTTTTGTATGTTGTTAAACTTCTTGGGACAGTTTGATCCTTACAAATACTACTTTCTAAGACTTCATGAAGAGCAAGTCAAGTTGGAACCTCAGTTGAGCTTTTAAGTAGCTCATTTATTTGCAGGTTTGTGGATCTGATGCTCTGAATTCTGTCCACTGAGCCATGAAGGTGTCTGTTTTCACTGTTGGGAGCAGGTATTCTGCTCAGCCATGAGAGTGTCTGGGCACTTTTGCCTCCAATCCCTTAGTAATTCTTCCATTAGCCTTGGTCATTTTCTTACATACATGCACTAGTAAGCACTCCACCATGTTCAGGAGGGGCTCTGCAGGTCTCTGGAGCCCTGGCTCCCTTGTAAACTTCAGCCTCCCTGACATTTGGGTTCTCATCTCTGCCTCCTCAACTCAGGAAGACCATCAGTCTCTCCCTGGGTTTCCACTCCTATACCTGGGATCCCTGCCCTCTCCAGGGAATCTGCTGGGGAGGATTTAAGGACTCTCACTTGATTCCTATCCCTCAGAATCATGATCCGACAATGACTGATGCCCGAGGCTTTAAAAGTAATTTAAAGCAATAACAAATTTTGACTTTTTTTTTCAAATTTCATTAAACATTGTTACTCCAACTTAGCCAAAGAAATATTGTAGTGAGATTATTTTTTTTAATTTAAATTAATGAAATGAACAGTGACTAAGAAAGAGTTTAGAATTGTTTTCTAGGGTCACTTTAATTTAGTTTTGTTAACCACCCCTCATTGTGTTTAATATAATATTTAACTTTTGGAACAGATTGTATTATCCTTGTTACATGGTTATCGTGTGTTAGAGAGTAAATAGGAGCAGCATTTGGCATAAGACAGAGGTCATTTCAGTCAGTTCTTGAGTGGTTGCTGGCATCTTTGCTCTCGTCAACATGATAATCTGCGAGGGCTTGTAGTAATGTTTGTTTCAGTATCTTTTTCTTTACCTTATAGAAATACTGAGACACTTGCAAGTGGCTGAACATCCATTTGCTGAGTGTAAAGTTTACTTTTGAGAAGAATAAAGATGATCATAAAAATTGTATATCTGCTTGTGTCTTTTTTGGGAGAATCTGGGATCCACCATGTGGTGGGAGTATATGTAAATTTACCTGAAAAAAGTCATGTACATGCAAGTTTCTGTTCAGTAATTCAGTGATAATGGAAAGTTCCCCTGGTATTATTACTTATTGCTATGCTTGTTTTGTATGTCAATCACTTATGCTTAATTTTCAACTGTGGATATTACCAGGCATATTCTTCCATGATTGCTTCTCAGCTTGACTCCCAGGCTCTCTGATCTTGATTTTAACTTTTTGGCTATTTTTCCATTTTGTTTAATAATTAACCCCCTCCTCCCATTAACTTTGGTATTTCAGCAGATTTATGTCTGGCCCCCAGTTATTTTTCTTTTATATCCCCTCCGTTGTTACTCTCTAAATTAGAGAGGAAACTTAGCATTTTTCTGGTCCTTCCCTCTTTTCTTGCTGACTCTAGGGTTCATTCATGGAGTTGCTGAAGAGAGAATGACAAGACACTCACGTTCACAAGTAAACTTACTCTACCACATCCGTGGCCTTCATGGCCTCTCTTCCTGGGTCACCATCATAAATTCTTCTTGTGGCTGTTTCTTCCTCAGTAGTTCATTCTTAGTTCCTTGGTCCTAGATTTACAGTCATTTATGTCTAGATTGGAGAAGGAAATGGCAACCCACTCCAGTGTTCTTGCCTGGAGAATCCCAGGGACGGGGGAGCCTGGTGGGCTACCGTCTATGGGGTCTCACAGAGTTGGACATGACTGAAGCGACTTAGCAGCAGCAGCAGCATATCTAGATTGATGCCTGTGCTGTTTGGGGTGGTAAAGGTCCAACTGCTCATAGATACAGGTTAGTGAAGTGAAGACAACTTCTTCTTTAAAGATATATACCCGTGAAAGATCAACCAGAAAAATTAAAGACCGTGAGTTCATCCCAGGGGTCACCTGACCGTACATGCTTCCTTGCATTCCCCACAGTTATTTCACAAAGCATCATTTTGCAACAAGCATTTTTGTATTCTCATTTCTTACAGGCTTATAATGTCTTAAAACTGCTATTCAAAATCTTTTTAAAATCCAGCCCCTAGATTTCAAATCCATCTGCCAACTGGTCTTTTTGCTTGTGTTAACTTTGTTACCCAGTCCCGCCTAGTCCCTTTGTCCCATCCTGCAAATTTACCTGACAGCTTGAAATGTATTTTTTAAAAGCTATGTAATCATTTTGCCTTCAGTTTTACATGGGGAAATATCGTAACGCTCCCTAATCCTTATATTCCTGTTACTATTATCAAACAAAGCTCTACCGAGAACATGGCTGATTTAATGGCATTTTATCATTTTTCTTGCTTTTTGCAATGACAGCAGTTTCTTGTAGTTTACTGTAGTGCTGAAGAGCAGAAATTCTGGATCCATCATGTGCAAACCCTATCACCAGTACTTGCCAGCTGTGTGGCCGTGAGAAGGTTGCTTAACCTTTCTGTGCTACAGTACCTTCCTCTATGAAAGGGGATAATAATGGTACTTCATATATACTGTTAATATATGTAAACCACTTAAAACAGTGTCTAGCGCATCACATGTGCTGTGTGTAACTGATTATTACTAAAATAGAGCAAGAATAAGGAAGAATTAACGTGGCTAAAAAGTGGAGTGTCTTTCTCTTTTGCTTCCCCTTTTAATGACTGTGTTCTTACTTTAATGACAACATTGACTCTAGCAGACTTTTTCTGGTTTTATTGTTTCTGAAATTGGTATTTATCAGAACCCCTGCATACTTTTAAATTTGTTTGATTTCTCTGAAGTCCACGTGGTGCTTTAGAACTGGGAAAGTAAATTTGAAATTGCTAATATATCTATTGAGTGCTTCCTCTGTTCCATGTGCCCAGCTAGCTATTGATTCTGCTTTACATCACACCCATTACTAGGTTTTGTTTTTCATTCCTCTCATCAAGACATAGAGACTGAGACTTTGTCCAACCTTATAGGTGTGTTTCTGGAGTAGAAACATGCATTTTTCTGACACCGATTCCCATAACCCACCATGCTGGGTGCTTTTCTATAGCCATTTGCCAGAACTGCATCCTTTCTTTAAAAATAATCTTTCTGTATTAATTTGGCCAAACCTTACCGCTTTCCACCTTGAAGTCTGCTTAGAATTCACTGCTCTTTGAGTTCTTCTCATCCAGAGCCTGTAAATTTTCAGGAGTAATATAATATCTTCACAGCATGTCCCCCACATGTGGTTCATCACATGGACAAGGAGAGCTTGGCAGTGGATACATTAAACGGTTGCTCCCGCTACTTGAGGACCCCTCCTTGCTCTTGGTGCGTATCTGCTCTCTCTGCACCTTCTTGTCCCACCAAATGGCCATGGCTCAGAGAATCGGTGCAGAGGGTAAATGGCAGGTTTCAAGACTTGAACATCTGACTTCTAAAAGTGTTTCTGAATATGAGTATAATCAGGTGGTTCGAATCCTTCCCGAAGGTCGCAGGAGGGAGTTCAGGACAAGCAATCTGTGGACAAACACACCATATACTGTTGGTTTTTATTTTCAGGGTTGTGTGTCAGGTGGGTATTTGGAGTTTTATTTCCTTAAGCTCCAGTGAGACTCCAGGAAAGATAGAGTGTAAACAAATTGTCTGACATACACCCTGGGGGACCCAGTTTCCACATGAACACACCTAATGAAATTTCCTTAATTGTGCACATCCTGCTAAAAATGCTGCTGTGCCTGATGAATTGCAGGCTTCTGTTCACCAGCCTTTTATCCTGTTTTGTGATGAATATAAATACTGTATTTTTAGTTGCAAGTTTCCATGTGTCTTCTGAAATGGGATTTGATATGGCATCCATTTAATGATTGAAATGCTTAGGCCTAAGGCTTAATGTGAGAGCCTCACGAAGTCACTGACTTGTGACCGTTTGTACTCGCCAAAGCAGAAGTATCGTAGAGGGGATTTCCATGAGTGTAATTGGAATGACAGCCTAGGTTTCAGGCCCCGGGTGTGCAGACTTGGCTCCATGGGGTCCGATGGATGGAAGCCTGCCACAAGAGGAAAGAGCCATGCCCAGGGCTCCTTTCAGCGTTCTTTCACATTGACAAGTGTCTGCACCAGGTGCCCCTTCCCACCTCCCTAGTAGGAATGCCATTCTTGAAGCATCTGCAAGAGGGTGCACATGACTTCAAGGAATGATTAAAGCAAACTAAATGGAGAGTCCAAGTCAGCTCAGTAACATTTACTAAATACTTAATGTGTCCTCATTGCTCCGGGAGACACCAGAGACATTTGGTATCTTCAGGGAAACTGGCTCAAAAATTAGTTCAAATGAAATTGGCAGAAATGACAACAGAGTTGAATTTATTTATTTTAAATTAGTTTTTCCCAGCCACTGGATTTTCACATCTTGGCATTGTCTGCATGCCTGAGTTGTATATCTTGGTGTAGACCTATTATAATTTGTGTCCATTTTTCACAATTTAAGATATTTTTGTAATGTTTTAATGAAACGACTGATGCTTTTGTAACATTATGGGCATGTTTTCATTTCTGTGTTTGTTTGCAACTAGAAGTAAATGTTTTAAATCATCCTTAATAATTTCTATTCACTCATTGACACTATTCACATTAAAATGTTAATACTTTTTTCCTAAAATAAGATCGATTGAAATAAAAATTCTCATTCTGAACAAATGCCAAAAGCATTCATATTAGTATATCTCCCCAAACCCCCTTTCCTTTTCTCTCTCCATTTGTGATACAGTTTCAGCCAGCCCAGGTCTCACGACTGTCTCTGATTGTAACAACCCTAAGTTAGGCTGGCTGACAGATATCCCAGGGCATAAAATAAAGTGATTCTCCAAGATAGAATTGGAAATTTTCTGCCTTTGAAAGTCATAGACAAATTCCAAAAAGTTAAAATTGTTTTTAAACAACATTTTAAAAATAGACTTATTGCCTTTGGGATAGTGAATGCAGGCTTAAAAACAGAATTTCTTTTTTATAAAAGACAACAAAGATGGTTATAGATTATACTGAATTATTTTCTATTACGTTATCAAACAGTTTTTTGAAGGCTATTTTCAGAAATTATTTTCTAAAAACTAGAGGTGTGCAAACTTTGACTATGTAAGTAATAATTTCACAAGCATGTTAATAACATTAAACATTTAAACTATGGCATTTGTTTTGTAAGTGTTTCTAAATAGCTTAGTTCATATGTATTTAAATTATATAAAAATAAAATTAATCTTTGAAATAAATGAAATTTCGTCCCCATTTACTGGGAAAGATCTGTTTATCTCTCAGCCTAAAAACAAAGAAAAAAGAAAAACTTCTCTGTATTTTATATATATATATATTGCAAAGTATGCTCCTATACTAATGCAAAAAAAAAAAAAAAGGATACAGAAGTAGAACAGTTTTGTTCATTTGGAAGTATTTTTTTATTTGTAAATCATTTCTTTTTTAAATAGTAGGATCCTTTGCTTATTTGAATTCTACATCATAGCAGCTAATTTACAGATGATATGCTAAATATAACCAGAAATATGGCAACAATAGCCAACAATTCTCCACTTTGTCTATTCAGTCAAGTTCAAAATTTCGTTCTATGAGTATGAAACAGCATCATGTCCATGTGGTTGGAAAGCAGCTGAATTAAACAGAGAGTGCTGTCAGTGGGAACAGTGAGAAGGCCAGGCAAGACCGGAACCAGGGCTGCCTTGTTGAAACACAGATGAAGACAGTGCCTGCTTTGTCAGAGCCTACACCTGAAACTTTGTTGTCAGTCAGTTGCTCTAAATGCATAGAGCCTTACAGATGGCCGGGAATATAATAGCAGTACAATGTTTATGAAAGTCGGATAGATTAGCAAATGAGATTTTTAATTTATTCTTTAATTCAGTTATTTATCCATCAAACACTGATTGAACATTTATTACTGGTGTGTGTCAGGCAGTGCTGGTCTCGGGGAATAAGGAAAAATATAGCATGCATATCCATTCATGTGCTTCTGTTAACGATTTTTTCAGCTATCTATATTCTGCTATATTATCTAATTGCTAATTCTATAGGATTGTAGAATCTCATTATTAGGAAAATAATCTAGGCATCATATAGAAAATTGAATCTAAGCAGAACTGTATTTTTTCCTCTTAACAAAATCCACTTAATTATATATCATATATATGTGTGTGTGTGTATGTGTGTGTGTATATATCTATATCTATCTATCTATCTATATATATATATAGAAGGAAATGACAACCCACTCCAGTATTCTTGCCTGGAGAATCCCATGGACAGAGGCATCTGATGGACTATAGTCCATCGGGTTGCACAGAATTAGACACAACTGAGTGTGCATGCATACACATATATTTTTACAGGAGAACAAAATTGTAGATTTTATACAACATGAATCCATTTCGCTACTTGCATTTTAGGCAAAATTAAGATAGCTAGATTTGATAACTTAAGTAATTCAAATGAGGTCTATGTTTTGTGATATAGACTGATATCAGTAGAAAATCTTCCTTTAACTTATGTTTCTTTCTCTTTTGTTTTTCTTCCCAATAGTTTTACCCAGCCACACATGTGGAAATCCTGGGGAAATCCTGAAGGGAGTCCTCCACGGGACACGATTCAACATAGGAGACAAGATCCGATATAGCTGTCTCTCTGGCTACGTCTTGGAGGGCCACGCCATCCTGACCTGCATCGTCAGCCCTGGGAACGGGGCCTCCTGGGACTTCCCAGCCCCATTCTGCAGAGGTAAGTGCCCGGGTGGGGAGGGCGTGATGTGCTCCCACCTGGATTGAACAAGTGACTTTGGAAATGATGTTGGGAAAATTTCCACTTAGCAAAAGCAAGATACGGCATGCTGGGTCTTTCCATGTCAGTTTGTTCTGTTCCCAATAGCGATATTATAAGTTACCTAAGAAACCACATTGTTGTTCATTCGCTAAGCCAGGTTCGACTCTCTGCGACCACGTGGACTGCAGCATGTCAGGCTTCCCTGTCCTACACTGTCTCCTAGAGTTTGCTCAAACTTATGTCCATTGGGTCGGTGATATCATCCAAATGTCTCACCTCTGTCACCTCCTTCTCTTCCTGCCCTCAATCTTTCCCAGCATCACCATCTATTCCAGTGAGTTGGTTCTTTGCATCAGGTGACCAAATATTGGAGCTGCAGCACCAGTCCTTCCATTGAATATTTAGGGTTGATTTTCTTTAGGATTGACTGGTTGGATCTAACTTGCTGTCCAAGGGACTCTCAGGAGTCTTCTCCAACACCACAGTTCAAAAGCATCAATTCTCTGGCACTCAGCCTTCTTTATGGTCCAGCTCTCACACCTGTACATGACTATTGGAAAAGTCATAACTTTGACTATACGGATCTTTGTCAGCAAAGTGAGATCTTTGCTTTTTAATAAGCTGTCTAGGTTTGTCATAGCTTTCCTTCTAAGGAGCAAGTGTCTTTTAATTTCATGGCTGCAGTCACTGTCTGGAGTGATTTTGAATCCCCCCAAAATAAAATTTGTCACTGATTCCATGAAGTGATGGTATCAGATGCCATGATGCCATTTAGTGTTTTGAATGTTGAGTTTTAGGCTAGACTTTTTACTCTCCTTTTTTGCCCTCATCAAGAAAACATGATGACTGGACCCTAAAAAGTCAGTAACAAATACAGATGCATTCTTTAAATACCAAGTTTTCTTCATCCTATTTCTGAAATTCTGTGGAATTCTGCACATTTTAATTACTTCTCATAGCAGTCTAAGATTTAGTATACTTTTTTTTTTTTTTTGGTCTTCTTTGAAGTTTCTTTCTTTTTTTTTTTAATCTTTTTTCTCATTAAGAATGGCAGATGTTCCTTGATAATTAAATTATATCACAGAAAGGCTCTTTCAAAACTCTTATTTGGAGACAGACCATAGAGGAATGCTCTAGTCCAAGTGTTCCTCTTCATGGTTTGGTACAAGGTTGGACTCAGTTTCTTTTTAGAAACCTTTGGTTTTCAGCCTTTTCTGTGATGTTATTTTCGTGATCCAGTAACTTTAGGAAAGAACATACTTTCACTCTTAGGTTTTGACTTTTCTAAGAAAAACTCACCTTATGATGTCAAAAATAATAGTGTAGCTTACATTTGTGTGTGTGCTCAGTTGTGTGACTCTTTGCAACCCCATGGACAGCAGCCCACCTAACTTAACATTTATTGATTACTTAATGTAATTCAGAAAGTTTTTGGAGTGTTTTACCTGAATCATATCACTAAATTCTCATAAGACCTCAGTGAAATAATGAATGTTCATGCTCATTTCACAGATGAAGAAGCACGATTTTAATTTTCCAAAGTTTCCAAAGATAGTACATGATGAGTTAAAACTCAAATTCATGACTGCCTTTTCAAAATTGAAGTGTGTTTGATATAAAATATTATGTTAGTTTCCAGTGTACAGCAAAGGGATTCAGCTATATCTATTTGTATATATTATACATTTTTATTCTTTTTCCATTATAGTTTATTACAAGAACCATGTCTGACTTTTTTTTTTAATTTTATTTTTTAACTTTACAATATTGTATTGGTTTTGCCGTATATCGACATGAATCCACCACAGGTATACATGTGTTCCCCATCCTGAACCCTCCTCCCTCCTCCCTCCCCATAACATCCCTCTGGGTTGTCCTAGTGCACCAGCCCCAAGCATCCAGTATTGTGCATCGAAACTGGATGGCAACTCGTTTTATATATGATATTATACATGTTTCAATGCCCTTCTCCCAAATCATCCCACCCTCTCCCTCTCCCACGGAGTCCAAAAGACTGTTCTATGCATCAGTGTCTCTTTTTCTCTCTCATATA
Organism: Bos indicus x Bos taurus; assembly: GCF_003369695.1. Taxonomy (NCBI): domain Eukaryota; kingdom Metazoa; phylum Chordata; class Mammalia; order Artiodactyla; family Bovidae; genus Bos; species Bos indicus x Bos taurus. The sequence goes on along the minus strand of NC_040102.1, from coordinate 3,280,872 downwards.
CAGGATTATTGTTACCATCTTTCTAAATTCCATATATATGCGTTAGTATACTGTATTGGTGTTTTTCTTTCTGGCTTACTTCACTCTGTATAATAGGCTCCAGTTTCATCCACCTCATTAGAACTGATTCAAATGTATTCTTTTTAATGGCTGAGTAATATTCCATTGTGCATATGTACCACAGCTTTCTTATCCATTCATCTGCTGATGGACATCTAGATTGCTTCCATGTCCTGGCTATTATAAACAGTGCTGCAATGAACACTGGGGTACATGTGTCTCTTTCAATTCTGGTTTCCTCAGTGTATATGCCCAGCAGTGGGATTGCTGGGTCATAAGGCAGTTCTATTTCCAGTTTTTTAAGGAATCTCCACACTGTTCTCCATAGTGGCTGTACTAGTTTGCATTCCCACCAACAGTGTAAGAGGGCTCCCTGCTCTCCACACCCTCTCCAGCATTTATTGCTTGTAGACTTTTGGATCGCAGCCATTCTGACTGGTGTGAAATGTTACCTCATAGTGGTTTTGATCTGACTTTTTAATCCATATATGTAAGCAGGCAGATTCACAGCCTTAAGTCATCATATCAAAGTGTATCGTTTCCATCAGTATGTTTGTGTTTTAGTGTATGCTATATAATGAATACTTTTGTCTGTTTTAATTAACTTATTTATTTTAATTGGAGGATAATTTCTTTACAATATTGTGGTGGTCTTTGCCATACATTGACACAAATCACCCATGGGTGCACACGTGTCCCCCCATCCTGAACCCCCCTCCCCACCCCATCCTTCTGGGTTGTCCCAGAGCACCAACATTGAGTGCTCTGCTTCATGCATTGAACTTGGACTGGTCAACTATTTTACATATGGTAATATACATGTTTCTATGTTATTCTCTCAAATCATCCCACCCTTGCCATCTCCCACATAATCCAAAAGTCTGTTCTTTGTATCTGTGTCTCTTTTGCTGCCTTACATATAGGATCATTGTTACCATCCTTCTAAATTCCATATATATATGCATTAATATATATGTATTAATACATATTAATACTAATACGTATTAATATATGTATATTAATACACATATTAATATGTATTAATGTACTATTAATTTTAATATTAACATTAGTATTAATATAATATGTATTAGTGTTTCTCTTTCTGACTTACTTCACTCTGTATAATAGGCTCCAGTTTCATCTTCTGCTCTATAACTGACTCAAATGCATTCTTTTTTATAGCTGAGTGATATTCCATAATGAATACTTTTCTATTTTTTTCATTATCTGGGTAAGATGTGGCAAGCTCATGAGATGTTTCTGATGTTAATTGTCCTAGGAATAGCATATTGGGGCTTCCCTGGTGGCTCTACAGTAAAGAGTCTGCCTGCAAATGCAGGAGATGGGGGTTTGACCCCTGAGTGGGGAAGATCCCCTGGAGAAGGAAATAACCCATTCCAGTGTTCTTGCCTGGATAATCCCATGGACAGAGGAGCCTGGAGGGCTACAGTCCATAAGGTCACAAAGAGTTGGATAGAACCGAGCAACTAAACAATTGTCAAGCTACTACTGCTGCTGCTATTACTGCTAATGATACTGGTATTATTACTACTGCTGTCACAGTAACTACAGCTGCTTAACTGGTGCATGGTGCTTACTTATTATGAGCGAGGCATTCCTCTTTCCTGTTTAAGCTTCATGGTAGGTATTTTATTAAAGAATCATCTTACAAATAAGGCACCTAAGCGTTAGATGGGAAAATAACTTGTTCAAGATATTCCATCTCAGAGTGGTTGGGATTCAGATACACCATGTTCAAACCACCACTGTGCCCTAGAGAAATTCCTATCATGGGCATCTTATACCTCATCCATCGTTCTTCCTGAAATGCTCATTTCTTTGCATGTTCCTCGGGTCTGTTATCTCTCACGTCTTTTTTCCCATACTGCTATTATTTTCTATCTTTTGTTGTCAAAAGGATGATGCCCTTAAAATCCAGAATCTCCACCCTCGTCTTTTCATTGATTTCCCTCGACTCGGTGACCCCATTTGAGGACACTGCCATGTGGGTCTCCTAAATGTACACTTTCTTCCTTCTGTCTCCCCTTGTGCCTCTGAAATTCCCATTAACTCTGTGAAACATTAGAATCACTGTTCTCCCCTGCTCACCACTCTTCCTCCATTAAACTTTCATGCATCACCATTCCCTCTCCAACTTTCCCTTTCCAGGCATTGTCTTTCCTTCTCACCCAGACCTCCTTCACGTTGGTTAAATGACTCCATGTCTAGAATGTCTACCTCCACCCTACATTCTCCTCCTTAATTCCACTTCCCACCCCCAACACACACACACACACACACACACACACACACACACACACACATACACACTTCATCATCACCCATTCCTCTTTCAGTCAGACCACCTCAGTGATTCAGTAAGAGGTTGCACTTAGTTCAACCTCTTCAAAGAGCTGCCCCAATGCCACCTTCCCTTGTCTTAACTGACTTGTCCACTTTCATCTCTTAGAATTCCATTTGTTCAGTCATTCAGTCATGTCTGATTCTTTGCAACCCCTTGGACTGCAGCACGCCAGACTTCCCTGTCCTTCACTGTCTCCTGGAATTTGCTTTTTAGTGTCAGAGACATGGATGTTATGCTTTTTTCTTCATCACACGATGCTTTGCTTGGGTTGACTCCCCCAAGGCCAGTTGTGTGCATCTCCCAAGACCTGTGTTCCTCTCACCCCGCTTGCCATCCCCCCAGGGTGACACAGGAAACCAGCAAATGCTACCGAGCAAGGTTTCTTCCCAAAGAGTCCCTTACCAGTTCACCACTAGAAATCCAAACATTCACTTTTTCCTGTTACAAAGTTTTCCCTTTCATCTCCCTTAGAGCCATAAACCTTACTTAGTTGTCAAGTTCACACTTGAGTCCAAATTTTAGTCAGTTTTTAAAAAAAAAAAAAATTACTGAAACATTACAACCCATTTTTTAATTGCTGTAAGAAAACACAAGTCCTTTGTCTTTAGCATTTGTTTCATTGGTATTTTATATTTTAATCTATATCTTGAGAGTATTTCCTCAATGAGTTTTTAACCTGTCAGGAGATCGTTCATAGTCATAAAAACTGTGACTGTATCTTGGCTTTCTCTGTGCCTTAAAAGTTACCCTTATCCATAGCCACTTGCCCTTAATGCTGTATTTAACCCCCCATCCCAACATCTAGTTGATAAATAGAAATGTGCTAGGCATCTGATGAGGAGTTATTATAAACAAGAAAATGAAATAGTAAATGTAACATCAATTATGCCAGTTTCCATTTTCCTCACATCTCCCAAGCATTTCCTTCTTAATTGGAGGGTCTTTACTAATTTCACAACTTGTAAACCTCAGAAAGTTAAAGTTGATATAACTTTCAGCTCATAATCTTTTCCTATCTTGTCATCAATTTATTAAATCCCAACTCTATCACAGTGCTTTTTAAATGATCAATCTCTTCTGTATCATAGATTATTAAATTAATGCTTAAATTTTGCTTTTCTAGATGCTTGGGGTCATAACATTTCAATGGGAATTAAGTTTGACATAATTATTTTATGAAACAAATCTGAAAGATACAACACAGTTTGTCATTGATGTTGGATAACTGTATCTTAAAAAAAAATCAATGATCTGATTCTTATAAATGTTTAGATGTGGCATATCTGGAAGAGATTAATTTCAGCAATGTGGACTTAGATAATTTTCAAAAATAAAATTAATGTAATTTCTGCTTCCCCAACATTCTGGTTATTTTGTTCCAGAAATTGCTTGAGGAGTCTTCTTAATAGTGCTACAACAGTACCACCGAATCTCTGCAGTGAGCATTTGCTAGTGTTGAAAAATTTACATTATAGCTCCAAGTGGCAGCATTTACCTGAACAATGGCACTTAAATGTGTGTACCTTTTCTAGAGTCACATAGTGCTCTTTGGAGAAAAAGGATATAACCATGTATTTAGTAAAGTGAATGCATGATGAAGTGGGAGGCCAGCCAGATCTACTTAAAGCCTATCCCCTTCAACAGGAGAGCAGCATCAAGCTGACTTCTTTCAAGGATGAGGACTTGGACCTTCTCCTTCTCCATCTTCTTCATTTATCCTTGAGTTTGCACCTAAATCTAATCTAATCTTAAACTAAATCTAATCTAACCTAATCTTTTCTAATCTCCCCTCATTATTGGCTGTTGTCCCAATTGTCTCTTCTAGTCTTTACAAAGATGTCCTTTTTCTGTTTGTGCAGTTATGTATATTTAGACGAGAAACAAAAGGGTTTGAAAAGAAAAAAAAAAAAAAGAAAAACTACATACATTCAATAATGCATATTCTCATCTCAGGCAGGGGCTCGCGACTGTTCAACTTGACATGCCTACCCAAGAAAAACTCCAGGTCCTCAGCATTTAGAGGCTCCACTGGTGGCTCAGATGGTAAAGAATCTGCCTGAAATGTGGGAGACCCAGGTTCAATCCATGGGTTGGGAAGATCCTCTGGAGAAGGAAATACCAATCCACTCCAGTATTCTTGCCTGGAGAATTCCACAAACAGATGGGCCTGGTCCATGGAATCACAAAGAGTCAGACACAACTAAGTGACTAACACTTTCTTTCTTTAGTATTTAGGTCAGCGTGGTTTGCTAGAAATATAACGTGATCCAAAAGTGAGAGCCAACTATGTAATCAAAATTTCCTAATAACTACATTGATAAAGTAAAAAAAAAAAAAAAAAAAAAATCTGCTGTGTTTAATTTTAAAAATGTACTTTTTTAACCCAACATAGCCCAATTATGATCATTTCAATATGTAATCAATATAAAATATTAATGAAGTAGTTTGCACATTTTTTCCATACTAGTCTTCAAAACCTGGCATGTAATTCAGTTACGACATTTCTCAAGGTTGATAGAACCACATTTCAGGTTCTCGTTAGCTATGTATGCTAGTATCTCCTGTTTCAGAGGGCTTGGACACAGCAAGCAGAGGAATTTTAGTTTTCTTTTTTTCCTTCCACAGCAGTTGCTAATGTATGCAGAGTCCTGGTGCTTTGCCTACATTTTACTCATGATGTAGGTTTCAGTAGACAGCGGTAAGTTTCATGACAAGGACTCACAAGAAAATGGGTCTGAAATATACGAATCTACGCCATTGTCTAATCCCATGGGTGGAGGAGCCTGGTAGGCTGCAGTCCATGGGGTCGCTAAGAGTCGGACACGACTGAGCAACTTCACTTTGACTTTTCACTTTCATGCATTGGAGGAGGAAATGGCAACCCACTCCAGTGTTCTTGCCTGGAGAATCCCATGAACAGGGGAGCCTGGTGGGCTGCTGTCTATGGGGTCGCACAGAGTCGTACACGACTGAAGTGACTTAGCAGCAGCAGCAGCAGCACGCCATTGTCTGATTGGAATTCTTCCTTTTAGCTTCTTCGCAGTTACTGAGACAGACTTGAGCTGAATAGCAGCAGACAGGAGAAGTCTATTTTCACAATTACTTTTAAGGCAGAAGATAAGGGTGAGCCTAGTTCTGCATTAATCCAAACAGGTTTCTCAAAAAGAACCTCATTTCAGATGCTGTCTTATTTTGGGAAGAAATGGCACTGGGATCTAATGAACGAAGATTATGGAAAACTTTGAAGGAGAGACTGATTAGCTAGTGGAGTAAGCAGAGAATTGAAAACAGTTTCATGCATGTGTGGCTCAAGATATATAAAGAATACAATTAAGAGAACTCTAGGGAGAAAACAAACTATTAATAGGTTCAGTTCTGAAAGATAGTTGTTACAATCTATGTTACTGTAAGTACATTGGATTCCTGTACCACATGTCTTTCCCATCTGTAAACTACTACATATACTTCAGTAAGATATTCACACAACAGCCTAGCTCCAGAGACCACATACCCAGTCTCTACACAGTAATGTCAATAGACAAGCAAAGATTTTGGAAAGATGATATTCTCAGCATTAGTATGAAGATGAAATGGCGTATGCAAAACAGCCTGCAAAGTCTTTAAACTGTAAAGAAGGTAAATGGAACATAGGTGATATAGCATGAAGTTTATGGGCTGTGTGGTGTTATTTTCTCTCTGTCCTCAGTTTTCCTCCCTGTATAATAGTTTCTATTTCCTAGGTCTGTTGGAAAGGTGAAATGAAATACTCCATATAAAATCCTTAAAGAGACATCAACACAATGAAATTCTATATGTATTAGCTGTTGCAATTACCATCTCGATCTTCTCCCCCTTCCAATCTTGAAAGCAAATTCAGATTTCAGATTTCAGTGATTGGAGACAAATCACAAGAAAAAAAAATTGAAAGTAAATTCATATAAATTATATGATGCTGCTGCTGCTAAGTCGCTTCAGTCATGTCCAACTCTGTGCGACCCCATAGACGGCAGCCCACTAGGCTCCTCTGTCCCTGGGATTCTCCAGGCAAGAATACTGGAGTGGGTTGCCATTTCCTTCTCCAATGCATGAAAGTGAAAAGTGAAAGTGAAGTCGCTTAGTCGTGCCTGACTCTTAGCAACCCCATGGACTGCAGCCTACCAGGCTCCTCCATCCATGGGATTTTCCAGGCAAGAGTACTGGAGTGGGGTGCCATTGCCTTCTCCAAATTGTCTTAATGCTACTGGCTCCTAAGCAAATGTTTTTTATGCTTTATTGGAGTTCTTTAGAATAAAAAAGAGAGACTACCAGGCTCATTTAAGAAGAAAAAATGAATAGAGATTCAGAAAAGGAGTGAGCACCTACTGAAGGGTGAGTCTATGTCAGAACAGGCCATTGTGTTCACATGTAACTATGTGGATTGCAATAATGAGACAAAAATCACATATCCAGCATGCATGGAGATATATACGAGTATATAAATAGCATGATGGTATCGAAAATATAGATGTAATAATAGTCAGATGGAGATTATATCTAGATTCATTTTTCTTAAGGGTCTAATAAATCAGGTTCAAAGTATTTTTAATAAGGTTTGACATAAAACAGCAAAGTTCTATAAAGCAATTATCCTTCAATAAAAAATTAATTAAAAAAAAAGAAGACAAGTCGCTTCAGTCATGTCTGACTTTCTGTGACCCCATGGACTGTAAGCCACTAGGCTTCTATATCCATGGGATTCTCCAAGCAAGAATACTTGAGTGGTTGCCATGCTCTCCTCCAAGGGATCTTCTCAATCCAGGGATGGAACCCATGTCTCCTCCATCTCCTGCATTGACAGGTGGGCTATTTACCACTAGTGCCACCTGGGAAGCCCCAGAGGAATACATAGGTTAGTATCAATTATCAAATGATAAGACATTTCTGCTTGGTCATTCAAAATGTAGATTTTTAAGAAAAAGATGTGGTAACAATTAAACCTATATCAGTAATCGAACATCAGGTATCATTCAAATGCTTTACAAATATCTTGTATTTAATGTTCACCAGGACCCCGGCTTCCCTGGTTTCTCATATGGTAAAGAATCTGTCAGCAATGCAGGAGAACTGGGTTCAATCCCTGGGTCAGGATGATCCCCTGGAGAAGGGAATGGCAACCCTCTCCAGTATTCTTGCCTGGAGAATCCCACGGACAGAGAAGCCTGGAGGGTACAGTCCATGGGATCACAAACAGTCAGACATGACTGAGATACTAACATTTTCACTTTCTTTCATATCCCTGCAAGTTAGGTGTCCTCCTTGGTCTTGTTTTTCATGCAAAGAGTTTCGGGCACAGAGGCATGAGGTCACATAGTGGTAAGTGGGAGAGGCTGAACTGTGACCTGGGATCTTATTCTATCAGTCCCTACAATGCTCGGCCTGTTCCCTTTCAATTTAAAAGAAAGAATAAAAATAGGTTTCTTTAAAGAAGAGACCTATGCTTTCATTGGAGCACAAATTTTTGAAATGGGATTGAGCAAACAGATATTTTCCTCCTGACAAATTATTCCCCGATCCCCGAGGAGCCTGGGAAGGGGAGAGGAGAACGTGGTCCCTGCTCCGGGGAAAGCCGTGTGCCACCCGGTTTTCTCCTCAGGGGAGGGACGTTGCTGGGCCCCGCACCCTCCCGCTTCTCCGCCTGCTCCTTGTGCGGTGCGGGTGGAGGTGTCTGGCCGGCCTGCAGGCCCCCCTCGGGGATTACGAGCCTCAGAGGAGAAGCACAAAGGCAGGCCAACAGCAGCAGGGAGACGTGACCGCCCGTCCCCGTGTTGTGGTGGACGCTGCGGCTGTGGCGGCTTTCTGTGAGCTCTGTGGGGTGACACCAACTACAGCCTTGGGGCTCTCAGATGAACTCGATGTATCAGCGCAGCTCACGGGAGCCTCACGCCCACAGAGGGATGCTTGGCTGGAGGACCTTTCTCATATTTTACTCTGAAGGCTAGATGTGATTGGCTACAGCTGTTTCTTTATAGAGTTGGTCAGTCTTGGAGAAAAGGAGGTGGGTGGGCAGGGGTCTGCTCCCAGCCAGATAGTCCTCCTTTTGGAAACGGCTCTCTTTGCATTCAGTTGATCCTCTCTCCCCTCTCTCCACTGCAGCCCTAAATCCCCCCTACCCCCAACTTGTCCTCCCAGGAACCCTTGTTTAGGGGCAGAAAGGTGAGGCCTAGAGGATGCTGCTGGGCACGGGGATCCCAGTACCTGCAGCCAGGGGTTCTCTGGCTCCAGGTGAAGTGGACTTAGACACTTGAGGCAGGAAATGAACCACCTGACCCTTGGCTGGTTGATCATCCTTCCCTCCTTATTTTCCATTTTCAGCCAGCAGAGTCTTTTTTTGCCCACTAAGAATTATTTCAAGAAAAGCCACAGGGAAGTGTAGGCATGGCTCAGCATTTTATTTAGATCACACACCTCTGTGGCAGGTTTGTGTTAGGAACTTGGCGTGCATTAGTTGATCTTATCCTGTCCGGAAGTGTTCAAGTTTAATATTAATCCTCAGAACTTGCAGGTAAGGAACCTAAGCCTGTGTGATGTGAGGCATGCTGTCCAGAGCTGCAGAGACGGTGGGTGCAAAGGCAGGTCTCACACAGCGCCTCCTGCTTGGGGCAGTTAAGGACAGGTGTGTTTGCTTTTTCTATTTCACTCTGTTGAGAAGCATGACCTGCAAACCACTGAAAAATAGCTGTAAACGAATTATTAGCAGAGTCTATAGCTATTTACTCACTGAGGCTGTCACCTTGTCTCTCTGTCTCAACACATGCATTTAAGATAAATATTCACTGAAGAGTGTCAAAACCCATTGTCACTGTTATGTGATAGTTGGAAAGAGTACAGGATGTGGCAGCTGTTTTGCTTGTTTTAGAGAGTTGACGGATTTTATCCGTTTCAGGACAGTTGTATTTCCTTGGAACAATTAATGATAACAAGCAGAGATGCCATGAAATAGAGTGCCAGGAGAAGTCTTAGCAATACCCTTAATAAAACATGCTAAATAATGGATGCCATGTTTCATGTAAAGTTGCCTAAAGCTGCAAATTTCTTTAATTGGTAAGCCTTACATAATGTGACTGGAAACGACAACATGTCACTTGCCAGTGCCTTATGAAATGTCACTCAAGGTTTTTAATTGCAGACATCGTGCCACTGATGGGGAAGAGAAACTCTGGGAGAAGATACAGCCGGAGGGAGGCAGGGAGGGAGAGGAGTCATGCTTTTTCGTGGGTGTCAAACTCTGTGATATTTAAAACACAGCTGTGTTTTTATCAGTTATGTTACAGAGGTAATATTGTAAAAATGAATCTTAAATGATTAATCATGTCAGGACCAAGCATTGCAAAATAAGGTTGAATGGGATAGTCTTCATTTAAGAAACACAGCTCTGTATTAAGTGTGAACAGCTTTGGGGAGTTTAGTTTTCAGCACTTATCTATGTATACCAGGTAATAAACAACCCTAAGTCTCACCAATTGTTTTTAAATGTTGAAAATATATGTCAGTGTTATTATAGTAAATCTGGTGTGCATGCTTTGCATTTCACAAGGCTACAGGGCTTTCTGATAAGCACTTTTTTGTAATATTATCTCTCTGAATGCAATCTAACATTTTAAAGCATAATCGTAAGTGCCTGTATACCAGTTATTTTGAGGCCCAAGTTGCAGTATTTTTCCAAGATTTTTTCTCATGTAAATACCATCTTAGGTTGTAGGACTGAAGCTGTCTAGTGACCAAATTAATACTTCCCAAGGAAATGCCATTCCTTGTGATGGGCAGTGATGGAAGTGTTTACTAGCAAGGACCCTGTTTTCTTACTAGCTAAGACATCCTGGACAAGCTGTGTGCAAAGCCTCTGCCTGTGAATCTGTTGAATTGGATTCATGTTCCTTTTTTTTTTTTTTTTAAGTTTAATAGTGTTGATTCACAATGTTCTGTTAGTTTCAGGTGTACAACAAAGTGATTCAGTGTGGAATATGTGCATATATGTGTGTGTACGTGTGTATCTAGATTAATACAATTAATGCTTTAAATCTCATGGGACTGGTAAAGAGTAAATGAGATGCTGGAAGTACTCAGTATCAATAATGGCCATTATTATTGAAATCATTATTGCTGACAAGCTACAATGGAACAAAGGTGGAAACCAAAGGAAAGCAGTTCATCCTCTGAAACTCTCAGAGGCTAAAATCGTAGAACACAGTACATTTTGGTTTTATTTTTAAGATTGGTATTAAGTGATGAACATTTCAGTTTTAATTGACAGCATTTTCTTCTCAATATCCTCAATATTATACAAATTAATAGTTCTCTCTTTCCCCATAATTGAGCATAATGAGTGTTTCCAGTATTTGCTTCTACACATAATGCTATAATTAGTGTCTCTGTATATATAGCATTGCCTTTGTTTCTTCTGTTTAATTATTTCCTAAGGAAAGAATTCTTGGGATGTTATTTATGCTTTGCAAACTTGCTGAGCAAATTTCCATGCCACACATATTTTTACTACAATTACTCTTGGATTTGATGTTCGCATTTCCTTTTAATTTGCTGAGGATTTAATAGCATGAAAATGATGCCCCAAAGTTGGTTTTTTTTTTTTTTTTTTTTTTTTTATTTCCAGTAGACTATGCCTGCTGTCTATTTGTGTTTGTTCATTTAAGAAACATTTATGCAGGACAGACAAGATGTCAGATATATTTAACAGTCAGGTCAGTAGACTCTTTCTGTCAAGGGCAATAAAGTAAATGTTTCATGTATTTCAAGCCATATGGTCTGTGTTTCAGCTACTGTAGTCAGTAATTTTAGAGCAGAAGTCTCCAGTGACTACCTAAACAAACAGGCATGAGTGTTTCTACATGCATCCTGGGGTCTATTTACAATAATAGATACCAGGCTGCATGCGGCCCATAAGCTGTAGTCTGCTTACATAAATTCTTCGCTGGGGCTACAAAGTGAACAAAACAAGAAAAGCCCCAACTGCCATATCTTCGTGGGGAGAAGTGAAAGTCACTCAGTCGTGTCCAAATCTTTGTGACCCCATGGACTAGAATTCTCCAGGCCAGAATACTGGAGTGGGTAGCCTTTCCCTTCTCCAGGGGATCTTCCCAACCCAGGGATTGAGCCCAGGTCTCCTGCATTTCAGATAGATCTTTAACAGCTGAGCCACAAGGGAAGCCCTCATGGGTAGAGGTCGACCACATAAATCAAAACAAAAATGAGTAAAAACAAATCAATATGTCATATACCCAATTGTAATAATTGTTTACTTAAGTGTTGACAGACGCATTCACTGAGACAGTGCCCTCTGATTGAGCGGTGACTACTGCTTGGTTTGCCTAAGATAGTCCTGGTGTTAGCACTGGAGGTCCCCTGTCCTGGGAAACCACTATCTTTGGCCAACACAGCAATATTTGGACCCCTTGTAGGGGTGAGAGATTAAACGACATGAGAATGTTGAGAGCATGGTCGAGATCAAGGAAACAGCCAGGACTTTGATCCTGAGCAACCACAGGGTGAGTGAAGAGCAATGCAGAAGCCAGTATGGCTGGAATGTAGTGGACAGTGGCATGGTTGTGGGAGAAAAGATCAGAGGGGATGGATGCTGAGGGATTCTGGGGCCCTGTGGGCCATTATACAGAGCCGTATGGGAAGACATCAGATGGTTTTGGTGAGAGAAGCAGTGTCATTGCATTTTGAATTTAAGAGACTCACTCGGCTACTCTTTTGAGCCAAGAATGTGTGGTGGGAAGGGTGGAATGGGGAAACCTGTTTGGAAACCACTCCAGTCTTCAAGGAGAGAGATGATGCAATTTTGAGAGGTAGTAGGAGCAGTGGGGCTTCCCTCGTGGCTCAGATGGTAGAGAATCCACCTGCCAATGCAGGAGATGTGGGTTTGATCTTTGGGTCAGGAAGATCCCCTGGAGAACGGAATGGCTACCCACTCCAGTATTCTTGCCTGGAGAATTCCATGGACAGAAGAGCCTGGAGGGCTACAGTCCATGGGGTTGCAAAGAGTCAGACTTGACTGACTGACTCATCACTTTCACAACACAAGCAGCAGTGGAGGTTGCAAGATGCATTTGGATTCAGAATACAGATTAGAAAGGTCAGCTTTCCAAGGAGACTTCTCTGAGGACTTCATGGTTACCAGATTCCCTCCTGCCTCTGGCTCAGGGCATTTTTTATCCTCTCATTCTGATTATTTAGCATTACATTAAAAAAAAAAGAAGCTTATAGACATCATTTTTTAGACCAGTTTTAAGATTATAGAAAACTCGAGCAGGAAATAGCATTCCTGTATATGAGTTCTTCTGTCCCCCTGCAAAGTCTTTCCTATTATTAATATCTTACAATAGTATGGTACTTTGATTACAACTGATGAAATAATAGCAATGTATTTTGACAAATGTGTAATGCCATTTACCCACCACTGCAGTGTTGTGTAGAATGGGCCCACTGCCTTTACAATCTCTTGTGCTCCAGCTGTTCATTTCTCTCTCCATCCTAACCCCTAGATGAACCCTGATCTTTTTACTGTCTATAGTTGTACCTTTTCAGAATGTCATATAGTTGAAGCTATACAACATGTAGGTGCCTCTCTCTTCACAGTATGCATTAAGGCTATTGTGTCTCTTCATAACTTGGCAGTTCATTTCCTTATATTTCTGAATGATGTTTGTTATTTAGTCACTGAGTCATGTCCAACTCTTTGCGACTCCATCTTAGTTCAGCCCACCAGGCTCTTCTGTCCATGAGATTTGTACAGGCAAGAATACTGGCGTGGGTTACCATTTCCTTCTTCAGTCTATTTCTGAATAATATCCCATTATATATGCAACAGAAATGGCAACCCATTTCAGTATTCTTGTCTGGAGAATCCCATGGAAAGAGGAACCTGGTAGGCAAAGTCCATGGGGCCCCAAAGAGTCAGACATGACTGAGCAACTCACACTTTGACTTTCAAGCTATTGAAGGATGTTTTGGTTGCTTCCAGTTTTCATCAATTATGAATAAAGCTGTTAGAAGAAGCAAAAAATCAAGCAAAAGAATATAGCTTAAAGAAGTTGCCAGTAGAATTTTATGACACAGTGGTTGCAGAACATGAGAGAAACAGGAGAGTCATGCACGATGCCAGTTTTTTCTAAGCCACTGGAAGAATGGGCTTCCCACTTATTGAAATAGAGAAGGCTGTGGAATTTGACTTGGAAAAATAAAGTTTAAGAATATTATCTGAGCAAAACCAATACAATATTGTAAAGTTAAAAAATAAAATTAAATTAAAAAAAAGAATATTATCTGGGAACTAGTATCTGGACTGCTATTTAGACATCCATTTGGATATGCCAAGTTGGCAGTTGGATACATAAAAGTGAAATTCAAGAAAGATCTGAAATCAACCTTCAAGCTAGAGAACTGTCAACATATGTACACTATTTAAATCTGTAGAACTGAGCCTAGATGAGACTGCTGCTGAGTCACTTCAGTCGTGTCCGACTCTGTGCGACCCCATAGACGGCAGCCCACCAGGATGCCCTGTCCCTGGGATTCTCCAGGCAAGAACACTGGAGTGGGTTGCCATTTCCTTCTCCAATGCATGAGAGTGAAAAGTGAAAGTGAAGTCGCTCAGTCGTGTCCGACTCTCAGCGACCCCATGGACTGCAGCCTTCCAGGCTCCTCCATCCATGGGATTTTCCAGGCAAGAGTACTGGAGTGGAGTGCCATTGCCTTCTCCAAGGACTGAAAGATGAAATCAAAATAATGAGGGGACCGAGAAAGCATGTCCTTAAGGTTAAAGGCAGCCATGGCTGTGGTATATAAGGAACTAGTGAGCAAAATCATATGTACACATTGTAAAAGTGTCATTTTTTGATGCTATCTGTACCTATGTAAGATGTAATCATTGGTGGAAAGTGGAGGGGGGGAACACAGGATTAGTCTGTACTATGGTTGCAACTTCTTGTGAATTTGCAATTATTTCAAGATATAAGAATTTTACAAGTCTATTGACAAAAAAGTACTTCACGGAAGATGACGTGGATAACTGTGGGATGTTGTTGACAGTTTTTATGAGATGAGAACTGAGAACTGACCCTTGGATTTGTTGGTGTGGCTGACGTGAGATGAGCGGTTCTTGTGGACCAATGAGGACAAAATCCTGACTCAGGTGGATTCAGTTGAGGATGGGAAAAAACTAAAGATTGCAATTATAGACATTTTTAAGGTGTGTTTCTGGAAAGGGATTTTTATAAATAAAGCTAAAGGTAGATATGGAGTCTGGAAATAGATGTGGAAACAAAAGTTCAGTTCAGTCACTCAGTCGTGTCCGACTCTTTGCAACCTCACGGACCATAGCACGCCAGGCCTCCCTGTCCACCACCAACTCCCAGAGTTTATCCAAACTCATGTCCATCAAGTTGCTGATCCCATTCAGCCATCTCATCCTCTGTCATCCCCTTCTCCTCCTGCCCTCAATCTTTCCCAGCATCAGGGTCTTTTCTAATGAGTCAGCTCTTCGCATCAGGTGGCCAAAGTATTGGAGTTTGAGCTTCAATACCAGTCCTTCCAATGAACACCCGGGACTGATCTCCTTTAGGATGGACTGGTTGGACCTCCTTGCAGTCCAAGGGACTCTCAAGAGTCTTCTCCAACACCACAGTTCAAAACCATCAATTCTTCAGGGCTCAGCTTTCTTTCTAGTACAACTCTCACATCCATACATGACCACTGGAAAAACCATAGCCTTGGCTAGATGGACCTTTGTTGGCAAAGTAATGTCTCTGCTTTTTAATATGCTCTTTAGGTTAGTCATAACTTTCCTTCCAAGGAGTATGTATCTTTTAAAAGAGTTACTTAAACAAAAGAGTTACCTAAAAAAAAATGATAACTTTTTTTGAATGGGATGTATTATAACATGTTTTTATGGGGCTTCCCAGGTGGTGCTAGTGGTAAAGAATCCACCTGCAGTGCAGGAGAACAGGAGATATGGGTCTGATCCCTCAGTCAGGAAAATCCCCTGGAGAAGGAAATGGCAACCCTCTACAGCATTCTTCCCTGGTGAATCCCATGTACAGAGGAACCTGGCAGGCTACAGTCCATGGGGCTGCAAAGAGTTGGACATGGCTTAGTGACTAAGCTATGTATGCTGAGAGCAGCTCTCCAATCAAAAGAGTAAATGATCATTTGTTGAGGGATTTGGCTTAGATCAGAGCAACAGCACAGGTATAGGTGTAAACTGTAGGCTGAGCATTTACCTGTCCTCCAGGGAGGACATTTTGTGGGCAGAAATGCAAATAGGTGATCATACATGGTGTCAATAGGTCATAAAATTTCTCTTTCAATCGCTTCTATTTTCTTAGGGAAATAGGGAACAAAATCACGTTAAGGATGCAGCAGGAGATGCTGGCAGGAGGAGGAAGAGGGTACAAAATGGCCCTTCCTCCCAACAGAAGACTGTTCCTCCCAATGGAGAATGGATGTGGGGAACAGAGCAGGGATGTCATCATTAAAAGCCGGGTCGGATGTGGTTGACCCATCACTGCATGTCTATTTGGGTTTTTTCTGCAGCCACATTTACCTTGGGAGTCCATATGGATTTGGTCCAATTTGAATCTAAGGTGCGGACAGCAGCATGATGGCAAACACAAGGGAGTGATTGAAATGAAGGCCGAAAAACCTGAGGATGGCAGGGGGAGACATGGAGACAAGAGGGCATGAGGGAAGGAAGTGAGAAAGTGGAAAGATCGGGGAGTGTTGGCTCATCGGGGTCCAAGAGTGATTGGAGTGAAGGTATTTGAGGACGTGACCTGGAAATGTAGAGAGTGGAGGTCTGAAATTGGGGCAGCCCCCTTTGCTGCTGGAAAATGATCATGTATTGCTTTTGAGGAGGTGGAAGATGAAGGTGGGGATGAAGGCCTGCCTTGGAACTGGGTTGCTGGAAGAGGGACAAGGGAACCAAGAGGCCAGTGTTCAGAAGATAGTCTAGCTTGATACTGAACTCAGTGAGAAGCAAGTCAGATGTAGCGTTGGAGACACTGAAAGTGAACCAGAAGTAAAAATCTGCAAGGACTGGTGAAGCTGCCCCAGGGATTGTGTCGATGACTCCAAGGAAGAAGGTGCTAGATTCTGAGGATGAGAGACTCCCAACTGGAGCACTTCAGGGAGGAAAGAACAAAAGTGGTCCGCAATGAAGTGCATGTCTGTGAGCATGTAGTCCAGGACAGTGGCATTCAGGACGTGGTTACAAAACTCAGACCTTAGGGAGGATTTCATGATGCAGCATCCTGAAAAGACATCTGGTTTCCATGAGTGTAAAGAAGTGGGGGTTGTACCCCAGAAGTGGTTGAGATGTGGGAAATTTTGCTGATAGGAGCTTGGGCGAGAGGAAGGAACCATTCACATGAGCTGTGTTAATCTTTGAGGGGAGGTGGGGTGACCTCAAACCAGTACTTCTCACAGTGTCTTCAGTACCCAAGGATGAAGGATGGAAGGGAACGGTCCATCAATGGTCTCACGTATAACACAGGTGATGAGGCTGCAGAAACAGTAGCATTAGATCTGGGACCCATTCATTCCAGCCCTCCAGAGGAGTGGAATCCTCGGGAAGGGGGCTGCCTTCCGACCACCGGACTCTGTGACCCTCTTGTCCCCTTGTGGCAGCTGCTAAACTCCTGGTGAAAGTGGTGTGTAGATCTTGGAGAACAGTCTTACTCAAAGCAGTGGTAAAAATGATCAAAAGAAGTAAATAACCTGTCATTAAGTGATGACTTCCCCGGGTCGGGAAGATCCCCTGGAAAAGGAAATGGCAACCCACTCCAGTACTCTTGCCTAGAAAATTCCACAGATGGAGGAGCCTGGTGGGCTACAGTCCATGAGGTCACAAAGAATTGGACATGACTGAGAATTTTTTTTTTTTTTTTTAAGCAATGACTGCATGCTAAGTTGGAGAAAATACAAATAGCCATTTTTATGGATCATTAGTATTTGCCTGCAATATTTTGAGCACTTTACAGCTATTGATCTATTTAACCTTCACAACCACTCTACAAATTGTTGTTGTTGTTCAGTCATGAAGTCATGTCCAACTCTTTGCAACCCCATGGACTGCAGCACACCAGGCTTCCCTGTCCTTCACTGTCTCCTATAGTTTTTTCAAACTCTTGTCCACTGAGTCAATTTTGCCATCCAACCACCTCATCCTCTGTTGCTTCTTTTCCCTTCTGCCCTCAATGTTTCCCAGCATCAGACTCTTTCTAGTGAATTGACTCTTTGCATCAGGTGGCCAAAGTATTGGAGCTTCAGCTTCAGCATTGGTCCTTCCAATGAATATTCAGGACTGATCTCCTTTAGGATTTACTTCTCTGATCTCCTTGCAGTCCAAGGGACTCTCAAGAATCTTCTCCAACACCACAGTTCAAAAGTATCAGTTATTCAGCAATCAACCTTCTTTATCCCCAACTCTCACATCCATACTACTGGAAGAAACATGCCTTTGATTGTGTGACATCCTTACTATCTTTATTTATAAATAGCCACACTGAGGCCCAGAGAAGAGAACTTGTTATATAAGGGGGCAAAAACTCAGATTCCAATCCAGGCAGCCAACTTGAAAGCTTGCACTGGTACCAGTATCCTATACAGCCTTAAGGAAGGCATGTTAGAAAACATTGCCTAGTATTAGCAAATGAACGTTTTAAATGTGTGTGCACATCTTTCTTCTTTGCTGAATATTTTTCTATACAATTTTTAAAATTGAGAAGAAATTATGTGCCGAGGTCCAGCCCTGGCTGATCCAGGGAGTTCGAAGTGAGGACGGCGTCTGCGAGGATCAGGATACAATAGCTTCAATTAGATATTAATTAGAGATGTAAAGAGTAATAGAATGAGGATAGCTCAGTAGGAAAATTCAGTGGAGAAAAGAGGCTGAGTAGCTTGGTTTACGTGGGAGACCCATAAAACTTCAAGACAAGAAGTTTGTACCACTTACATAGGCCGCAGGCGTCCTTCCGTTCCCCCGAAGGAGAGGAGACACTGAGGCCTCCCCGGTCGGATCTTAGATGCCCAGGCAAAATTAGTAAGCTTGGTGGGTTCCACACTCCAGATGGAGACTCAGCCAGAGTTTGAGAGAGAGAGCGACATGGGGAGACCAGTATTTCGAGAAACTGATCCCAATTCTTTATTTTCCATGGTCTACTTTTATACACTGAGATGTTATGCAAAAGTCACACGGGGTCAGCAGTCCTGACTTTTATCAAAGTCAGATGCTTCATACAAATGTATACAGAGGTCTTAGGGGTGTTATATCATCTTCTGGCCAGGGGGCCTGCTGACAATTTATGACCCTCTCCTTGTGACAGCAGTCAGTCAACCAGGACACTTATTTCTCCAGGGGTGATTATTCTTAAAAAAGACTCCACCTTCCGAAGGTACCAGATAAAGTTACATTCCTATAGGGTGAGGGTGTAGTGGGTTTTAATTAAGGAAAGAATTTACTTAGCCTAAGGTCTAACGTGATTAATATCAAAGGTTAATACTTATTTCTTCTATATATCCATTAATGTGTGTAAGGGCAGGGAATGTGGAGACTTAGCAACAAACATTGGCTCAACAAATGAAAAACCCTTCACCAATACAATTTCTAATCAGCCCACTATACTTATACTAATGGTTTTCTAACTTTTCTAAGGAACCTGTTTTTAGAAGGTTTAGAGCATCTCGTGCCTCTCATGGTTGGGAGGCTGTAAGCAATCACATGTGGCCGGACAAGCCTGTCAGGCAGGCTAGAGAACCATCAGAGGAGTTTGTAGGTTAAAACACTCTTGTCACGCCCAGGAGTTTTTATTAACTGGAGCTCTAAGTTAACTCCTTCTCCAAAAAAGGTGGTGGGGGACAGCCCCCCATAAGGTCAGAGATGTAGGTGAAAGCACAAAATAGTAAAGTAGGCAGGCTCTGGTTATGGGGGTAGATGCTCGAGGATTTCCAGGGGGACTCCTGAGGCTCGATCCCGCCTTTGCGTATGTCGAGCCTCCTTCCTCATGACCTTTGCCATGGGTGGAGGTCCTCACGCCGGCTCCCAACAATTATGCAGGGTATACTCTGCATTTTATAAATTTAATATTGTGAGTCAGGGGTTTGCTGAAGCAGTGTGACAGATGCTTGGTAACCACCACATGGTTTGGTTGCATTGTAATTTATTTAACGATTTATCTGTTGTTAAACATTTAGTTGGTTTCTATTTTTCTTTATGATAAATATGGCAAAGTATGTCTCTAAATAATGTTTTATTCTGTATTTTGAATCATGCCATAAAGTTAAATTCCTAACAACACTGATACCCAAGCAAAGCTTATAATACTTTTACAGTTTGGGTTGAAACTTTTTAAAAGTTGTGAAATTCCTTAGGGGACATAGTGCACTCTGATTTCTGCTTACAGTTAGAATTATCTTCCCCACTTACAGAAATCAGTACATTCAAACACATCTTTTATTAAAAACCTTATCTTCTTCTTGGATTAACTTGATGGCATTCAAACTCTTTTAAGCTGTGGATTTTTTTTTTTTTCCAAATGCAAGATTTTGTGAAAACTCAATATAGGAAACGGATTTAAAGAAATAATTGCTCTGATAGTTGCTGCAGGATTAGACTCCTTGACTCCATTTTTCCACTTGTGCCCTCTGACCCCTTCATGTGGCTGTCCCAGGAGCATAGGTTTTACTATATGGAGTGAAGGGACTCAATATTGATATTCAGCATCTTATTAGGAAACATTTTGGGTGCTAATTTTTATAGTCAAGTATTTACCTGGCAGTTTCAAACCTAACTTCATTTTCTTTCTGCATAAAGTATTAAAAAAAAAAAAAAGTGTGTGTGGGGATATGATGTAATTGTAAATAGCACTTACTTAAGTAGATACCCTCCCCCAATTTTTCAGCTTCTAGACAAAAAAAAAAAAAAATTTCTCTGTATTTAGCAGAATTAATATTAAGGTAAATTTTTTGGTACATTTGTTCTACTATTAAAATCCAGGGATAAAAAAAAGAAACTTACATTATATTGATATAAAACTATAATATACAAATATTGGCCAGAATTATCTAGTTTATTTTAATAGTTATTTTTTAATAGTTTACTTTTTTAATTTAAATTTATTTATTTTAACTAGAGGCTAATTATTTTACAATATTGTATTGGTTTTGCCATATATCAACATGAATCCGCCACGGGTGTATGTGATTTCTAAGTTTACATTAAATGTTTATGGAGCTTGAAATAACTCTTCAGTTTCCAAGAAGCTTGTCCATAATCCCCATTTCTTAATGTTTTACTTTGATTATTGTGCTTTGTCTGCCTGCCTTGACTTTATTTCTTCTTGAAATTTCCCTGCTGCTCTGCTGATAAAAAGAACATTTCTGGACTTGTGGCTCAGCTATTTGCTGAAAACAAACAGAGCTAAACAAACACTCAACTGAACCCCTTCTGTGTTGCTACCACAATGAAACTTTCTTCTTACAAGCTTGCTGCAGTTTTTAATAAAATATTATATTTTTTAGAACTTTATATTTGAAAATACCTCATAGTACTATAACTAAATTAGCTTACTTTCCTGCTTTTACTCTTTGAAATGATAAAGTTGGATGTTATCCTAAGCCCATAGGTATATTATTATAGTCCCATTCCTCCTACTGAAGATGGCTGAGTGGAGGGTCCGTGTAACTGATTCAAGTACAGGAAATGTTGATTCCTGTGCATGAGGAAGGAAGAGAGGGGACTTTGCTGAGTTCCAGACCACCTATGAGGCCCAGGCGAATCCCTGAGCACAGCCAGGCTCATAAAACTTGTCGCCCAATGCTTTGTCCTGAGCAAAGGGCTAAGAAATGGGGCACAGCAGGCTGAGGAGACAGGGAGCAAGACAAGGTGGATGAGAGAGGGCAGGATGTTGAACCCAGGAAGGGGCCAAGGGACAGACATGGAGGCCCTGGATGTGGGGTATCGGACAGGACGATTAGTGCCGAGTCCCTGGGGCTGGGACAACACAATTGTCACATATGGACTCCAGGGTCCCCAGCAGGCCACAAAATCTTTGGATACTCAGTTCAGTTCAGTTGCTCAGTTGCATCCAGCTCTGGGATCCCATGGACTGTAGCACACCAGGCCTCCCCGTCCATCACCAACGCATGTAGTTCACTCAAACTCATGTCCATTGAGTCGGTGATGCCATCCAGCCATCTCATCCTCTGTTGTTCCCTTCTCCTCACATCTTCAATCTTTCCCAGCATCAGGGTCTTTTCAAATGAGTCAGCTCTTCGCATCAGGTGGCCAAAGTATTGGAGTTTCAGCTTCAACATCAGTCCTTCCAATGAATATTCAGGACTGATTTCCTTTAGAATGGACTGGTTGGATCTCCTTGCAGTCCAAGGGACTCTCAAGAGTCTTCTCCAATGCCAAAGTTAAAAAGCATCAATTCCTTGGTGCTCAGCTTTCTTTATAGTCCAACTCTCACATCCATACATGACTACTGGAAAAACCATATCTTTGACTAGATGGACTTTTGTTGGCAAAGTAATGTCTCTGCTTTTTAATATGCTATCTAGGTTGGTCATAACTTTCCTTCCAAGGAGTAAGCGTCTTTTAATTTCATGGCTGCAATCACCATCTGCAGTGATTTTGGAGCCCCCCAAAAACAAAGTCAGCCACTGTTTCCACTGTTTCCCCACCTATTTGCCATGAAGTGATGGGACCGGATGCCATGATCTTAGTTTTCTGAATGTTGAGCTTTAAGCCAACTTTTTCATTCTCCTCTTTCACTTTCATCAAGAGGCTCTTTAATTCTTCTTCACTTTCTGCCATAAGGGTGATGTCATCTGCATATCTGAGGTTATTGATATTTCTCCTGGCAGCCTTGATTCCAACTTGTGCTTCTTCCAGCCCAAAGTTTCTCATGAGGTACTCTGCATATAAGTTAAATAAGCAGGGTGACAATATACAGCCTTGACATACTCCTTTTCCTATTTGGAACCAGTCTGTTGTTCCATGTCCAGTTCTAACTGTTGCTTCCTGACCTGCCTATAGGTTTCTCAAGAGGCAGGTCAGGTGGTCTGATATTCCTGTCTCTTTTTCCACAGTTTATTGTGAGCCACACAGTCAAAGGCTTTGGCATAGTCCATAAAGCAGAAGAAGATCCTTTTCTGGAAGTCTGGAACTTTTCTTGGTTACTCAAGCCCCTTATAAAAAATGGCATAGTAATATATGTATGTAAACTCCACACACATCTTCTCATATAATTTAAATTATTTGTAGAATATTTGTAATACCTAATACAATGAAAATGCTATGTAAATAGTTGTCAGCATGCAGCAAACTTAAGTTTTACTGTTTGGAACTTTCTAGGAATATTTTTTGTATGTTTTCCATCTGCTGTTGGTAGAATTTATGGATGCAAGAGCAAACTCATTAGGAATGAGCAGGATGCTGAGAAAGTTTGAGGGCAGGAGGAGAAGGGGGCTACAGAGGATGAAATGGTTGGATGGCATCATCAACTCAATAGACATGAGTCTGAGCAAACTCCGGGAGATGGTGAAGGACAGGGAAGCCTTGCATGCTACAGTCCATGGGGTCACAAAAAGTCAGACATAACTGAGTGACTGAACAACAACAAAATGGATATAGAGTCTGCAGACACAGACAGCCTAGGGTATACTCTTTGCTAGGATTATGTGATAGGAAAGAAGGGAGGGAGAGTGGAAGGGAGAAATGAGAGAAAAAAATGGGAAGAAAGAGTGGAAGGAACAGTAGTTACAGTGTCTTCAAAAAAATGTTGTCTTACAAATATTTGGCTGCCCTATATATACAGTTTACTATATACATAACATTTTGTATTAGATGATTATATAAATTGAATAACTTCTATTTTTTTACTATGTGGAAAAATTTACAAGATCCATTTCTCTTCAGAAGAGTATTTATTCCAATGCTAATTTGTATCCTCAGTGTTTTATATTTTACCTTACTGATCCTTTCCTTGTCACTTTTCCTTGATTATCCATTTTAAGTTTTCATGTAGCTGTTTCCTACTCAGAATCATTTTATGATATTGGCGCCTCTCTGTTTTCATCTTATTCAAGGACTTCTCTGAAATTCAAAGCCAAGTGCACATTCCAAACTCTATCTGATGTAAAGATTAGGGTGGATACTTCTTTTAAGATCACTGTGTTTTCACAGCCAGCTCACAGAAAATGAAGCAAAGATGGCTAGGTACTTTTAAGACTCAAAATGTTGCCAACTTGTTTCTGTCTTCCTTTGAGAATAAGGTTGAGCCACCTGTGAACGTCAGGTGTATAATAACTGCACATCACAGATCTTAGAAAAGACATAATTTCACTTCTTTTTTTAGTGGTAGTTCAGTTCACAAGGCAATATAATTGGTATACTGTTACATCTTTCCATAGAACTAAACTAACAAATCAGAAGAAAGAAACCCTCTTTCCGATTGTGTGTCATGATTTTGGATTCAGAAAATATTTGCCACCCATGAAGAGTGGTGCTTGATGGAGGTACTTGTGTCTGAAGCCACTTTTAAATGTGCTTTCTCTCTTCTGCCCCTTGCAGCCGAGGGGGCCTGCGGAGGAACCTTGCGGGGAACGAGCAGCAGCATCTCCAGCCCCCACTTCCCTTCCGAGTATGAGAACAATGCCGACTGCACGTGGACCATCCTCGCAGAGCCCGGGGACACCATCGCACTGGTCTTCACTGATTTCCAGCTCGAAGAAGGATACGACTTCTTAGAGATCAGCGGGACAGAAGCACCGTCCATATGGTGAGTGCTGGACAAGAGACATCTTTCTTGCCCTGCTCTTCTGGCTGCTACAATGTAACCTATAGGGTGAAAGATTTGTCAGAGCTTCTGGGATGTTTCTTGCTGGTTTTGGAGCTAGAGAAGTTGTCTGGTCCTGGACACTGGAATTTGCCTCAGTTTGGGCTCCTATGAAGCTACACAGGAGAGGCAGCTAAGTGAGCTGAGCTAGTTTTGGATTTGGTCTGGAGTTGATTCAGTGTCAACAGATATTTTTAGATGGTGGTGATTTTAAAATGTTGTGATACCAGTCATTTGTCACCTGTGCTGTAAATATGTGATTATGTACATCTTTTCCTCTGTGGAGACCATGTGACTAACCTGTGCAGGTCACAAGAGAACCATAAATGCTCATCTGATGCATACATAATGCTGGTTATCTGATCAGTTCCCTGGCGTGAGTGCTGGTGGTGACAGGAGAAAACCCAATCAAATCCACTATAATAGCCTCTGGTTTATGGTGTTTCTTGCATGAGCAGACTTTGCTGTGTTCATAATACAACTGAAGAATAGATGTTTAAAGATGTAAAATATACATAAAATTAAGTCAATTGATATGAGTTGAACTGGATTTTTTTGGTCTTGTTTAATGTTTTAATTTCTTAGCATTTTAAGAACTGCAACTGCTACCTATTTCAGGTCTTCAACAACAAGGAAACTCCACTGTAAGTTCAAAATAAGTTGGAATGGAGGAAATATTGGCTCTTGATGCATTGGTGGAGGGGATGAAATGAGTGATTTTGAACATCTCTATGGGTTTAAGTTTGCATTTCAGTACAGAGACTAAAGGATAAAAATATCAAACCTGACAAATGTCATAAGTTAGACCACCTGTTTTTACACCAATTATCAACACTGAATTTTACTTTATTTTCCAAGACTCAACATTCAACGCAGAGAATTTGTATTTATAGACGGTTATTTCCTTTCATTAATTTTATTGTCCTTATGTTAAATGTTACTTCAATTAAGAGAAAAATAACCACTGCCTCTGTGATATTTGTTTTCCGCTTCATTCATCTGAGCAATACTTTTAGATTGAGCAGGGTTACCCTTTCGCTTATTTGATGTTATACAATTTAAGTTTTAAGACTCAAAGATTGATTATGTTATTATCTGTGTAGCTTCTTGTACCGTCAGAGCTCATGGAACCTGATACCAAACTGAAAGTTGGGTGTCCTGGATTCTGCTCCAAGTTCTGTCACAAATCATCACTGTGACCTTGAACAAATCATTTAACTGCTTATATAAAAAGAAGCTGTACTAAATGAGCTGTACTGTTTTAAATTAATTCATTCAACATCTACTGAGTGCCTTTCTCTGTCCATCAGTGTAAGAGGTTCAGTGATGCAACACTCTCCTGGATCTAAAATCACCTTGTTTTATTCAGAAAACCATTGCAATGCAAAAATATATGGTGACACATTCTTAGAAATTCAGCCATTCCTCGTTAAGGCCTTATTTGTGAGAGATTCCAGAGATCTCAGGCATTTCCTGCATGTGATGTCAGGTTGGGAGCGGGGAGAGGCAAAAGTGAGGCATATTGGATGACGGTTGTATTAATGGCATCCGTGGTCAAGGTTGGCTTTTGCCAAACAAACTTTGTTTATGCAAGAAAGGAAGCTCTACAGTGTGAGTGTCCATGTCCAAGTCTGAAAGAGAAACAGGGATGCTGAGCAGAGACACGGAGCACAGTGGTGCAGAGTCCTGCAGAAGTCCTCATGGCCCTCCACACAGTGTGAGCACCCTGAGCAGGCAGACCCCTCGGTCTCTTTTGTCTGCAGTAGGCAGACCGCAGGACTGACTGATCTCACTTGATGTGGTTTTGTCCGTTTCTTCTTTTCTCATCCCTGCTGGTTTCTCTCGCATCCTTTCCTCCTCTCTGTTTTATCTCCACCAGTCCTTTCCCCGACTCGGGTCCCCTCTTCCTTCAATATCAGACTCAGAAAAGTGTGTGTGGATGGGCTCTTGAATGTGCTAACATTGTGATCTGTCGGAAATGCCAGGTGGGGCTGCGGCCACGCGGGTGCCTGAAAACAACAGGGTACAGTCCTTATCATGTAGGGAATGTTGGAGGAATCGCCCCATGTCTTCCTGGTGCTTGGCTTCAGACTGAAATGGTTTCCAGCTCTCTGAACTCTTTCTCTTGGCGTTTGCCAGGACACCATATTCAACAGCAATCTAGCAGCAGTGGGTAGGACCCGAGCAGTTGTTGAAAAACCCTGGGTGGGACTTGTGCCCTGTGTGCCTTCCGGTCTAATAAACGGGGTTTCCTGTTGGTTCACTGTGGTTCCTCTCTTCTGATAGTCCTCATCAGACATGTATGGGGCTGTGTTGACAGTTACCTTCTCGAGATGACTTGCACCGTCCTGTAGGCATGCACAAAGCCCTGTGCACTCATTGTTGACATCCTTGCCCGTTTCTGATGAAGAGTCCTAGAGGCACAAAGGATGGGAGATGGCAAAGCTGAGGGAGCAGGTGAGGGGCGAGGCTGTGTCTGAAGGCCTCTGAACCCAAACCACATCTTCTTTTCACTCTAAGACTGTCCCCCAAGTGGAACAGTCCAGGTTTGAGCCTAATGGCCTGTTGGGGAAGTTCCCTTTCCTCTGTTTCAGGACTGACACTGGGGTTTGGAT
The DNA here is from genome assembly GCF_003369695.1 of Bos indicus x Bos taurus. Lineage (NCBI taxonomy): Eukaryota > Metazoa > Chordata > Mammalia > Artiodactyla > Bovidae > Bos > Bos indicus x Bos taurus. The sequence goes on along the minus strand of NC_040102.1, from coordinate 3,253,936 downwards.
CCTAAAGCCTTGAGCAGACTACCACCTTAAGGGAGATGGGCTACTGGAGAAGCCTCTGAGCACACAAGTGCGTCAGTAGAGTCAGGGGCAGCAGAGCTTCTTGGGGTGACATTGAGTGTTTATCACAATTACAAAGAGGAATATCTTGACATGACCATAGGACCACTTTACAAGAGAATGGTCTTCAGTGGAGGCAGGAAAGGAAAACATGGTTTTCCGAAATCGCTACGGAAACATACGTGGGCACATTTACAATACAAAGCAGAGCCACTGGGTTACCTTTCCAGATTTATACAAACGCATAATAGAACTTATCTTCAAAAGACTATTATTTAACTGTAATTTTCGAGTGACAGCCTCTGCCATGTGTCAGACTCTAAATTGGTATATTTAAAAGATTTACCCATCCCCTAACTGCAAGAAAAATACTAAGTAGCCATGTAGGTGGGTGTACTTCATCTCGGGTGCAAGGTTACACGTCAATGACAGCAGGACCATGCTAATGGCTATGGGTGTAGAAAGAGTGCACATACACATATAATTTTCCAATAATCTATTTTTAAAAGACAGACTATACAAGCAAGGGCACTCTGAGAAGAAGCTACTTGGAAAATTGTTGAGAAGAATAATAGGATTAGCCTTATTTTCAATTCATTTGGAGTGAAGTTACCAACTCAGCTATGTTTTATGTAAGGGTTGCCATGGCTACAGCAGAGGCAGTCTAAAAGTGGTGGATGATGTAAAGTTCCAAAATTGTCCATATGTTAATCTTGGTGTGTTGGGGGGGAGGGGGGAGGGCAGAGAGGGGGGGCGGCATTCGCTTTAGCCTAAGCCACTCTGCTTCCATCAGATGAGGCTTGATTCATTTTGAACTGGTTAGATTCTAAGTTTAGACAGGTCAGCCTCTTATACCTTCAATACCTTCTTTAAAGGGACAGCCGTCTGTCCTAGTTGTCTTTGCAGTGTGGTCCAGTAATTACGATTTTTCCTGAAGTCAGAAACCTGGTTAGCAGTGAGGCTAACCATTCCTTCTTACTTTCTAAAGTGATCCAATCTAACTCCTAATTCTGGAAATATCAAGAGGAAAGTAAAAGATTGATTTTATTTCAGCGTTAAGCTACTAAGGTTTCTAAATTAAGACATGGTGGTTAAAAGAATTTGGAACATCACAAAGTCTTGACAAAAGACCAGCAAGAGAGTGTTTGATATCTTTAAAATATGCACTCATATCTGGGCATAATTATCTACCCTGTTTCAAGACGGGGTGAGTGTGTCTAGGGGTAGAGAAGGAAGAAAAACAAAAACTCATGAATGTGTTTAAGATGTGCCCTCAGGCTTACTTAAATGCATTAGTTTCTTAAAAAACCTTCAGTGACTGAGCTACGACGATTGGAATAAAACCCAGCTGAAGCCTTAACAGATCATTCAGGACTTTTCAGAGCATGGTCCACCCTGCCCACCAGCCTGGCCTTTTTCATCCCCGGCAAACACCGTCACTTTGCCCCATTAAATGCACCTTGGTCTTCACCTTAGCGGATGTTTGTGTCTCTTGTGTGTATGTTCAGGAGCCAGCCTCCCCGTGGAACACCCAGGCTGCTGAGCTGAACAGACATTAAAAGACGTAAGTGACATGTAGGTGGTAGAACATGGGGAGGAGTACCACCAGGAGGGCGTAGAGCTTTACACCACTGTCCTCCCTGGAAAACCACACTGATCATAAACTCAAGAGTGCTTCCTAGTCTCCTCAAATTAACCCTGATTTCTTATATCAATAGAAAATCTGTTACATATGATTTTTTTTTTAAAGCTTAAGTTTAGTTATTCACTAAGCAACATGGCCCTACCCCTTTGCCTGTCTGGACTGTGTGAGATTACATGTTAGAGGACAAAAAGTAGTCTTGTAACTACACTTTATTCTGTTCCCATTAACCAGGCAAAACTTCACCATTAAATCAATCTAATCAGCGATTTGCTGAAGCCAAAACAGAACTTCAAAGGAACTGGCAAAGCTGAGTGAGCTTTGAAGAACCCTTGAAGGGTCAATTAACACCTGCAGTGTTTATCCAGCTTGTCACTTAATTGATAATTGACTTGGTGTCTATTTAATTTCTAATGAGGATGGATTATAGAGGCATACACAGAGCCATCAACACCCAAAATCAGTCCCTTGGCTGACCTGCTGCCTGTACAGAAAGGAAGCCCTGGCCTCTCCCTCCTCATCTTGTTTTTTAACTGTTCATTTTAATGTCATTTCGTGGAGAATCTGCAAAACCAGCTCAGACCATTGGTTTACCACCCAGCCCAGGTTCCCCTAACAGTCACATCTTATATACCTGTAGCGTTGTCATAGAAACCAAGAAGTTAACACTGACACTAACTCACGGATGCACCTTTTTCTGCCCCAGAACTCAGTCTAGGGGTCTGTGTGGCATTGAATTCTGTGTCTTTCATGGTCTCCAAGTTGTGACTGTTTCTAGTCTTTCTGTTTCCATAACCTTGACCTCCCTCATGTCATGGTTCAGTCTGGTCACGTTGTTTTGGGGGAAAAGGTGGCATTTTTCAGGTAGAAGGAGAAAGAGACCATAGAGCATTGTTCCATGACCACCAACTGATATAATTGCTTTTTTTTTTTTAATGTTTTCCATTTTTAATTTAAGTATAATAATTACATTACACAGACCTATTGTAATGTTGTATTTAAGCATTTTCTATGGAACAAGCAAAACATAAACAGATATCTTATATGTGTGTGTATGTATGAATCAGTCTATGAACTTCTACTTTTCTGAAACCTCTGCATGCTCTCCAAAGGCCTGAGGCCATAAATAACATGTTGTCATTATAACCCTTTTCCTAAGTCCCTCTTGTACTCAAAATATCTTTCTCTAAAAATTTCTTAGAATAACACGTTATTCTAAAAACAACTTACACTGAATAATAATATTCACCAGGTATTGCTAAGTACCAGGCAAGTATAGGCAGTCACCACGGCTTAGAGATACTCTTTTCCCCATTTCATAGGTGAGACAGTGGACTCAGAGAAGGTTAAATGCCTTGCCTCACAGCCTCACAGATTCCAGGTGGCAGAGCAGGAGTTGAAACAGAGACAGTCCCAGACCATAATTCTTCACTTATTTAAATATGTCAAGATGATATTCCTATATGGTCTTTAAGTCAAGATAATAAAAGTAAATAGGAATAATTTTATTTTTTTATTATTAAAAATAAAAGCATGTTATACTCTGGAATTGTCCCAGAGTGACTGCCATTTTGTCTGACCTCACTGGACACCACAGGGAGCCTAAGGCACTCCAAAGCCAGATCTGGCCCTATTATCTCCGGTGGTGACGCAAGAATCCTCCTTTTAAAGTCTTCTTTTTCCAGTCTATCATGTGTAAGATAAGGTGATAAATCTTACTTGGTATGAATAAATTATTGGTGTTACAGGCAATGGGAAAACTTTCCCCTTAGAAATATAAATTCATTTCACAAAATACAAATTGCCTGTTTTTTGTTGTTGGTTTTTATTTGTTTAGTTGGTTGTTGTCGGGTTTTTTTTTTTTTTTGGCAGTTCACCTCTCTCTTTGTATGTGGTCTTTTGTCCAGGAAGCAAAATTACAATTAAATTAACACTTTTAAATAAATTTCCTTTTTAAAAACATACTTCCTTTTAAGAGTCTGTTGTGCAAATCCTATTTTATCCATTCTCGGATAATAGTTGTAAGTTTTCTTTTATTCCTAAAATCAGCCAAATTTGTCTGTCATGGTTTTCCAATTGTACATTTTGATGTCTTCATTTAAAGTTTCTCTCAAACTCTGAACATCTAATTTTCATGGAGCACTGGTTAGGAGAATAAGGTAATTTTGTGCAATCTAAGGCATCTCTGAAGAATGTGCCACTTTATTGCTCAGGTTCCATCCTGTGGGCACATGGCATGCATGCTCGGAGAGTCCTGTCTGTGAGCAGTGGCTGGAACAATGAACGTTTCCCATCAGTGGACTTTAATAAGGCCAAGCACTGAAGTAATTCTGATTTGAAACCCTTTACACAACTCAGTTCAGTTCTGTTCAGTCGCTCAGTTACATCTGACTCTTTGCAGCCCCATGGACTGCAGCACACCAGGCCTCCCTTGTCCATCACCAGCTCCCAGAGTTTACTCAAACTCATGTTCGGTGAGTTGCTGATGCCATCCAACCATCCCCTTCTCCTCCTGCCCTCAATCTTTCCCAGCATCAGGGTCTTTTCCAATGAGTCAGTTCTTCGCATCAGGTGGCCAAAGTATTGGAGTTTCAGCTTCAGCACCAGTCCTCCCAATGAATATTCAGGACTGATTTCCTTTAGGATGGACTGGTTGGATCTCCTTGCAGTCCAGGGGACTCTCAAGAGGCTGCTCCAACACCACAGTTCAAAAGCATCCATTCTTCAGCGCTCAACTTTCTTTATAGTCGAACTTTCACATCCATACATGACCACAGGAAAAACCATAGCCTTGACTAGATGGACCTTTGTTGGCAAAGTAATGTCTCTGATTTTTAATATACTGTCTAGGTTGGTCATAACTTTTATTCCAAGGAGCAAGCGTCTTTTAATTTCATGGCAATTAGAATCCATCTTTTATTTAAAAAACCAGGAGGTTTTTATTTTTGTGAATTATGAGCTTTAGAATATCTGGAACTTGGGGAACCTCCTAAAGCGATTCCTTTGTGGTTGGATAAGGAATCTGCATCCTGCAAGGATCGGTGCCTTGCCCCGCATTGCGGGGTCCTTTCCTAGGAGAGAAGGCCGGTCTCTGTGTGTCCTCAGAGCAGAGCCCACTGCCTGTGGAGCCGTTCTCATCTGGGTGGGGCAGCAGGGCCTGTTTCCTCTAGTTTCTCTATCTTCTTGCCATAGCAGGCAGCTTGGGATAGTAGCTAAGAGAAGCCTCCTTACTCAGTCTAGGGATATGGCCTCAGCTTTGCAACTTGCAAGCTTGAGGATGCAGAGCGGGCTGCTGTAAGTCCCAGGCTGGTGTCTGTGAGATGGAAATGGCCCTGACAAGACAGCAGAGGCTTGTGAAATGGAGCAAAGGAGGGGTGGTTTGCAAAGCCCTTGGCCCATGGCCTGCAACATACAGTGATTTCTATAACTGGTGGAATGTTTATTGCTCTAAGAAACAGTGCCATAGAGACTCCAGAGTTCTCATATTTTCAAGTTAAAATGTTCTGAAAACCCTGCACTTTTGTTTTTAACCTGTATTTAATTTTAAAGGGCTATTTTTAGAAAATAACCTTCCTTTTCTTTTAATTATAAATGCTTTGTTTCTTCTGTGCTGAACCTTTCAAACCTGTGTCTTGTCTTTGATACACCATTCTTTTTTTTTTTTGAAAATCCAAATGCTATACATGTATACCTGTGGCAGATTCATTTTGATATTTGGCAAAACTAATACAATTATGTAAAGTTTAAAAATAAAATCAAATTGGAAGAAAAAAAAAAAAAAAAGAAAATCCAAATGCTATATATGCCCAGGTCATTTTACTATTAAAAGTAGACAACTTAGGAAAAATATAATGCAAGAACCATAGAATTTGTACCAAAGTGTATATGCATCTATTTGGCAAACTCTAAAGCACATAATGTGTACCCACAATTGTGACAGATGCTAGTCCAGTGCTTCTCAAGTGCATTGCGTATAGGAATCAGCCAGGATCTTTTTTCCTTTAGGATTACATCTCGAGAGATCTGAGAAAGGCACTGAGATTCTCCATTTCCAGCAAGTCCCCTGGTGATGCGGGCACCCCTGTTCTGTGGACCAGACCCAGAAGTGAGGCTCCAAAGCATCTGGGTGGGGGGACAGACAGTGGCCAATGAATAACTGCGGTAACTTCAGATTAAATTTCAAGATTACAGTACAGTGTTATTAACCATAGTCACAGTATGAAACATTGAATCCTCAGAACTTGCCCATCTTAGAAGTGGAAATTTGGACCCTTTGACCAAATCTCCCCATTTCCCCCACCATCCAGCCCCCGGTAACTACCATTCTAGTGTTGAAGTACATGAGTTCTATTATTTTGTTTTTTAATTTAGATTCTACTTGTAAGTGGTGTGGAGTATTTGTCTTTCTCTGACTTATTTCACTTTGGGCTAAAGAGTTAGTTTCATTTGCCAAAGATTCTCAGTCTTTTAATATCTTACTTAACATCAGCTAGAGGATGTAGCAATTCACCAAGCATATTTGACCGTGAATCACATGTCTTTGGTGGGATGTAGATTAACACCTAGGGCCGTGGGTTAGGAAAAAGCTCTGCTTTCTGACACATCACAGAGACTGGCCTGATCTGATTCCAGGCAAGGTTTGCATTCCATTTTGCAACTTAGACTGAAAGTGACTTGATCCTCACTTGCAGTTTCCTCTAGCCTTGCCCTCAATCCCTTTTCTCTGTCTGCAAAGCCTCCTGTTCTGCTGTGTCAGCAAAGTCCTTGGTCATCAGCTCAGATGATGAGAGAGAGAGTTGGCCTTGGAGTGAGAGTGATGATGGTTTAAAATGTCTTTTTTTCTTCTGTGTAGCTGGGTGATTTGGATTAGCTATTCAAACTCCAAGAGTTTTCATTTCCCAACTGTAAAATGAGGTTAATGATACTTAGCTTGCGGAGCAAAGATTAAAATATAGGTCATAACTCTGTCACTGTCCATGGTACAGAGATACTGAATAAGCCATATCCATCATGATTGCCAGGCTGTGTATGAAACATGAGGAATCAGCTGTAGAGGTGAAGAGAGCAGTCTGAGTTTGAGGAAAGAGAAACAGTTACCTTGCGAGGCCATCAAAGAGTGTTTCAAAGACCCTGAGAGCAGAATGTATGTGGACAGAAAATGTGTGGGGACATTTTGAACATGGGATGTGCAAAATGTTTAAAATATATGCATTTATATATATAAATGAATAGATTATATATATATATATGTATATATATATATATATATGTATATATATATATATATAGTTGCTGTTGTTCAGTCACTAAGTTGTGTCCCACTCTTTGTGACCGCATGGACTGCAACATGCCAGACTTCCCTGTACTTTACCATTTTCTGGAGTTTACTCAAACTCATGTCCATTGAGTTGGTGATGCCATCCAACCATCTCATCCTCTGTTGTCCCCTTCTCCTCTTGCTTTCAGAATTTCCCAGAATGTATGTATCAGCTTCCCAGGTGGCATTAGTGGTAAAGAACCCATCTGCCAATGCAGGAGATATTAGAGACACAGGTTTGATCCCTGGGTTGAGAAGATTCCCTGAAAGAGGACACGACAACCCATTCCAGCACTTGCCTGGAGAATCCCATGGACAGAGGACCCTGGAGCCTGAAGGGCTATGGTCCATAAAGTGGCAAAGAGTCAGAAATGACTGAAGCAACTTTGTGTGTGTGTATGTGTGTATACACTTGGCTGTACAGCAGAAACTCACACAGCACAATGAAGGAACGCGACATTTCAAATGTCCAGGACTCATGGTTGGAAAGTTTGGGGGTTTCTGGCTGTGTTCAAGGATCTCCATTTTGATCGGTACTCTAGAAGAGTTTCAGGGAATGCAACTTCTAGAAACAGGGGGATGCCTTATGAAGAAACTCTGATGCTCTTGGCTAGACCAGGGGCAATTTTGGGGGCCTTCCCTACTTGCCCTTTCCTGTTGCCGTCACAAAACACCAGCGTGCTTTAACGTGGAAACTCTTTCCAAAGATCTTCTAAGGCAGTTATTCCAGCATTAGCTGAGGGACCTGCTCATTTCAACTGTAGCTTCCAGCTGTGTGACCCTAGATAGTAGAGCAGCTCCTGTAGGAGGACTAGAAAAGGAGTCAGACATTCAAGAAAGAGCATAGAAATATAAGGAGGGAAACTTGAGGCTAGGGTTGGTGAAAGAAGTGAAAAGCATGCAGCTCATTCAGACTGGGTTTGAGATGTCCAAAGGAAGAAAGCACAATGAATTGGACAAGAAAAACTAATTTGGGGGCCAGAGACAAATGCAAGGGAGTGAACCTCAAGCTGGAGGTAGACACAGTGGTGAACCTCAGTGTTGAGACAGATGCAGGGGTGAACCTCAGCATGGAGACAAATGAAGGGGTGTACCTCACCATGGAGGAGATGCAGGGGTGAACCTCAGCATGAGACAGGCATAGGGGTGAACCTCAGCATGGAAGAAGTAGTTGCCAGAGGCTGGGGTGAGATTCCTAACATCCCCCGCAGAGCTTTCCTGTGTCCACAGATCAGTTTTGTGAAGGTTTCATGTACTAGGAGGAGGCCACCACTCCATACAGGCAGACTGCCAGTATTCAGAAGAAGAGCAAGCGAATAAATTATGTGTCCATTTTCTGTAGCTTTATGTTGGGCAACTTTTAAGCATTTGATCCCATTCAAAAGTGTGTGTGTGTGTGTGTGTGTGTGTGTGTGTGTGTACATGTTAGACCAGGCCAGAAGGTATGCCTATATTTGAAAGAAAGAAAGCGAAAGTTGCTCAGTTGTGTCCAACTCTTTGCGACCCCTGGACTACGCAGTCCATGGAATTCTTTAGGCCAGAATACTGGAGTGGGTAGCTATTCCCTTCTCCAGGGAATCTTCCCAACCCAGGGATCAAGCCCAGATCTTGCAGGTGGATTCTTTACTGTCTGAGCCACTAGGGAAGCCCTATATTTAATTTCTGTTTAAAGAAATGTGTGTAATGTAATCCTAATGACTGGAAACAGATATGTCAGCAGGAAAAATCATTTCTGTATCTGGATCATCCACTTCTCTCCCATTACCACCAGATTCTTGTTCGTAGTTTGTATAGCTTCGTAGAGTTACCATGAATTGGATCAAAGCCTGAAATCAGGTATTGATTTTACAAACATCAGTTCAAGCTTTCTCTCTCATTTCCTCCCTTCCTCCTGGTTTGTGTGCTCCGACACACATGCACAAACATTTGCGTATGTGAGTGTGCGTGATACAGACGCTGAGCTCAGAACCAAGAAAACACATTGATTTTTTGGAAAAGAAAATTGGCAGTCTGTTCAAATCAAGCTCTAGTTATATTTTTTTTTCTTTCTTTAACTAAAAAAAAAAAGTCAAAATACTATACTTGACTATAGTATTTTTTCCTTGATGTACCTAGTTGAAAAATCATAATATTATATTTAAGAGTGGAAGGATTCAAAAAAAAAAAAAACACCAGTCATTATTTAATGTTGTATTCCATTCTAGAAACATATATCCGTGCATCTCTATCTAGCTTTATCATCTTAAAACCAAAGGCACTAACCGTTGAAATTAAACATTGTAAATTGGAAAACAGCTACTCATCTGTAGCCTTTGGCAGTGGATTGGAATTTAGCTCAGTACATTGGGAACAAGTGTGAAATTTTAGTAAGAACATCAATCTGACATTTGATGTGAAGTTTGCCACTGATTTTGAGTATCGTTTCACTGTATAGATCATGTTTTACAAGTGCAGCTCGATAGTCTTTGGGCCAGAATTTTCCGTGACTGCTCTGCACTCCCGCTACAATCGAGTGTCCCAAGAGATGACTCAAAGGTTCCCTAAGGGAAGAATCTGTGGTAGCAATGGCCCATCATCATGAACTTGTGATGAAAACACATCTCTCAGAGTCAGTACCATGACCTGAGGAGGACCGCTGTCTGAGAACACTGTGATAAAAGGAATCCATGGAAGAAAAGCAAAGTCAGAAATAAAAACGGCCTCACCATTAACAAGGGCTATTGTGGGACTTGTGGGCAGTTTTCTGGTCCAAGGTTTGGGCAGGTAGCTCCATAAGCCTGTTTTCATGAATGGCTTAATATATGAGTGAAGTTTTGCTGACAGTCGGGGTTATTTTAAGTGTGGGAGGAAGTAGGAGATACTGGAGACCGTCTGAATTGCTGGACATTCCAAGAGGAAGAAGTTTGCAGCCTGGGTTGGAATCCCAGCAACACTGTTTATCAGGCTCTGTCTTCCTGGGTTGATGAGGCCCATTTTTTTTTTTTCCTGCAAAGTGGAAGTTTCCAGGTTCTTGTGGGGCTGTGGCAGGGAGGATGCTCATGGCTGAGCCCTGCCCTTGACCCAGGGTTGGGGGGCGGTGCTGTGACCGTGGTGGTTACTGTCCTTGCTGCTGTCACAGTGGTCCCTTGGCTGCTCCTTCCTTCATCTCTTTCTTCGGTTTTCTACCAGCAGCACCTCCCACACGAGAGCGGAGAAGCGTCCTTTGCATGTGCCCAATCCCCCTGGTTTCTGTTCTCGGAGGCCCTGCCTTGTCTGCTGGTGTCTGGCCTTTCCAGGCAACATCTTGCCCACTTACTTCAGTAGGATATTTCTTAAAAGTAGTGCTTCTTAATGACGGGTGACCTCATGGATATTCCAGATCTAGATAATGCATATCATTCATGGTGAATCAGTACTCTTCTGCTCATAGGGTGTTTAATCATAGTAATGATAGCAACAGTACTGAAGACCTAGATATGGATTCTGTGCACCAACCTGGTTGTAAACGCTTAATTCTACCAGCTACCCTTGCTGTATGTGCAATTATGATCCCCATTTGCAGATGAGGAAACAAAAGACATCATAAATCACACAGCATCCTACAGCTCATGAATGCAGGTCCAGGACATAAACCTGACAGCCTGAAGTTTGGCCCAGCTCGTGGTTCACTCTGTGTAGCTTTATACTACAGGAAGCCTATCAGACAAACTCCAATATTCCTGGTAGGTGTGCTGATGACCCATTTAGGAAGGAGGTTCTAACTACTCCTCTTACTGTCTTTGCCAAGTGTGTGGGGTGTAGGATCAAAGTTCCCCGTTGCATGTTTATCGAGTGTATGAATGAACTACCTAATAGTCTTTCTTCAGGGGACGCTTAGAATCAAAGAGAGAAATGATGACATGGCAGATCATTAAAACACAATCAGAGGGGGACATCACTGGTCTCATTTATCAAATTTAAAATGTAAAATGTGAGCCATGTGTTGTGAAGAGAGTTTGAAAAGACTTAAGTAAGCAAGGTTATATTTTCTCTACTGGGAAAAGTACTGTGGATTCCATACGGGAGGTATGTGGCGCATCCAGCATAACTTCCACCCCGATTTTCTACTGGTGGTCTCCTGGCATTCTGGCATGTGTTACACTAGTAAGCCGGAGAAGGCAATGGCACCTGACTCCAGTACTCTTGCCTGGAAAATCCCATGGATGGAGGAGCCTAGAAGGCTGCAGTCCATGGGATCGCTAAGACTCGGACACAACTGAGCAACTTCACTTTCATGCATTGGCGAAGGAAATGGCAACCCACTCCAGTGTTCTTGCCTGGAAAATCTCAGGGACGGGGGAGCCTGGTGGGCTGCCGTCTATGGGGTCACACAGAGTTAGACACGACTGAAGCGACTTAGCAGCAGCAGCAACAGCACACAAGTAAGCCAGTGTTGGAGTAAACTGGCAGGAGGGGCGTTTTTGACTGTGGGGAAGCCATAGTTTGCACATGGTAGTTTATGGAGCCCCTGAGTGTGGGTAGTGGTGTGGACCCAGGTGAGGGGAGGATGTGCTCTTTAGTGGGAAACCCAGTGGGAATTTCAGGGATATAGGGATTCAGCCTGAAAAGACTGCCTTCCGCTGAACACAGGAAAGGGTTTATAGAAACGCTAACTCCGACCAACACAGCTGCAGTTCAGGGGGTTGGACATGACTTAACAACTGAAAAACAATGATTAAGTGATATATTGGAAAATGCTTTGTAGTCTGTAAAGCACTGAACAATGATGCAGTTGATTTTATATTTTAAAAATGTAGAAAGGGGGAAACATAAAAGTAACTCACTGGGAATAGAAGATGCGACCTTGGTGAGGTTGGGGGCTGAAAGAACGTAGGCACGTCTGTGCCGTCAACAGTATAAGAACCCCATGAAGTCCCCTTCCTAGTTCTCGTGTTTCCACCCCAGCTGTGCTGGCTGAGGATACAGCCACACTATTAGAGCAAGTGATCTTTTTGGAGTATCCCTCTCTGTGTACTAGGTTTATCCATGACTGCCTGCAATTCAAACAGCCTCTAAAATTGAGGTTCTTTTCCACACCACCTTAGTCAGCCTAGTCTCCCAAGTTAAAGTACCATAAACTTACTGGTTTACAAGCAACAGAAATTTACTGCTTACAGTTCTGAGCCTGGGAAGTCCATGATCAAGGTGCCAGCCTACTCAGATCCTGGTGAGAGTCCTCTCCTGGGGTGTGGATGACTATCTTTTCCATGTGTCCTCACTTGGGCACCAGGGTGGGTTGGGGGAAAGTTCTAGTCTCTTTCCTGTTCTCACAAAGACACTAATCCCATCACAGGGGCCCACCCTCATCACCTCATCCGAATCTTATTGCACCCCAAAAACCCCACTTCCTCTTATCACCCCATTGGGAATCAGACTTCAATGTATAGATTCTGGGGGGATGCAGACGTCCATCCACAACACGCACCACATCCTGTGAGTTAAAAGCAGATTAACAGCCAAGTTTCCTGCTTTCTTTCTCTCTGCCTTTCGTCTCTGCAGGCATGCTGACACCTCCTTAACTTTTCATCAACATTTCTCTCATGTCTTTAGTAGCAATCAAAATAAAATAATACTTGCCTGGCACCTCTGATACAATATTCAGAATACATGAGAACATATTGCAGTCTGCTGCTAGAGAAGATGTCCTGCATTTCCTGACCTAAAACAGTGTTATGGAGATTTCACCTGTGTGTGCGTGCTCCACTCTGACCACAGTTATAAACCCGGCAAGGGACAGAGGCGCCATGGTTAAATGCGTAAAGCAGAGCCTTCTAGTGTTGCTCTGTGCTGCCCACGTAGTGCTGTGTGCATCTGGAAGAGACATCTTATGGCCCAGGTGTTGCATGATATTATTATTTTTCTTCTTGTCATCTTCTAATTGCTGTAAAGCCCACGCTTCTAGGAGGCAGTTTAAAACCAATGGAACCTGTGGTTTGCAATCAACTGCATATTATGACATGAATTCCCCATCCACTCACTGTTCCCATATTGTGTTCCTTTCATTAAAGCTAATGGGAGCACTGGGAAGGTGATCAATGGCAGGCCAGACCTCAGTAAACAGAGGATGTCTCAGAGATGGGAAGCCACCTTCCCTTCAAAGCATCATGATTGTAATACGCTCATGTAATATTTTGGGGACACATCTTTTACACCAATATCAGCATGTTCAATTAGTGATAATTAGAGCCCAGCTGGGAAGAGCCATCTCAGTACCACTGTGAAGAGGGCGAACAAGGCAGATGACACTCTTCATTCGAATCACTTCCCCACAAACATGCCTGAGTCTATTCATTAGCCCCTAAGAGAATCTATCCTTTCCAAACCCACCTGTGGGTGTTGTATTGCTGCACTGCAAGGCATACTGAAGCATTTACAATTATGGACACATCCTTGAGTTTCTTGGAATAACATCTTTATTGATAGGTAGAATCCAGGAGTACAAATAGAATATGAGTTGAATAAATCTGTGATTATAAAATATTGTATAAATGAGAGGCAAAATTAGGTGTGTTTAAGAAGACCGAAGTAAAGAGAGGAGTATGAAGCAGTTGGTGTCCTGAGGGATGGCAGGCTATGGGGTTACTGAAGCTTCAAGTGATTGATTACCCACTGACCCAGCCCACGAAGTCCCAGGGTACAGCCCCCATGGGGGACCTAGGGTCACAAGTTTGCTGGAAATGAGCTGTTTCTTCACTAGATAGGAGGCTTTTCTTCAAGGCAGACCTTGCCCTTCATTTTGTTAGTCCCACAGGAAGTTCCCAGTACACGATGGTTTGATGACGGAATTGTCTTGTGTAAAAATTCAAATTTACAACCACTTCATTCAGCACTTGTTCAAGCACTGTGTCTTTTCTGGGGGAGCTCCAGTATAAGATGAACATAACAGTCAGACATCCATGCGAGCTTTTGGTGCCATTATGAGTGAAATGGATCCAGAGCTCTATTACCGTTCTTTTGTTTATGAATTTATCCCTAACCTGTGTTTACAAATTACGCCCATTGCCTTGTTTGAACAAAACACATACAGAATAATATAATGAAATAGAAAATGAAAGCCAGGAGGAATGAATTAATTAACTATAAACGGAGATGAATAGAATGGCAGAGACCAAAATTAATATTTAATTTTTAATTTCCAGCCATCTGTGGCAAAAAGGGGACCTTGGCAATTTACCACACGCTTATTAGCAGCAAAGCGAAGTTGCCACATTTCTCTTGGTGTTTTAACATGACATTTGAAAGTAAAATTTAACCTGAGACTTTTTACCTGGGTCCCAGAAGAATAAAAATATGTATTCTTCTGAATAGGAGAACAGTGGATTACCTGTGAGTGTCCCTCAGGGTAATTTTTTTAAAGTCAAGTCCATGATATCCAAAGCAGTTCAGAAAAGAAACACACACACACACAAACCAACACTTACACCTTTCTTGCTTCAGCAAGAATTATTTTCATCTTCTATTTTAGGCTGCTATGCTGGGTACCTGGGGCAGGCAGGCTGTCCAGAAAGGAATGAGACCTAATTTGTCTTCAGGGAATCCATGATCTAGTTGGATCATCTTGTAGGAATTACTGTAGTGGGTAAACTGTGGTAAGTAATCGTAAGAAAGATAATGAATATTAGCTGATTATAATCTCAGGAATTAATATATCATTTCTGTTTGAGAGCTCAGAATAAATTTAATAGGGGAAGTTTCATCCTAGGATTTTGTAATGTTGACATTAGAATGAAAAGAGCAAAACATACATCCAAGTGGGGGAAAAATGGAAGCAAAGGTGATCACAGTTCCCAATAAGCCAATCCCCATAGACCTAGCAGGAGACCTCAGTCTGATCCCTGGATTGGAAAGATCCCTTGGAGAAGGGAATGGGTACCCACTCCAGTATTCTTGCCTGGAGCATTCCATGGGCAGAGGAGCTTGGCGGGCTACAATCCACAGGGTCACAAAGAGTCGGACACGACTGACTAACATTTCCACTTGTTACTTGCATAGACTTACCAACACACAGCCTCATACCCTCAAATACACATTTCCTGATTCATTCACTGGCCTGTCATGTCTAGGTCATATGTAAAATACTGGCCAACTAATATAATTATCTTGCTGTTAACTAAAATAGCAGGGAATGTAACATTTTCATTCCAATATTGCAGAATGTGAATCTGTATTTAAGAGCTCTGTTTAAACCCAGGTGTGGCAGGAAATGCTCATATGCATCTTCAGAAACTGTTCATAGTAGATCCAATCACTCTGTCAATAGCCTCTATCAACTGCTGTCCTTCTCTGAGAAACACTTCTCTCCATTAAGAGATCTATGTCAACAATTTGGAAACTAAATGGGCTCTTATGTATCGGTTTCCCTAGAGGGTGCAAGTTTAATTATTCACCCTGATCTCTTGTGGGACACACTCCATTTTTCAATAAGCTGTATTTTTTTTGGTATGTAATCAGTAGAGAGTATATAAAGCGGGTAATTAAGCCCCATCAATTAATAATACTTTTGTATTTGTTGTGTAAACATAACTGGAAACAAAATCCATGCACTTGCCAATTGTTCTTTTTTTTCCTGTCGGTTGTTCGTTTATTTATTTATTGTTTTAAATTTGTGGATAATTGCTTTAAATGTTGTGTGGGTTCTTGCCATACAACAAAGTGAATCAGCCACAAGTATGTGTGTGAGTGTGTGTGTGTGTGTGTGTGTGCACATATATACATAGTCCCTTCCTCATGAGCCTCCCTCTCCACTGCCGCACCCCTCTCGGCTGTCATGGAGCACCAGGCTGAGCTCCCTGCGCTGTACAGCAGATTCCCCCCAGCTGTGCTATGGATCTTACACACAGTAATGTCTGTATGGCAACGCTACTCTCTCTATTCATCTCAGCCTCTCCTCCTCCCACCCCTACCCATGTCCATTCTCAACGTCTGCATCTCCACTCTTGCCCTGCAAATAGATTCATCAGTACCATTTTTTTTCTAGATTCCATATATATATATATGTTAATATACAACATTTGTTTTTCTGACTTACTTTACTCTGTATAATAGGCTCTAGGTTCATCTACTTCGATTCAACTGACTCAAATTCATTCCTTTGTATGGCTGAGTGATATTCAATTTTTCTTTTCTAATATGTTTGGCTTTAACATAAATCCAGACTCTAAATGTAAAAATATTTTTAAACAGTAGAGTAAAAAGAGAAAATTTTTCATATCATAGCTCAAAGAGCAAGAGCTGTGGACTCAGACAAACCCTTGTTTGACCACTTAGATGAGTAGCTAATGTAGCTCAGATTAATTCAGTTTTCTTATCTGTCTGGAGAGACCATCTGCCTAGACCATGATCACTAATTCATTGTTTCCATTTGAGTTTTTTATGTATGTTTTCTAGGCTCTGTGCAATGCCCTTGTCTTCATAGAGTTTGTGATCTATAAACATATTTTAAAAAAAAAAGAAAATACCTACAATTTATGGGAAAAGCCATGAATGAAATGAGATCAAAAGAAAGACACTTTGGTAAAACGGTGTTCCAAGTGGTAGGGAAAGCAGGAGATTTGGAGAGACAGAAATTAAACAGGAAACCGCAAAAGGAGATCCCATTTAAATGAGTTGCATCAGTGCTTGAAAGCAACTGGTCCAAATTTTCCAGTAATTGGTCCAAAGCAAAAGTTGAAGACATTCATCACCACTAGACTGGCCCTTCCAGAAATGTTAAGGGAGGTCTTCAAGAAAAAATGAAAGGATGCTGTGCATAAAAGGAAAACATGTGAACGTATACACTCACTGGGAAAATCAGTTATAATCCCATGAAGTTCAGAAAAAAAGGAAGGCAGTTGATTAAAAAAAAAAAATGCTACCTGTACATCCCCCTCTAAGCTGGGGAAAGAAGATAAACTGTTAAATCTTCAGATCAGAAATACTCACTTTCAAATAACTCCTCTAGGATATCTGTTCTGGTGAACTGTCATATCAGAACTAAATATCTCCCACCCACACAAGGTGCTCACCTGTGGAGGATGTTACTGCCGTAGAAGCCCAGCCTCTGCTCTTTTTTCAGGATCTGAATTATCCCTGCACTTGAGAGTTTGCATTGATTGGACTCCAACTCTGAAAGTTTAATCTGACTGTATTGAATAGGTCAAAGGCAACAATAATTAGAAATTATATATGAACAGTATGATTTGAAGTTAAATTAAAAACTGACAACCAATTTTCAAGAGTGAGTTATCAGGGAATACTTTGAACTACATGGTGATGATTTCCTCTCTTTCTTTAGCTTGTATCTAATGAAGTGTGTGCCAACCATGGTCTTTGAATCACTCATCTCATGGACATTCTTAAGTCAGTCCTACTAAGCAGTGCTCTGAAGCCATAGAAGTTTCATTCCCAGGGATGTGTTTCATAAGTCACATGAGGTATGCATCATCTCTCAGAGAAACCTCGGGGCAGCCTCCCAGCATGGGAAGAAGCCACCGAAGCAGCATCCAGTGGACAAAGAGACTCCCTCCTCCCTCCCACCCAAGAGTCATTCCACTGTGACTTATTAGTGTGTTTGTTTAATTGGATTTGTATAGGGGCAGTGAATGGGTTCCACCCAATAATTAGAAAAGGAAATGTCCAGTTTAGCACTAAAAGACTCAGAGCCTCAGTGTCTACAGATATTTTCCAGTTGTTCCAAAATCATCATATCTTGAAGGGGAAAAACAGGTACATTTGCGACAACCCTTTCTGTCACCTGGCTGTTTCTATGTAAGAATATTAATAGAAAAGGAATGGATGGCATAGAGAAAGGGTTTAGTCTTAGAGGAGAGGGCCGCAGAGGATGAGGGTTAGATGACATCACCAGCTTAATGGACGTAAGTTTGAGCAAACTGCCGGGGACAGTGAAATACAGGGAAGCCTGGCATGCTGCAGTCCATGGGGTTGCAGAGTTGGACATGACTTAGCAACTGAACAGCAGCAACAACACAGACTCCATCCCAGAGGCCTAGTGATGAGCATACAAATCAGAGTCCAGGAGAGGGACTTTGCTGGAGGCAGGGGCTGCTGCAGGGTACGCGTGCCTGGCCACCACCTGGAAGACAGTGTTATTAAGGAAGGAAGGCAAACTGCTGGACATGATTTGAATGTGGAGACTCTAAGAGTGATTTCTCAGAAAAACTGTCATCAATAATCAGTCTGCCGGTTGATTAATTTCACCTGCCTTCTGCCCACCACACCAGAAGCCCCAGTATTTATCATCATCATTTTATAAAGCACATTCTAGGCCTATTATAATGAGCATGTAAAACATGATTGAGAATCTTCTTGAAAACTATGAGACAGTCATTATTCTACAAATTAAAATCTTGGCTAAAGGTGTTAAATATAAAGCTAGATTGTCCAGTGTGTAGATCATCACCCTTCTTCTAGCCCAGGATTCTTGGCGGTGTGCCATGGAACTCTTGTGAGCAAATCTGAAGTATTTGTACCCCTCATCAGAATTTGGAAGAAAATTCTGTAACTAATTATTTCTTGGCTTTTTGTTATTCTGGTTTGGTTATCTCCTGTTAACCAAATTTGTTTACATTCATTAGTAAGTTGCTCCAAGCAGTTGGGTAAAACTATTTTATAGGCTTACAATTTTAACCATGACATAATTTGGCAGTAGCCCGATCACATAGTTTGCATATAGACATGCATCATAATTTTCAAATCATTAGAAGTAGGGTTTTTTTTAAGGTTATGAAAAAAATGTCAGTTGGAAGCTGTGTTTTTGACAGATGAGATTTAAAATAGTTAAAAATACACAGATCATTTTAAACATTAACAACTTCATCCAGCACAAATGTTTTCATTAACGTGGGTTCTGGGTTCTTAGCGAAGGATGGTTGGGATTTGCTCCATCCAATCAAGACAATTTTATTATAATACCTGATCAATTGATATATTATTTTGAATAAAGTAATATGGTATCAGGCCGATTTTACTTAAAATCTGGAAACATACGTGAATTATCCTATTATATACTCTATAAATAGGTGCTTGCTGCTAAGTCACTTCAGTCGTGTCCGACTCTGTGCGACCCCATAGACGGCAGCCCACCAGGCTCCCCTGTCCCTGGGATTCTCCAGGCAAGAACACTGGAGTGGGTTGCCATTTCCTTCTCCAATGCATCAAAGTGAAAGTGAAGTCACTCAGTCGTGTCCAGCCCTAAGTGACCCCATGGACTGAAGCCTTCCAGGCTCCTCCGTCCATGGGATTTTCCAGGCAAGAGTACTGGAGTGGGGTGCCATTGCCTTCTCCGAAATAGGTGCTTATGACTGACTAAATCACCAGCACTTTTAAAGACACACTGTTTTATAAGCAGTTTGAACTGCTTTTTCACCCGTTACTGAAAGTTTATCATGAACAAAGTTTATTATTAAAATAAATATAAAGTTATCAAAATAAATATTTTGAGAGAACTACATTTATAAATACTATAAAATGTTTTCCTTTATATTTATTTAATTACTTTATTTTAATTGGGTGATAATTAACCAGAGATCAAATTGCCAACATCCCCTGGATCATCAAAAACGCAAGAGAGTTCCAGAAAAACATCTATTTCTGCTTTATTGATTGTGCCAAAGCCTTTGACTGTGTGGATCACAATAAACTATGGAAAATTCTGAAAGAGATGGGAATACAGGACCACCTGACCTGCCTATTAAGAAATCTGTATGCAGGTCAGGAAGCAACAGAACTGGACATGGAACAACAGACTGGTTCCAAATGAGGAAAGGAGTACATCAAGGCTGTATATTGTCACCCTGCTTATTTAACTTATATGCAGAGTACATCATGAGAAATGCTGGGCTAGATGAAGCACAAGCTGGAATCAAGATTGCTGGGAGAAATATCAATAACCTCAGATATGCAGATGACACCACCTTTATGGCAGAAAGTGAAGAAGAACTAAACAGCCTCTTGATGAAAGGGAAAGAAGAGAGTGAAAAAGTTAGCTTAAAGCTCAACATTCAGAAAACTAAGATCATGACATCTGGTCCCATTACTCATGGCAAATAGATTGGGAAACAGTGGAAACAGTGGCAGACTTTGTTTTTTGGGGAACCCCAAAATTACTGCAGATGGTGACTGCAGCCATGAAATTAAAAGATGCTTACTCCTTGGAAGGGAAGTTATGACCAACCTAGACAGCATATTAAAAAGCAGAGATATTACTTTGTCAACAAAGGTCCATCTAGTCAAGGCTATGGTTTTTCCATTAGTCATGTATGGATGTGAGAGTTGGAATATAAAGAAAGCTAGGCACTGTGGAATGGATGTTTTTGAACTGTGGTGCTGGATAAGACTCTTGAGAGTCCCTTGGACTGCAAGGAGATTCAACTAGTCCATCCTAAAGGAGATCAGTCCTGGGTGTTCATTGGAAGGACTGATGTTGAAGCTGAAACTACAATACTTTGGCCACCTAATGTGAAGAGCTGGCTCATTTGAAAAGATCTTGATGCTGGGAAAGATTGAAGGTGGGAGGAGAAGGAGATGACAGAGGATAAGATGGTTGGATGGCATCACCAACTCAATGGGCATGAGTTTAAAACTCCCGGAGTTGGTGATGGACAGGGAGGCCTGGCTTGCTGCAGTCCATGGGGTTGCAAAGAGTTGGACACAACTGAGT
Source organism: Bos indicus x Bos taurus (assembly GCF_003369695.1). Classification (NCBI taxonomy): domain Eukaryota; kingdom Metazoa; phylum Chordata; class Mammalia; order Artiodactyla; family Bovidae; genus Bos; species Bos indicus x Bos taurus. The sequence continues at coordinate 3,233,245 of NC_040102.1, read as the reverse complement.
GACTGAACTGAATTACTGTATAATATGTGGTGGTTTTCTCCATACATCAACATGAATCAGCCATGGGTGCACAATGTTTTCCTTTTTATTATCCAAACTGTAAAAAAAGAAAAATGACACATTTTATTAGGTGATTATATGCCATTATTTTGGAGAAGGCAATGGCACCCTACTCCAGTACTCTTGCCTGGAAAATACCATGGATGGATGAGCCTGGTAGGCTGAAGTCCATGGGTTTGCTAAGAGTCGGACATGACTGAGCAACTTTTCACTTTTCACTTTCATGCATTGGAGAAGGAAATGGCAACCCACTCTACCGGGGTCCAGCCCCAGTGGATCCAGGGAATTCGAAGCGAGGAGGGCGTCGTCGAGGATCAGGAAACAATTGCTTAACTAAACGTTAATTAAGGATATAAAGAGTGGTTAAATAAGGATAGCTCAGTGAGGAAATTCAGTGGAGAAAAGAGGCTGAATAATTCAGCCAGAAGGTGAGAGAAAGAACGACATGGGGAGACCAAGTTTCGGTGAACAAGGCCCGCACTTTATTTTCCAAAGTAGTTTTTATACCTTAAATTATGCATAGAGGATAATGGGGGAAGGGGTAGAGTCATGCAGTAAGCCAGGCTTTCTTCCTGCAAACTTATCATATGCTTAAGTTTAGGTGATTTGCATCATCTTCTGGCCTGGAGGCCTGTTAACATTTTAAGACCCTTTCTTCAGAAAACTTATTTTTCTCTAAAGGTGACTAGTCAGGTGCCACCCTCCAAAAGCATTAGATAAAGTTGCATTCCTACAGGGCAAAGTTGTGGTGGGCTACAACAAGAAAAAGAATTAACTCAAGGGTCCAAGGTTACAAACATTAAAGCTACTACTTACACCAATTATATTAATCAATACACTGCCAGGGACACAGCAGGTAAGGGATATGGAAACTTAGCAGCAAACATTGGCCCAACAAGTGAAAAACCCTTCACCAGTACAATTTCTAATCAATCTTTTAACTGCTCAAAGGAATCTGTATTTAGGCAGTTTAGAACATCTCATGTCTCTCACAGTTGGGAGGCTCCGAGCAATCACATGTGGCTGGAAAAACCTATTCAGGCAGGCTAGAGGACTTCCAAAGGAGTTTGTAGGTTGAAACACTATCACACCCAGGAACTTTATTAACTGGAGCTGTAAGTTAACTCCTTTTTTTTCAGAGAGAGGTAGTGGGGGACAGTCCCCCCTTAAAGTCAGAGGTGTAGGTGAGAACACAAAGCAGAAAGTAGGCAGACTCTGGTTTTGGGGGTAGATGCTCGAGAATTTCCAGGGGGGACTCCTGAGGCTCGATCCTGCCTTTGCATATGCCGAGCCTCCTTCCTCATGACCTTTGCCATGGGCGGAGCTCTCTTGCCTGGAGAATCCCAGGGATGGGGGAGCCTTGGTGGGCTGCCGTCTATGGGGTCGCACGGAGTCGGACACGACTGAAGTAACTTAGCAGCATGCCATTATTTGCTATGTTATTTTGAATATTTGGTCCAAATAAAGGTAAAATATGGATGTAATTTCCGCCACTTAAGAAATCTACATATTTGATTCAATTTCTTTCAATTCATCAGAAAAGTAATACTTGAAGGGGATGAGAAATGAAAAACCCAAAGCATGATTGGCTTGTAAATTGAAACCCAGGGAAAATAATTATCCAAGGTATTGTAATTTTTTGAGAGAGTTTATTAAAGAAACAAATTTTCTGACTTTGGACTTTGAACTAATAGATATGAGCGTGTGTCCAAGGTTGTGTATACACAGACACACATACAAAGAATTGTGTGTGTGTGTGTGTGTAAAATCACTGCTGATTTCTGACAACCAGCTGCAAAATCTCAGATTATGGCAAATTCATTGATTTATATGAGTTTTTCAATAGAACAGTCACTAGCCCTGGAAAAAAGATAAAATGCTTTCCATCACATTTTTACTTCCAATGGCAATGGTATTGTGATATATTTAAGAAATTAAATATTTTCTTTTTATTATAAATGTATTTATTTTAATTGGGGGCTAATTATTTTACAATATTGTATTGGTTTTGCCATACATCAACATGAATCTGCCACGGGTATACACGTGTTCCCCATCCTGAACCCCTCTCCCACCTCCCTCCCCGTACCATCCCTTTTAAATTACAGAATGACCAGAGAGTTTTATAGTTTTCAGTAGTTTTTTTACTTATACAAGGATTATTTGGGATGCATGCTCTCTTTAAAAAAATCAACAACTGCAGGACTCTTGTCACATACTTTCAGATGATATTACTATTATGCATGTGCTACATTAGTAGAGTGCAAGAGGTCACAAAAGAGCTAAATATGCAAAAGTGAAGTATTCTTTGGAAAACAGTCTTTCTAACACCAAGTGTAGTGTTGCCTTTGGAAGGACATGTGAATCCTAGTGCCAGAAAGAGCTTTCTAGGGAAGTGCAGGACACACACTCAGGCCTCCCTCCACCTCCATGGCAGCTCTGCAAAGGACATGGCTGGTGCAGAAACCTTAACAGTAGTAACTTGTATGTTTTCAGATGCAGGGGTTTATTAGACTTTGATTCCCATACATTTCACCTGCTAATATAGCTCACAAGAATAACTGCTGTGAAACAAACAGAAGACATTCATCGGATAACTCATATCAGTGGTCTCATTAGAATAAGCTGTTAGAAGAGAAACGTGAACAGTTAATCATGTAGTCAGTAACATTGTTAACTGGCTTTTCCCACTTAACCACTATGAATAAGAGTATTTTTTATCTATTTTTTTGCCACTAGTTCTTTATTTTGGTCATCTAGCTGGTAGCCAATGGCAACCCACTCAGGTACTCTTGCCTGGGTGTGTGGTCATACTTTCTTAGGGAAGCATGTTCCTTCCTAAGGAATGGCAGAGACAAAACCCATTCCAGGGAGGAAAGACAGGAGGATCCAGACACACACACACTGGTTACAAAAACCTAAAGTTTTATTAAGAATTGCTTCATCACAGAATGGATGTGATGAAATTAAATTTCCACAGACTTTTTACTTTAGCAAATAGTAAGTGAAATTTTAGAAAAAAAATCAAAACAAAACAACGGTGACAGAATTCAAAAATTGGAATTCTTAAGTTGGGTTGTGTTAGAAACTTGTGTAACCAGTGCCTGTAAACAAATAAAGAAGAAAAAGGTCAATACAACTGAAGTGAATGCTTTTTGTTCAAGGAAATGGTAAAAAAGAAAAATGGTCTGTGGGAATTTAAGCAGTGAATATACTGGCAAGCTAAAAGTTCACAGATAATAATTTGACATTTAATTCTGGTCTCTTCTTTGCTGCTTTCGCTTAATGACTCTAAGAAAATGCCTTTGTTTTGGTAGCATCTTGAAAATATTTATTTGGTCATGAAAGCTGACCTTCCAAGTGAGAGCATGGCATTAATCTCTTTTCACTTCTCTGGGTGTGTCTTTCATTTTTAAAAATAGAATAAGATTGTCTAGATGTTTACCTGAAAAAAAAAAAAGCAGTAAAATTACCCTAAAAATCAGAAACATCACACAAATCGTGGTTTTATTTCTTTAAAAATTTTCCATTCCATTAGATTGGCTCATATTTAAAATTCAGCCTAAGAATTTTGGGAGTTCTGGTTTGCTAAATAGGTTATCTAATATGCTAAATGTGTGACTTGAATCATCAAATCCCAAAGCATATAAAGAGGGGGAAAAATTCTTGAGAGAGATCTTATGCAGAATTAATGGGCACAGTCATCATTTGTATTTTCAGAATGTTGCGTTCAGAACGCATCTGAACAGCAGCTGCAGCCCATGGAAACTACAAGAGCCTGGCAAGCTGAGGGGAATAGAACGCACAACTTGAAGAGACAGAAAAGCCCAGGCAGGGTTCTGAGCACTAGACACGGCAGCCCTCTCAACACGGACAGGAAGTTCCGTGTTCTTTCTGTCCTCGGGGCCAGAAGGCAGCATACACGGAATTCACCACCTGGTGATTTCAGAGACACTGTGATGACACACACTGCCACCAAAAGACAGCTCCCACAGCTGTGCCCAGACCACAGGGACACTTGGATACCTGCTGTATCGGACAGTCCCCCTGCTGAATGAGAAGCTGAATCTAGCAGAGGTCCGCTCATTGCTGCTGGGCCAGCATTCTCCTGACAGTTACCCTGGAGGTTTTCCTTTCTCCCTTGCTGGTAGTTTGGGTGGGCTCACAGCCATATTTCAATTGCAAAACATGAAAACCTGGCTTCAAAGTCCTTCGTATTTCTGGAGTCCTTAATGTCCAGGACGGTGAATCTTCTTGCAGTTGCTTCTTGAGTAAGCAGGGACCCAAGGGTTTACATGGCCATGTCCTTGCGGCAGGCAGACCTGGAAGCTGCCTCATCACCCAGGGTTCCATCTCCTGCTCAGTAACAAACAAGAGACTTGCCACCTTCTCCTGGGCTGGAGCTTCTGGGTTCACTGTGGTGCATCTATGCTTACAAAGCACATTCAGGGTCAGGACCCACTTTACTCTGCTGGGCTCCATACTAGATTAAACTAGCCTAGCCAGTGCTCAGGCTTCCCTAATAGCTCAGTTGGTAAAGAATCCGCCTGCAGTGCAGGAGACCCCTGTTCTATTCCTGGGTCAGGAAGATCCACTGGAGAAGGTATAGGCTACCCACTTCAGTATTCTTGGGCTTCCCTCCTGACTCAGCTGGTAAAGAATCTGTCTGCAATGCAGGAGACCTGGGTTCGATCCCTGGGTTGAGAAAATCCCCTGGAGAAGGGAAAGGCTACCCACACCAGTATTCTGGCCTGGAGAATTCCATGGACTGTATAGTTCATGGGGTCATAAATAGTCAGACACGACTAGTGGACTTTCACTTTCAGCCAGTGTTCTGGGCAGGTGTTCATCTTGTAAGAGAAAACCAGTGCAATGTGACAGCTTCCTAGTCTACCATTACCTGTCACCAACAAGCCATTGTTTTCTAGTACATTTGAACTTTTCAATATCTCCCATGTAAATGCGTCTTTAATTTCGGAGCTGAGTTTAACACAGGCTACTTAGTAGTTGAGTAACTCAACATGAATCGCACAGTAAATGGGAAATGACATTTTTGTCATATAACTCAATCATATGTTGACTAACAGCTCTTCCTAAGTGACAAAAATCCTAGGTGAGATTGTTTAAAATGAGTTGCTCTCTTAAAATTACCTAGATCTCTGCATGCTAGTCTGACAACTTTCCAGGAATTCTGTCATCATTGATAGCTTAAGCGTTCCCTTTCTCACACAAGAAGGGTGTCAGATTTCTTCTTCATATATTAAAATGACAGCATATATAATGCTTCCACAGCAAGTCCAGATAGTTGTTGTCAAAATCCTAATTCGGCATATCAATAATACTTATTCCTGTCGTCGTACAAAAGCATTCAGACTTTTAAAATGTAGCAGTCACTTGCATCGTGATTTAATTTTAGGCCAAGTTTGGCTGGAATGAAGTTTCAGTCCTTCCACCACCCATCATCAGACGTGGACACAAGGCTGATGTGTCCTCATGCTCCTCAAGCATCTGATTACCGCACACCCGCTGTGGGTGCTGAGCAAGGGCACGGTCCCTCCAGCTCTGGCAGTAGTCAGAGGATGCTCGAGGGTCCTGCCCTGACCGCCTGGTCCTGACACGTGTCCTCATATCTGAGGCGTGATTTCACATTGGAGGAAGACCCCGGGTATTGTCACCCACCTTGTGTCTTCAAGGAAAAGAGTATCCTGAGGTTAGGAACGTTTCGGATGGCCAGGCAGAATCAAGGCGTGTGGATGGCTGTGCTTCAGAAATATAAGCTTCACTTGCCTCAAGTTCTAGACTTGGTCTGGACACTGAGCATGCGTTATTTTTGCAGTGGCTGTTATTCACAGGCAAAGTTAATGTAAGACCGATTCCTTGCCTTTAAGAAACTTCAGGGAGATTTAGGATGAGGAAACCTCATGAGGCGTCACATTTTAAAATCAGGAGAGATGTAAAGGGTGTCATTGAAAGTATGTAAGTCAGCCTTTAAGGAACAACAGTTAATGAACCAGTTGGGAGTTGCTCCCCTCCGCCCAGGCTGAGTGCAAAGCCGTGTGTGTGGCCACTTGTCATCCTCCGGTCCTGGTGACCTAGGAGGGGCCATGTCAGCCTTTGTGTATCTGGGGAGGGTGACTTCTGCCCCAGCCCCTGAGACAGGTGTCAGGACACCCTTAGACCAGCTCAGGGCTGCAAAACCGCTTCATGTGCTGACAGAGTACGTAGTCAGTTAAACCGAGAAAGGACTGCAGTCAGATTCAGTCCATAACAACCGCTTAATTCAGTATCTGACTGGTGCCCTTTGACCCCAGGTGGTCTCCCCCATGTCCTCCTCTCAGGGCTTCTCCCTTCCTTCCTCTACCTGGGGAAGAGTCACTGGCTTCCCAGAGATGCTCATTCAGCTCAGGGAAAGCTTCTAAGAAAGTTTACCTCCTGTGGTTAGCCATTCTTTTCCTGGGGGCGTTTCTGCTTTATTAAAAGAGGACCTGTCAAGGAGGATAGAATGTTGCTACAAGTGTTTATCTCTGAAACAGAAGCTCCAGAGCTTTAAAGGAAAGCATCTTGGAGGGGAAAAAATAGGGACAGAGTTTCTTGGTAGCCCTCTAGCTCCTCATTTCACTTGTGGTTTCTCCCTGGAGGTGACGCAACCCAGTGACTCAGAATTAATCTGGAATTGGTTTGGAATTAGAGTTTTGCGGGATTGCTCAGCAGCAGCACTTCCCTTACTCTCCATTGGCCTCGCATGCAGAGTGCTGGTAGGGTATGTACTTCTAGTTTCCCTTGAGATAGTGATACCCAGGAGCCCTGCAGGGTCCCAGCCAAGGCTGGGGGTCACCAGCAGGACTCACACATGCGTGTCCCTGGTGGCTCCTGCTCATCCCACAGGCTCCTCCCCTCCCAGTGTATGCTTCTACTGCCAAGATGGTTCTGTTCACCGTTGGTGGTGGTGCTGGTTCAGTCGCTAAGTTGTGTCTGACTTTTTGCAACCCCATGGAGCTTGCCAGGCTCCTTTGTCTGTGGGATTTCCCACAGGCCAGAATACTGTAGTAGGTCACCATTTCTTGCTGAATTTCAAACTTCATCATCATAAAAATGAGCTTCTGTCCTCTGTGTCACGGGTCCTGGGCTGTGAAATGTGAAACGGCTGTGGCTGTTTGGAAGCCAGTTTTAACCTCTTTCTGCTGGATGGGGAAAGGTGACTTTACAGAACCGAGGATTTAGTTTGCCGTCGCCTGGGTCATCACTCTGCTGACTGTGGTGACCTCTCTGCACAAATCTAAGTTAGAGAGGTTTATGGTTGTTTATGTTTCCCAGGCTTCTGGGCCCCATGAAGAAGGAGGTTACGGCCACACTCTGTGCTGCTGAATTCAGTGTCTTGAGATGTTCCCCTAAGGGAGGTGGTTGCCATGTCATGACTAGGAAGCAAGAAAGCAGCTGTCCTCTTTCATATTATTACCTCCTACATGTGCAAGGTTGCTTCCTAGTAAACATGTTCAATATACTCTGCATTACATGTTCTTTGGCAGAAGACGGAGTTTCAAGTTCCTGGGAATTTTCGTGTGAAAAACTGCTACCATTTTATTGCACATTAAAGTAGTTTATTGCAAAACAAATAAATAAAGAAATATATGTGTGTGTATGTATATATATATATATGTATGTATATATATATATATACATACACACACATAAACACACATAATTTTATATATTTGTAAAAATATATGTATAAAATTACACATATATAGCTATATACAGATATATATACTTTTATATATAATTAGCATATATTCCCAATAAACTATATATAATTATAACTATATAATTGCATATATATATATTCAGTTCAGTCACTCAGTTGTGTCTGATTTAAGACCCCATGGACTGCAGCATGTCAGGCCTCCCTGTTCATCACCAACTCCCAGAGTTTACTCAAACTCATGTCCATTGAGTTGGTGATACCATCCGACCATCTCATCCTCTGTTGTCCCCATATGTATATATATATATATATTCATATATGTATTCCCAAATAAGTTATATGTATAATCATATTATATCATTATATATGAATTTATGCACTTACATACATATGTATTAATATATAGTCCCATTAAGTTATATATAATTATATTTTCACATATGTATGCATATCTTATATATGCATGTGTATGTGTGTGTATATATATGTATGTTCCCAGTACATAGGAAATTGTGTATAATTCCCCCGTGAACTAGGAGTCAGTACCAGTAGTGACCACATGTAAATCCTCTATTTTCTCTATTTTTCCCATTTTCTTTCTCTGACAACGCATGCCTTTGATGCCTCATCTTATTTAAGCTCAACAGCACAACAGTGAAGCAGGGACTGTTGCCATCCCTGGTGTATAGAGGTGTCCCCTGGTTAATCCCCTTTGGCAAGGGTGTAAAACTCAAAAACAAGCTTGCAGACGAGGGTCTCACACACCTCTGGTCACAGTGCTGGCGGAAGTGAAGGTGTGAGCCACCACTTAGGTGAGTGGTCTTTGCGTTCCCTGCGGTCTGTGTGGTCATGATGGGAGGCCAGGAGAGGGAGCATGGAGCCAACCAGGACAGTTAGTTCTCTTCTATCCCCCGGTTTGGCCTCACCTGCTCTAGGTTTACTTTTACTGTTGTTTTTTCAGCCCTATAGAGGTATAATTGGCAAACAAAATGGCAAAATGGTTTAAACTGTGAGTCTGATATACATATATGTCATGCAAGGACCCATTCTAGTGTTAGTCAACACATTCATCATTTCACATGTTTTTATTGCTGTTGTTTTGCTTTTATTTTTAAGAGAATACGTAATTTCTACTATCCTAGTAAATTCCAATTATACAATACAGTATTTCCAACTTCAGTCACCACGTGACACAGTCAGTCCTCATTCCTTATTAATCTTCATTTTGTACCTGAAAGTTTGTACCTATTTTCCAGGGTCTTCTTATTTCCTCCACCCCTCAAACCCCTGGCAACCACCATTCTATGTTTCTAGAAGTTTTACTTAATGTTCTGTTTTGATTTCATGTATAAATGATACCATTCAGTAAGTCTTCCTCTGTCTGGCTATTTTCCTTAGCATAATGACCTTCAGGTTCATCCATGTTGTCGCAGTTGGAGAGATTTTCTTATTTTTGCAGCTGAATAATATTTCTGTGTGTGTGTGTGTGTGTGTGCGTGAAAGAGAGAGACAGAGGGAGACCTCATGTCTTGTTTATCCGTTAGCACACTAATGGACACCCAGGTTGTCTCTGTATCTTGCCTACCATGAATAATGCTTCAGTGAACATCAGAGTGCAGGTGTCTCTTCAAGGTAATGATGTTTCTTCTTTTAGAATATATACCCAGAAGCAGAATTGTGGGATCGTATGGTAGTTGTCTTTTTAATTTCCTGAGTAACCTTTATACTGTATCCCATGATGGCTGTATTAGTTTATATTCCCGCCAAGAGTGTAGAAGGGTTTGTTTTTTCTACATTTTTGCCAGTGTTTATCATTTCCTGCTTTTTAAATAGACATTCTAACAGGTGTGAGGTAATATCTCATTGTGATATTGATTTACATTCCCTGATGATTAGTGGGAGCTGGTGATGGACAGGGAGGCCTGGCGTGCTGCGATTCATGGGGTCGCAGAGAGTCGGACACGACTGAGCGACTGAACTGAACTGAACTAAACTGATGATTAGTGATGTTGAGCTCTTTTTAATGTACCTGTTGGCCATTTGAATATCTTATTTAGGAAAAACCCATGCCCTTTGCCCGCTTTTCCTTGGGCTGTTTTGTTTTATTCTCAGCTTTGAGTTGTATACATTTTGAGTAAAGAAGAGGGTGTCAGGTCTTGAAATTTTTGAAATAAAGCATCATGCAATGTAAAGATTTTACAATGAAAATTGTTAATATCTGAATTATACGACTCTTACTTGGAAAGAAAAGACACTCTGTGATCAAATATAATTAATGGCTCAATATGCACAATGATTTCTATTTCTTTTTTCTTATAATTCTAAATCCTCCCACCCTTCAGCTTTTTTTTAATCATTGAGGCTGTAGAAATACTATGTAACAGATGGTATAGTAAGAGAAGAGTAAGCAGAATGGCTAACAGTAACTAGGTATTTATTTCTCTGAGTGTGTTCATAGAGAAAGTGGTTAGGATCATATAACTGCATTCCGTGTCCTGTGTAGGGAATGCCATCTTCTGTAGCAAATTATCTCTTCTTACTATTAGACCTCCCTGATAGCTCAGTTGGTAAAGAATCCACCTGCAATGCAGGAGACCATGGTTCAATTCGTGGCTCAGATGACACCCTGGAGAAGGGATAGGCTACCCACTCCAGTATTCTTGGGCTTCCCTTGTGGCTCAGTTGGTAAAGAATCCACCTGTGATAAGGGAGACCTGGGTTCAATCCCTGGGTTGGGAAGATCCCCAGGAGAAGGGAATGGCTACCCACTCCAGTATTCTGGCCTGGAGAATTCCATGGACTTTATAGTCCATGGGGTTGCAAAGAGTTAGACAAGACTGAGCATCTTTCACTTTCACTTTTCTCAGTATGATTGTTAAACTCCCTTAGGATGTGAACAATGGCCTTAGGCAGTATGTTGGTTAACTAGGAATATTTTATCTGTAAGATGTATTTGACTAAAATGATCCTTTTAGGGGAAAAAAAGTATTTGGTTGGCTAACAGGCATGTCACCTGCTGATGAAGGAAGGAAAATATCAGCCTCTTTTGGGTTCCACAGTAAGTGTCTTCTTCCAGTATTAGGGGAATTTTAGCCCTCTGTTCAGGCAATACCTGTGTACCTACACCTGGGAACAGAATAAACTATGAAAGCACATTCCAGTAAATTCTTAGTCGAGAAAAAGGAATGCTTTCACTAATGTGTCCCTTTCCTTCCCTCTAAAGATATACGCCAAACAGATTAGATTCATGTAAAAAGGTAATTAATTCACACATAGCATTAAATACCATTCTTTCTTCCTGATCTTTGCTAGATTCACCTTCTGGTCAACTTCTCATAATTTGCTGAGTTCACACATGCTTCATTTGTTTCATTAAGTCTCCAGCCACGTCAGCAAGAGCTGGGATGAAGAACTCAAACAGTCAGGTGATGGCAGGTTGAATAGGAGCCCACCTTGGGGCCTATGAAGTTGTAAGGCCATGTCTTCAAGTTCAGGGACAGAAGGAAAAAGTGTACAGCCATCTGCACTCATATGTAAGAAAACGGGCAAAGAGAAGAAGATGCATGAAAGGAGGAAAGGCAGAAAACATTAGATCAGAAGGGAAACATATCTGGAGTTGGAAAAGCCCAGAGCAGTTCAGACACTCAAGGTAGAAGTTGAAAACTTAAACATTTTAAAGAATAGGGAAATGAAAATAGATGCAACTTTTTCTCTTCTTTATGAAAATCATAGCCTTTGTTCTTTTGTGTACTGACTTTCTCATGTCTGCTTTGATAGCTGGATTAGCCAGTCCCAAACTGCCCTTGAGAACATGCTATCAATGCAGTAGGTGACTATAGTGTGAGATGGACCCTCAGTGCTTTAGTATTGGACAGAGACCCTGAATTATCTCTGGATCATTTTCTACTGAACCATCGACCTCTTAATTCAATTCACTAGCATTGAACTCAAGTTGAAAATAGTTAATACATTCAGTACGTTGTATGAAGCATGCTGCAGCTTACGTTAGCATCTGTAGACATGTGATTCCAGTAGAAGACAAGAAATATTTTGAGATCCAGTCACAGACCTACCAGTCAGATTGTGCATGTGTGTCTGTGTGTGTATGTGTGTGTGTGCAGCCTTCCAGGCCCTGCACAAGCTGGGGTAGTAGATAGCAAGAAACACAACACATGGTCTTTGCCTTCAAGGACCTTGTAGCCTAATTGAAAAGATAATGAATATGCATAGTGCATGCCAAGTACTGCAAGCCGGTGTTTACAGAAGAGAAACCAGCAATAAAATTAGCCTGAAAATAACCAAACCCATGATTTATCCCCTAGAACTAGGTCTTCTGTTCCTCCTGGTGTACCAGTAGCAGAAATGAAAGAAAATCAAAGTTGCATGAATGTTCCAATACCTGGATGTTTATAGATTTGATAGAGTAAATGACGGAGATTGATTTTCTTGTGTTCTCTCTTCTTCATTCACCACTTAAGCTTTTCTGTGTTTGTCTATGCGTATGATACTGGTTAAATATGGAAGGGAAACCACCTAGCTGAGGGGTAGGCAGCTTGGCACACTGTTGTGTCTGGCCTTTTCTCCGTTGCAGTTCTTTTAGCTGAGAGCACCCATACAAGGTGCCTAAGAGCTTCTTCAAGAAATAACACATTCCTAGTCTCTTCTTGTTACTCACTTAGACTGTCATTGTGTTTATTCTAGAATAATTTTGTGATTAGTATCTCCTGCTCCTGTCAAAACTGGATCCATTCTTCATGCACTTCATCTTCCCTAAATTATGCCTTCTTAAAAGATCGTAAGAGCACTTATTTATTTCTTATAAAAATGACAGTTAATTGTAAAGCCTGAAATTGAAACCTCTGTGCTCCCTGACTTATTCCTTCAGGTTCTATGATTCAGCCAGAGTGAAATTAAAAAAAACAACAACCACAACAAAACAAAATGATTTTTAGAGCAGTTTTAGGCTCACATCAGAATTGAGAGGAAGATGCAGTTTTCCTCGTACATCGCCTACCCCGGTACATGCAACCTCCCCACTGTCAATATCCCTCATCATAGGGGTGAAGTGATGTGAAGAAGTGAAGTGAAGTCGCTCAGTCGTGTCCGACAATTTGCGACCCATGGACTGTAGCCTACTAGGCTCCTCCCTCCATGGGATTTTCCAGGCAATAGTACTGGAGTGGGTTGCCATTTCCTTCTCCAGGGGATCTTCCTGACCCAGGGATCAAACCCGGGTCTCCCGCATTGTAGACAGATGCTTTACCATCTAAGCTACCAGGGAAGCCTCATCATAGGGGTACATTTGTTATAATCAGTGAACCTACATCACACATCACTGTCACCTGGAAGGGGTTCATAGTTGACACTACGGTTCACTCTTGGTGCTGAACGTTCTGTGGGTTTGGATGAACATATAATGGCACACATCCACTATAGAATAATACAGAGTAGTTGTACTGCCCTTAAGAGCCTCTGTTTCTTCCATTCATCCCTCCCCTCCCCAACCCCTACGGCCACTGATCTTTTTACTGCCCCCAGAGATCTGCCTTTTCCAGAACATTACGTAGTTGGAATCACACAGTGTGTAAGTAGGTATCAGCATCTCAATTTGATAAATAAAAAAACCGAGGACATAGATTGTCTGCAGTGACTTCCCATGAATACACGTAGGGAACATACAAAGCGAGGAGGGAGGACTATATGTAAAATATGATTTTACTTAACTGATTCAAAGAATAGATGATGTCTAATCCTACTAGTAAAGAATCACATATGATTCAATTTATGACCTTGAGGGAGTCTCAACAAAATAATATTTGAATACATTAGTTTTTTTGTGGAAAATTCAGGATATTTTGAAAGCACATTGAAACAGATTTCTAAAAATGTCCTGGATTTAATAATTATGGTCAGTTTTAGGATAAACATAGAGGGAAATCTTAAATATAATAGATAAATGTAAATAGTATTTTTTTGCAACTAACTCGTGGATTGCATCTGGCGTTTAAATGGGTAAGGAAGTGAACCTGGAGGACTCTCTGGTGCACCCATGTCTGGTGGTGTCCATTTCTTTGTTTCCAGGCTGGAACACCTGGGGCAAAATGTTTGTTCCTCTTTCTGCTAGCTCATGAGGCTTGACTCAGAACAGGGGACCCACTCTGGAAAGCATGTTAGAATTAAAGCTGATGCATGTGAGTTAACTTGTACAAATCATCACCCAAGTCCTGGGAAGACCCATTGTGTAGCGACTACAGGATTTTTCCTGTCACCAGTTTGCTTGAGGAGTGTTAGTATATGAGCTTTAAACTTCAGAGGGAATGTTAGCAAAAAGTATAATTCAGGAAATTACTCTGATTTACACAGTCTAAAAAAAAATTACTTTCATGTTTGTTTGTTAAGATGAAAATGAGTTGTCACCCTCTTCTGGGAATTTTTGGCACAACTTCTTTTCTGAAAGCAAGTTCTTTTTGCTGTTGACAAAAAAGTTATTCAAGCAGGCAACCTCATGCAGTGCCATTAATGACCATAATTTATGCAAAGCATGGAGGTTCTTTGTGTATTCTAGTAATGCTCAAGTCATTCTGTTTGACTAAATTCCTTTAAAATTCAACCAACCTCTTTTAAGAGGGAGAAAATGAAAGCTAGGATGAGTTAGAAATTATTCAAGGAATAAATTAACACAGAAACCTTCAATTTTAAAACTATTTTAAAATTTTAAGATTCTATTTAATTTTGTTTAAAAACAAGTTTTATGCAGTATTGACTTCAAACCATTAAGGTTTAGTCTGACTTAGATTGCAATATATACAATAAACTATTGTTATGTGTATATTACCTTTATTGTCACATCAAAATTATACATAGAAACAAATATATGTTAAGGTACACACACATACAGTTTTAATTTTTTAAGTGAAACCATTCACCATACATTTTAATAAATTTAAATCTCATTATTATTTTTGTTTACTTGGCATACTTTAATGTGTTAAAAATAAACTATTGTGGATTTTATATTCTGAAGTAGAAAAGACTCTACATTTTAAAATCTAGACTCCAAAATATCCCCAGTGCACAATTTAAGATATATTTGTCCTCAGCTGATCAGTGGGACTTGTGAGATATTTTAAAGCTAATTGAGAACCATGGGGTACATGACATGAATGCATTATGGAATATATTGCTAAATAAATACTCCAAATTCTCCAAATACATTTAATTGGCTTAACTGCATGAAAACCCCTGACATGGCACCTTTGCCATTCATTAATGTGCTCATTCTTTCATTTATTAAAAAATGATTAAACCTACAGTGTTCAAAATAATGAGCAAAAGATTTAGGGGGAAAAATAAAGATAAATAAAAACACTGACTTCAGAGACTGTGTAGCCTAACACAGAGGAAGTCAGGGAATTTGTTTGTGTTATCACATGTAAAATGTGAAAGCAAACTTGTTACCCTTAATATTTAAATAATTAGGGGTTGTTTTACTGCCGATATAATGCTCAAGGGCTGTAGTGTGGTCTGCCTTGCTCTGTTTCTTTCCTCCCGTATAGTGATGGCGGTTGCTCATCCAAGGGACAGAATGCTGGTTAACTTGCTTGCAGAGCTCCCACGGTGTTGCCTTTTCCCTGGTGACTAAGGACTTAGATCGGAGAAGGCAATGGCACCCCACTCCAGTGTTCTTGCCTGGAGAATCCCAGGGACGGGGGAGCCTGGTGGGCTGCCGTCTATGGGGTCGCAGAGTTGGACACGACTGAAGCGATTTAGCAGCAGCAGCAGCAAGGACTTAGATACTATGAGCAGACTGCATAGGCACAAACCACGCTTGTTCCATTTTCTGACACAGGTTGCGTTGTAGTATTGACATGCCACTTTCAATTTTTGTAGACTGACATCCTTTCAGGAACAGTGTTGCCTTCCACTGTTTTTGTCCAGGGTGTTAAGAAAGCAAAAAGAAAGAAAAGGGAGCATGAACATGCAGGATCCCTGTGGTCCACATCCTTAGATTCCCAGCCCTGAAACCATGATACATCTTTGCCTATCTGTCTCCCGCCTCACTGCCTGGTATGTGTAAATACATATGGAATGAAAGGAATGACCAAAAAAAATGTTTCTCAGGTGGGAAAAGGTACATTTGTCCCCACTGTGAACATGAAACATCTCCAGATGCATCCATGAAATTAAAAAACACTTACTCATTGGAAGAAAAGCTATGACCAAGGAGATCAAACCAGTCAATCCAAAAGAAGATCGATTCTGAATATTCACTGGAAGGAGTGATGTTGAAGCTGAAACTCCAATACTTTGGCCACCTTATGCGAAGAGCTGACTCATTTGAAAAGACCCTGATGCTGGGAAAGATTGAGGGCAGGAGGAGAAGGGGACGACAGAGGATAAGATGGTTGGATGGCATCACCGACTTAATGGACATGGGTTTGGGTGGACTCTGGGAGTTGATGATGGACAGGGAAGCCTGGTGTGCTGCAGTTCATGGGGTCGCAAAGAGTCGGACACGACTGAGCAACTGAACTGAAACCGTTTTGATGTCCCTACTCACAGCCCCCATCCCCTTATCTCTCCTGGGGGCACTATACCAGTATCAGGAGGAAAGGAGACTGAACAGCATTCATTGATAAGATATTTGTATTGAACAGACTGGAATAATATAAGTGGTGTGACTGTTGTGTATGTAATGTCAAAACTCTTAGTTCAGACCCCTGATCTTTTATTGATTTGGCTGATGTTGGCAGACAGGCTATTATACAAGTAGAGAAAATAGCATGTCAGATAAGAGTCAACTTTATTTCCTTTTTTATGTGTCTCAAATGGAATTTAGCAACTCAGGTTACTTATCTCAGCAGATGCCTGAAGCTGTAAACCTCCATAAAGAACCAACTCATCTTCTTCCCATGGAACCCTGGAACTCTGCCCATATTCCTGTTTCTCTCTGCATTTATGGCCTCTTCTCTGCACAAGTGTTTTCTTATAAAGATATTTTGGATATAGATGCTCACATGTAATGATTATATATCTATAATATTTCCATGGAACATTATAACATATATGCTTATACATGTTATACATAATATATAAATTATTTATGCAAATAATCTGTATTTTCATCTGTACTTACAGAATTTCTTTTAATCTAGGAAGAAAACTACTGATTAGAAAACTATATTATTCAGTTCAGTCTCAGTCATATTTGACTCTTTGCAATCCCATGAACTGCAGCATGCCAGGCTTCCCTGTCCATCACTAACTCCCAGAGTTTTCTCAAACTCATGTCCATTGTGTCAGTGATGCCATCCGACCATCTCCTCCTCTGCCGTCCCCTTTTCCTCCAGCATTCAGTCTTTCCAAGCATCAGGGTCTTTTCCAGTGAGTCAGTTCTTTGCATCAGGTGGCCACATTATTGGAGCTTCAGCTTTAGCATCAGTCCTTCCAGTGAATATTAAGAACTGATCTCCTTTAGGATGGACTGGTTGAATCTCCTTGCAGTCCAAGAGACTCTCAGGAGTCTTTTCCAACACCATAATTCAAAAATATCAATTCTTCAGCACTCAGCTTTCTTTATGGTCCAACTCTAACATCCATACACGACTAATGGAAAAACCATAGCTTTGACTAAATGGACCTTTGTCGGCAAAGTAATCTCTCTGCTTTTTAATATACTGTTTAGGTTGGTCATAGCTTTTCTTCCAATGAGTAAGTGTTTTTTAATTTCATGGATGCAGTCACCATCTGCAGTGATTTTGGAGCCCCTAAAAAATAAAGTCTGGCACTGTTTCCATTGTTTCCCCATCTGTTTGTGTGAAGTGATGGGACCAGATGCCATGATTGTTTTTTGTTTTTTTTTTGAATGTTGAGTTTTAAGCCAGCTTTTTAACTCTCCTGTTTCACTTTCATCAAGAGGCTCTTTAGTTCCTCTTCACTTTCTTCCATAAGGGTGATGTCATCTGTGTATCTGAAGTTATTGCTATTTCTCCCAGCAATCTTGATTCCAGCTTGTGCTTCGTCCATTCTGGCATTTCACATGATGTACTCAGCATATAAGTTAAATAAACAGGATGACAATATACAACCTTGATGTACTCCTTTCCCAATTTGCAACCAGTCTGTTGTTCCATGTCTTGCTCTAACTGTTGCTCCTTGACCTGCATACACGTTCCTCAGTGGCAAGTAAGGTGGCCTGGTATTCCCATCTCTTGAAGAATTTTCCATAGTTTGGGTGATTCACACAGTTAAAGGCTTTAGTGTAGTCAGTGAAGCAGAAGTGGATGTGTTTCAGGAATCCTCTTGCTTTTTCTATGATATAATGGATGTTGGCAATTTGATCTCTGGTTCCTCTGCCTTTTATAAACCTGGCTTGAACATCTGGAATTCCTCAGCTCATGTACTGTTGAAGTCTAGTTTGAAGGATTTTGAGCATTCCCTTGCTAACATGTGAAATGAGTGCAATTATATGGTAGTCTGAACATTCCTTGGCATTGGCATTCTTTGGGATTGGAATGAAAACTGACCTTTTCCAATCCTGTGGTCACTACTGAGTTTTCCAAATTTGCTGGCATATTGAGTGCAGTACTTTCACAGCATCATCTTTTATGACTTGAAATAGCTCAGCTGGAATTCCATCACCTCCACAGGCTTTGTTCTTAGTAATGCTTCCTAAGGCCCACTTGAGTTCACACTCCAGGATGTCTGGCTGTAGGTGAGTGATTACACCGTCGTGGTTATCTGGGTCATTAAGACCTTCTTTTGTACAATTCTTCTGTATATTCTTGCCACCTCTTCTTAATATCTTCTGCTTCTATTAGGTCCATGCCATTTCTGTTCTTTATCTTTATTGTGCTTATCTTTGCATGAAATAATCTTGGTATCTCTAATTTTCTTAAAGAGATCTCTAGTCTTCTCATTCTGTTATTTCCCTCTATTTCTTAGCATTGTTCACTTAAGAAGGGTTTTTTTTTTTTTTATGTTGGTGTTTTGTAAATTGAGAATTGCCATATTTTATGATAAACTGACCCTTTTATCAAAAAATAATGCACTTGTTTTGTACAACAAATTTTAACTTAGAAATTTCTCTTATTTGTTATTAGTGTAGTCACTCCAACCAATTCTTTTGATTTCTATTTGCATGGCGTATCTTTTTTTCCCCATGTGTTTATCATCATTCTATTGCTGTCTTCCCTGGACTTCCCTGGTGGCTCAGACGGTAAAGCGTCTGCCTACAATGCGGGGGACCCGGGTTCGATCCTTGCGTCGGGAAGATCCCCTAGAGAAGGAAATGGCAACCCACTCCAGTATTCTTGTCTGGAAAATCCCATGGACCTGGTTGGCTACTGTCCACGGAGTCGCAAAGAGTCGGACACGACTGAGCGACTTCACTGTCTATTGCTATCTCTAGGTCTGAATGAGTCTCTTGAAACTGCATGTGCTTAGGTAATGCTTCACCCATTCTGCCCTTCTCTTTCACTCAGTGACTTACATCCACGTACATGTGAAATGTTACTGAGACTGTGCAGGTCTCCTGCCATCTCGCCCTTCCTTTCTCTATGCTGTGCGTCCCTTGGTTACCCACAACTGCTCCATTTTCATGTGAGATGTTTTTCTAGTGCACCGTTTTGATTCCTTCCTAATTTCTTTGCCTGTGAATATTTTTAGTTCTTTTCTTAATGGTTACTATGGTAATTGCAGTAAAATCCTAAATTATACCAATCTTGTTTAAATTAGTACCAACTTAGAGTCAATAAAATACATTAACTCTGTTCTTTTATAGCTTTGCACCCCTCCTTTCTGTGGTTATTATTAAAATTTACATCTTTATATGTTATGTACCATTAACGTTGATTTATAATTCATGTTTGATGCATTTACATTTTTAAATCATATTGAAACAGAAAGAGGAGTTTCACAATAATGTTACAATATACTAAATATGGCCTTTTAAATTTATCCATGTGCTTACCTGTCCCAGAGAGCTTCACTTTTTCATGTGGCTTTATGTTAATATCAGACATCTTTTTCTTTCAAACTATAGAACTTTCTTTAGCATTCCTTTTCAGGGCTGTTCTACTAGTAATGGAATCCCTCAGCTTTTTTTTTTTTTTTTTAATGTGGGAATGTCTTAATTTTTCCTTGATTTTGGAAGGAAGATTTACATGTTCTATTATGGTTGCTAAGGCGGTGATATTTATCACATTGCATTATTATAATGCAGTATTGCTGTCATATTCATTATACTGTGCACTAGATCTCTGCAGCTTAGTCATTACTCATTGTAGGCTTGTGCACTTAAACAACATCAGTCCTACTCCCACATTCCATGCAGTCCCTGATCACCATCATTCAGCCCTCTGTTTTTATTTTAAGTTTGTCATTTTTAGATTCCATATATGTGATATCATAAAGTACTTGGGTTTCCCTGACGTCTCATTTAAGCATAAGGTGCTCAAGTTTCATCCATGAGGTTGCAAAAGGCAGGATATCCTTTCTCATGTCAGAATAATATTCCATTGTGTATACCATATCACATATCGTTTTAAATTTATTTATTCTTAATTGAAAAATAATTCCTTTACATTATTGTGTTGGTTTTGACCAAATATCAACATGAATTAGCCATAGGTTTACCTGTGTCCCCTCCCTCTTGAACATCCCTCCCATACCTCTCCCCATCCCACTCTTCTAGGTTGTTACCAAGCCCCAGTCTGAGCTCCCTGAGTCATGCATCTAATTATCATTGGCTATCTGTTTTACATATGGTAGTGCATGTTTCCACGTTACTCTCTCCATACATCTCACCCTGTCCCTCCTCCCCTCTCCAGCTGTGTCCATAAGTGTGTTCTTGACGTCTGTCTCCACTGCTGCTCTGAAAATACATTCATCAGTACCATCTTTATAGATTCCATATATATGTGTCAGTACAGAATATTTGTTTTTCTCTTTCTGACTTACTTCACTCTGTATGATAGGCTCTAGGTTCATCCACCTCCTTAAGACTGATTCAAATATGTTCTTTTTATGTCTGAGTAATATTCCATTGTGAATATGTACTGCTGCTTCTTTATCCATTCATCTGTCAATAGACATCTAGGTTGCTTCCATGTCCTGCTGCTGCTGCTCAGTCACTTCAGTCGTGTCCGACTCTGTGCGACCCCAGAGACGGCAGCCCACCAGGCTCCGCCATCACTGGGACTTTCCAGGCAAGAACACTGGAGTGGGTTGCAATTTCCTTCTCCAATGCATGAAAGTGAAAAGTGAAAGTGAAGTCACTCAGTCGTGTCTGACTCTTAGCGACCCCATGGACTGCAGCCTACCAGGTTCCTCCATCTATGGGATTTTCCAGGCAAGAGTACTGGAGTGGGTTGCCATTGCCTTCTCCTTCCATGTCCTAGCTATTATAAATAAAGCTGCAATGAACTTTAGGATACATGTATCTTTTTCAGTTTTGTTTTCCTCAGGGTATATGCCTAGTAGTGGGATTTTTGTGTTATATGGTAGTCTTATTCTTAGATTTTTTAAAATTTAAATTTATTTAATTGGAGGCTAATTACTTTATGATATTGTATTCTTAGATTTTTAAGGAATCTCCATACTGTTCTCCTTAGTAGCTGTATCAATTTACATTCCCACCAACAGTGCAAAAGGGTTCCCTATTTTCCAGAATTTATTGTTTGTATATATATTTATTATTATTATTATGGTCATTCTGATGAGTATAAGGTGATAGTTCATTGTAGCTTTGATTTGCATCTCTCTAATAGAGTGATGTTGAGCATCTTTTCATGTGTTTATTAGCCATTTGTATGTCTTTTTTGCCCACTTTTGATTGGGTTATTTGTTTTTCTGGTATTGTTATATAAACTGCTTGTATATTTTTGAAATTAATCCTTTGTCAGTTGTTCCATTTGATATTATTTTTTTCTCTTTCTGAGGGTTTTCTTTTCACCTTGTTTATAGTTTCCTTTGTTGTGCAACAGCTTCTAAGTTTTATAAGGTCCCATTTGTTTATTTTTGTTTTTATTTCCATTACTTTAGGATATGGGTCATAGAGGATCTTGCTGTGATTTATGTCATTGAGTGTTCTGCCTATGTTTTCCTCTAAGAGTTTTATAGAGTTTGGTCTTACATTTAGGTCTTTAATCCATTTTGAGTTTATCTTTGTGTATGGCATCAGGAAGTGTTCTAATTTCATTCTTTTACACATAGCTGTTCATTTTTCCCTATAGAACTTATTTAAGAGGCTGTCTTTGCCCCATTGTATATTCTTGCCTCCCTTGTCAAAAATAAGGTATCCATAAGTGTGTGGGTTTATCTCTGGGCTTTCTGTCTTGTTCCATTGACCTATATTTCTGTTTTTGTGCCAGTACCATACTGTCTTGATGACTATAACTTTGTAGTATAGCCTGAAGTCAGAAAGGTTGATTCCTCCAGCTCCATTCTTCTTTCTTAGGATTGCTTTGGCTATCTGGGGTCTTTTGCATTTCCATACAAATTGTAAGACTTCTTGTTCTAGTTCTATGAAAAATGCCTATGGTAATTGGAGAAAGATTACACTAAATCTGAAGATTACATTGGTAGTATACTCATTTTCATAGTATTGATTCTCCCAACCTAGAAACATGGAATATCTCTCCATCTGTGTATGTTGTATTTGATTCCTTTCATCAGTGTCTTATAGTTTTCTGTATAAAGCTCTTTTGTCTCCTTAGGTAGGCTTTTTCCTAGGTATTTTATTCTTTTTGTTACAGTGACAAATGGGATTGATTCCTTAATTTCTTTTTCTGATATTTCATTGTTAGTGTATAGGAATGCAAGTGATTTCTGTGTTTTGATTTTGTTTCCTGCAACTTTGCTAAATTCACTGATTAGCTCTAGTAATTTTTTGATGGAATATTTAGGGTTTTGTATTTATAGTGTCATGTTATCTGCAAACAGTGAGAGTTTTACTTCTTTTCCTATCTGGGTCCCTGTTATTTCTTTTTCTTCTCTGATTGCCATAGCTAGGACTTCTAAAACTATGCTGAATAATAATAGTGATGAGAGTGGGAACCCTGTATCTATTCATTTGTTTTGGGGCTTTTAGTTTGTTTATGTATCTTAGCAATTGTGAAGAATGTTGCAGTGAACTCAGGAGGGCAGATATCTTTTTGAGATCCTGTTTTTATTTCCTTTGGGTACATACCCAGCAGTGAAAGTTCTGCACTGAATTTTAGATCTGCTTTTAATTTTTAAAGAATCTATTTATTGTTTTCCAAAGTGAAAAGGGAAAACTTACACCTGTTGGTGGGAATATAAACTGGCCTAACCTTTTCATCACATCCTCGCCAACACCTGCTGTATCACTTTCTTGATGATAGACCTTCTAACAGGTATGAGGTGACATCTCATGATTTTGATTTTCATTTTCTGACGATTTGTGATGTTTGGCATCTATTCATATGTATGTTGGCTACTCTGATGTCCTCTGGAAAAAGAAAATGTCTATTTAGTTCTGTGCATTTCTTAATCATTTTTTTAAGTTGTAAAAGTTCAAAATATATTTTGGATGTGAATCCTTATATTTATAGGTTAATAATAATGCATGGTTTGCAAGAAAATTTCTCCCACTCTGCAGGCTGTCTTTTCATTTTGTTAACTGTCTATATGTTGCTCAGACAGTTAAGAATCCACCTGTAGTGTGGGAGATCTGGTTTTGATCCCTGGGTTGGGAAGATACCTGGAAGGAGGACATGGGCAACCCACTCCAGTATTCTTGCCTGGAGAATCCACATGGCCAGAGGAGCCTGGCAGCCTACAGTCCATGGGGGTCACAAAGAGTTGGACACAACTGAGTGACTAAGCATGCAACCCATGCTGTGCAGAAGCTTTTGTGTTTGATGGAGTCCCATTTGTTGATTTGTGCTTTTGGTGTCATTTCCAAAAACACATTGCCAAGATGGTTATCAGGGAACTTCTTCCCCATGATTTCTTCTAGAAGCATGTTTTATAGTTAAGTCTTTGATCTGTTTTGAGTTCATTTGTTGTGAGTAATGTGAAACAGGGTTCCAATTTCATTGTTCTGCATATTTTTTCTTCACTTTTTCTAGCACTGGTTGTGGAAAGGACTATCTTTTCCCCAATAGAGTTTTAGGCCCCCTTGTCAAATAATAGTTGACCAAAGATGCCAGGATTTAATTCTAGAATTTCTATTATGTTTTATTGTTGTCTATGGTTGTGCCAGCACCATACTGTTTTTATCATCCTGAATTTGTAGTGTGAAATCAGAAACCTGATACATTTGTTCTTTTTTCTCAAGATAGCTTAACTTTGGCTTTTCTTTTGTGGTTGCTTCAGTCCATGTGATCACAGAGTCGGACATAACTTAGTGACTTAACAGCAACAACAAATAAGTTTTAGAGTTGATTCTTTTATTTCTAATAACACCATGCAAACTCATCTATTGTATCTGTAGATGAGTTTGCATGGTGTGGATGTTTTAGCAATAGTAAATCTTCCAGTTCTTGAACATTGAAAGGCTTTTCATTTGTTGTGTGTCTTTTGGATTCTTTCAACAGAGTCTTGTAGTTTTCATTGTACAGACTTTTCACTTCCTTGCATAAATCCATTCTTAAATATTTTTGTTACTGTTGTGAATGGGATGTGCACATTAAGTCACTTCAGTCATGCCCAACTCTTAGACACTGTGTACCAGAGCCCACCAGGTTCATCTGTCCATGGAATTCTCCAGGCCAGAATACTAGAGTGTGGAACCATGCCCTCCTCCAGGGGATCTTCCTGACCCAGGGATCAAACCCACGTCTTTTATGTCTCCTGCATTGGCAGGCGGGTTCTTTACCACTAGTGCCACCTGAGTGGGATAGTTTTCATTATTTTTCAAATGTTTCACCATTAGTGAAGAAGAATGCAGCCCATTTCTGTATGTTGATTTTGTACCCTGCCATTTAACTGAAACTAGATCAGTCCCAACAGTGTGGTTGACTCTCTGGGATCTTATATATATTATATATCTTCATGTTATCATATATATTTCCATAGGATCAATTGTAATGGATTTTTTTATTATAATTTTGAATCCACTCTGGCTCAGCTACAGATTTGTAAAGTTTACCTTACCAAAGAATTCCATTCCTCCTTCCTACTCTTATGGTCACTTTATTTGTTCTGATCATTATTATTTCTTTAACTCTGTTAACTTTAGACTTTAGTTATTCTTTTTGTATTTCCTTGAGGTAGGCAGTTAGGCTGTTTGAGATCTCATTTCTTAACTCATTTGTTTATTACTATAAACTTTCCTCCAAATTAATTTTGCTGTATCCCACAAGGTTTAATATATTTCCTTTTTTGCTTTTTCTCTGAACTATTGGTTGTTTAGAAGTATGTTGCTTACACATGTTTGTAGATCTCAGTTTCCTCTTGTTGATTTCTAGTTTCATATCATTGTGGTCAGGAAAAAAAAAAAAGGTTGGAACAACTTCTGTTTTCTTGAATTTGCTCAGGTTTGCTTTCTATCCTTTCATATGATCCTGCTGCTGCTGCTGCTAAGTCGCTTCAGTCCTGTCAGACTCTGTGCGACCCCATAGATGGCAGCCCACCAGGATTCCCTGTCCCTGGGATTCTCCAGGCAAGAACACTGGAGTGGGTTGCCATTTCCTTCTCCAATGCATCAAAGTGAAAAGTGAAAGTGAAGTCACTCAGTCGTGTTCGACTCTTAGCGACCCCATGGACTGTAGCCCACCAGGCTCCTCCATCCATGGGATTTTCCAGGCAAGAGTACTGGAGTGGGGTGCCATTGCCTTCCCCATTCATATGATCCTAGGGACTGTAATGTTGCTCTTGAGTGGAATATTCTATATGTCTGTTAACTCCTTGTGTTCTAAAATACAGTTTAAGACCATCATTTCCATGCTGACTTTCTGTCCAGACAGCCTATTCACTTCTGACAGTGAGGTACTGAAGTCTCCTACTGTTATATTGTTCTCAGTTTCTCCCTTGAGATCTCTTATTACTTTCTTGATATATTTCCATGCACTGGTGTTGGAGATATATACATATATATATAATCTTCTTGATGTACTGACCCTGTTATCAGTATACACTGCCTTTGTCTATTGTTCATGTTTTCACTGTCACAAGCTATCTCTTTACGCTGTGAATTTGTTATGCAATTGTAGTATAGTTATTTTTAATGTTCTTTCCCTATAATGTTTAACACACTATTCAAAATTTTTGACAACTCATTACCTTAATCAGAGTTTTGTGTATTTTTGACTTTTTCACCTTGAAGAGCTCCTCTCACCCTTTCTTGTACAGTAGGTCGAGGTGGGTGGGGGGTGGGCGCGGTAACCTCCATCAGCTTCTTTGCCCAGGAAAGCCTTTGCTTCCCCATATCTGGAGGATAATGTTGCCGGGTATAATATTCTTGGATGGCAAATGCTATCACTTAATACTCTGAATATATTATTCTACTCTCTCCTGGCTTATACAGTTTCTGCTGAGAGCCTAGTTGGAGGTAGGTTCCTTGTAAGGTACTTTCTCATTTTTCCTGACTGCCTTTTAAATCCCTTATCATTGACTTTCCAGACTTTCATTTTAATGTGTCTGGGAGAAGGTGTTCTTTTGTCATTGAGATAAGGTGTATTATTAGCTTTCTTGATGTCTACATCCAGGTCTTACTCTGCATTTTGAAAGTTCTAAGCTATTATTTCTTTAAATAAACTTTCTGCCCTCCCCAACTCCCTCCATTCTGGAATACCTGCCATTATTCTTGCTTTCTTAATAGACTCTAATAACTCTCACAGAGTTTCTTCACTTTTTAAAAATCTCTCATTTTCTACCAGAATCATTTCTAAATTCCCATCTTCCAAATCACTTATTCTCTCTTCCATCTTATCTGCCTAATTTCCAATGCTGTCTTATGCATTCTTCACTTCATTTTTGAGTTCTTTAGGTATAGCATTTGTTTGGTCCCTTTTTATAATTGCAATATCTTTAATAAAGTACTTATTTTGTTCATCATTGTTATTTCTGAGATTGAGTTATCTTTGAGTTTTCTAGTAGCTCACTGCATTTCTTCACAACAGCTGTTTTGAGTTCTTTGTCTATTAGAGGACACTATTCAAGTCTCCAAGCTCACACGCTGGAGAATTGTCATTTTCTCTTTGTGACACTGTGGTACCATGATTTTTCCTGATCTTTGCTGATCTGTCCCTCTGCTGCTGCATCTGACGAAGTCATCACCTTCCTATTTAGGTGAGACTGTGTGTACTTTGGCTCTAAGAGATTCGAGATTAGAAGGCTTTCTTTTGTTTTCCAGAAGGTGGCGAGATAGCACAAGTTTTGGGATTCTCTCACCAAAGCTGAGGTTGGGAGGCCTGTCACAAAACCAAACTAAACAAAAAGGGTTCAGGGCGTAGATAAGGAGGTGTGTACTTGGCACTTGGGGATTGTATGTGCCTACAGCCCCACAGAGAGCGGGTGTGGGAGATGGTGGTGATCCCCCCTTGCTGAAATCCTGGGGCTGAGAGCAGGAAACATGTTCCTTCAGTTCTCTTTGTTGAATTTCTTACCTTTCCTGTCCCTCCTCCAAGAAACATTGGCATTGGAGAGGAGCAGCAGGGCCCCTCTGCCTGTGCAGCCATCCTACATTCTATATTAGATATATGTACATACATACACACATTATTTATATGCACATACACATGTATACACACATTATATATATGTATATACACATATGCACACACACAGTTTTTTCCCCTCAAACATTTTTTCAACTGTCTCCTAGCGTAGTTGTATCACCCTGCATGTTTTGCATGATTATTCTATCTTTGGTTATAAATTTAGACAATTTATCATTTTTCAGATGCTTATTCTAGGAGTCACAGAAAAGGGTGGAGGAAAGGGTGCATTCAACAGACTCAAGTAGCCTTCAACCAGCCCCTGCTGCCCTCCCATTCATTCAGTTAAGATGCCCATTCTGCATTCTTCCCCATTCATTCAGTTAAGATGCCCATGCTGCATTCTTACCATCATTATGACCCTGGGCATGCACTTCAGAAGGAAGCCTGCCTTCCTGGACTGGGAAGGAACCAGGATGATATCCACTGAAACCTCTGCTGCCCTCCCATTCATTCAGTTAAGATGCCCACGCTGTATTCATACCCTCTTCATGGCCCTGGGCATGCACTTCAGAAGGAAGTGGTGCCTTCCTGGACTGGGAAGGAACCAGGAGGATGTCCGCTGAAACCACTGAATGTTCTTTCAGGCCCCACCAACCACTCACCAAATAGTAGGGTTTGCTTCAAACAGTAGAATTTCAGCTTTAAACTTGTGTCTTCTTAAGACAAACAGCTTTGAGACTCTCCCTTCTTTTTGTTGTTCAGTCACTAAGTTGTGTCCAGCTCTTTATGACCCCATGGACTGCAGCATCCCAGGCTTCCCGCTCCTTCACTATCTCCTGGAGGTTGCTCAAACTCATGTCCATTGAGTTGGTAATGCTTTCTAATCATCTTGTCCTCTGCCCATAGATTTAGAAATATGCTTTAATTTAAAAATAGGAAATTATAAGTATTATTTTCAAATACTTATCATGTTTTAAAAGTCTCACTATAAGTCAAAACTAAGGCTTAATTGACTAATACTCTTGCTGTGATTGTTCTGTGATCCAAAGAAGAAATCATTGGGGGATTTTTGGCTATCAGTTCAGCATCTACTTGGAGAAGGCAATGGCACCCCACTCCAGTACTCTTGCCTGGAAAATCCATGGACAGAGGAGCCTGGTAGGCTGCAGTCCATGGGGTTGCTAAGAGTCGAACACAACTGAATGACTTCACTTTCACTTTTTACTTTAATGCATTGGAGAAGGAAATGGCAACCCACTCCAGTATTCTTGCCTGGAGAATCCCAGGGACAGAGGAGCCTAATGGGCTGCTGTCTATGGGGTCGCACAGAGTCGGACATGACTGAAGTGACTTAGCATCAGCATCAGCATCTACTGTGAATATTAGATTGCTTTTGTTTTATTGTTTTTATTTTTTCTGGAAGAGTAATGAAAAATAATGAAAAATAATCTTTTAAAGGAATATCCTATATTTCATGATTATTAAACCTATTATGATTGATGGAAGAATTTATCTCTACTGGGTACTGCTTGTTAGTGGGGAGTAAAAAATAAGGTATTGAAAATGTTAATTACATACAGAGGAAGGAACATTATGGAGTGCTCAGTAATGCATTATTAAAGTGGTGGAGAAACATTAACTTTTTAACCATGACAGAGGGAAAGATCAGACGTTTCCCTGCAGAGTCACAACCTAATGGTTCAATATTTCATGCGGTATTGCTACAGGCAAGCAACATGCTTGTACTGAAATCCTGTCATGCTGGGAGCACACAGAACTGAAGGCACAGGCTTTGTTTAGACACCGGCAGCCAAATCGCTGACTCCTCAGGGAGAGAAGACTCCCTTCTTGCTTCTTACCTTGATCCTGAGGCAGCTTGTTCTCTGCTGGAGAGTCTCCCATCCTTGGCTGGACTTCTCAGCCTTTGTGCAGACTAGTTAAGGCCAGGTGGTTTTATAATTGGAAACCAGAATTGGGGATCAATTCTTCTAGTTTATCATTGTTGCTCAACATCAAGCTACAAATTCATCAACTTAATTCTTAGACTGCATAATGAGTGACTTTATAGTCAATATTTTGTTGTGACCTGGAAGGACTTCTAGAGATCTTTCTCTCTTCTCTATGTAAGCAGTCTTACATATAAATGAAGGTCAATTTTAGGTTCTGATTACTATTAGAGTCACGTTAAATGAAGCTTCCTATCCATTTCCCAGCAACTGTCTTTTATTTAGCCTGACAGCAGAAGTATCTAGTGCCCACAGGAAAGCCTCCAGGGAAGTCATGGTGGGCAGTTCCCTGCAAACTCAGAGTCACCCCCTCTGCCAGCAACCCACCTGAGTAAAAACCATGTTTCCCAGGTCTGTCCTGGGGGGAGTGCTGGAGGGGGGAAATTCAATAAAAGCCTCACCTCTCCATCTGCTGGGGGTGTAATCAATCAGAGTGGGCATTTTGGACATTTCTCAGAAGTTCCAGTGGAATCAAGCCTCACTGCCTACAGCACAGACCATCAAACCCTATGAGAAGACCTTCCTCCCTTCTCCTTGTTCTCACCTCTGTGCACAAAATGACCTAACAAACCATCCTTCTCCCACCCCATTCTTAAATCAAGTTCTCAGCACTAGGGGACCCAAAATAGAAAGCCAACTCACTATTAATAACTTCTCTCTTTGTTCACAAGAAAATGATATTAGCCTTTTAATTTATATAATATCAATGCTTAATATTTATCCTCTGCTTTAAATATTAAGAGCATCTATGTCATAATTTAAAAGCCAGTACTAGTAAACTCATTTTCCAAATTAGGAAATTATATTTCAGATTTAATTATTATACAATTTCTCACCCTAGTGGTCCTTCATCAATTATCCTACTCTTTATTTTATACCAGTCAGTTCCCTGGAAATCCCTCTTTGTTCATTTCTTAACAATGATGACATGAAAAATTAGAGCATTCCATGAAAGGAGAAATGACTCAGGAAACTGACAACTGGATACAAAACTCAGATTTGTGTTGTACAAGTTGTGTTGATGAAATCCACATATGTTCCACCTAATGAACTATCATATATCATTGTTTTATTTGGGATTAAGTTGATAGAATAGAATAGAACTGATCAGTCCTTCTCTTATTTCTATAGGAATGTTATATTGCTTTTTCAAAGTATTCAGCAATCGATGCATGAAACCAATAATCCAACACTGTTTCCTGAAGCAGGGCTACATCAAAAAGTCTCTGTCCAGCATTCAAATTTAAGTAAAAAGCAAGAAAAATGTTTAAAATAATTTCTTGAGAAAATTCCCCTTCCCCAGCAGGAAGGATTGCATTCTAAATGTACAGCAGAACCTAACACCTTTCCCTTATTTCCAGGGCCCTTTAGCTCTGTCTCTCCCATAACATCTTACATTGATCCATCCCTGCAGGCTCTGAGAAACTGTTAGATCGTCCTGTTCTGTGCTTTGCTTTCCCACCTCTGGCTTTCCTCCTCTTTTCCATTTTGTCCTCATTGCTCAGTTCAACGAGGACATACAACTGGCATACAACTTAATTGTCATGATTAGCACACCCTCTCCGACAATTCTACTGTCCATTATCATTTTACTTCTTCCCCAGAAGTTACCAATATATTTCTTATTGTCCTGTTCACAAAGCACAGAGAAAAAACAAACAAACAAAAACACAAGTGAAGGAACATTTGTTGGCTTGCAGGACAAAATCAAGTCGCCTAATACATATGTATAGATTTTTAAGGCACAGAAAAAGAAATATTTCAGTACTGGCTGAAATTTTTCCATAATTGATACAAAGTATAAACCTACAGATCCGAGAAGCAAAATCAACACCAAACTGAATAAACATAAAGAAAACCACAGCAAGTCAATCTGAAGTCGCATTCTTGAAAATCCAGTGAGATCAGATCAGATCAGTCTCTCAGTCATGTCCGACTCTTTGCAACCCCATGAATTGCAGCACACCAGGTGTCCCTGTCCATCACCAACTCCCGGAGCTCACTCAGACTCATGTCCATCGAGTCAGTGATGCCATCCAGCCATCTCATCCTCTGTTGTCCCCTTCTCCCCCTGCCCCCAATCCCTCCCAGCATCAGTCTTTTCCAATGAGTCAACCAGACAAAACACATACAGTGTGCACAAACATGGACATGATACCTGATTTGCTCTCAGAAGACTAGCAGTACAATCCAGAGGACAACAGAGCCAGATCTTCAGAGTACAAAAAGGGGAAAGAATAGCTGTCAATTTTATACCCAGTGAGAATATCTTTCAAAAAAGTTAAGATTCTATTCCTAGTCTTTTAAGGAACTCCCATACTGTTTCCCACAGTTTCTGTACTGACTTACATTCCCTCCAACAAGATGGAAGGGTTTCTTTTCTCTGCAGCCTCTCCAGAATTTATTGTTTATAGACTTTGTGATGATGGCCATTCTGACCAGTGTGAGATGGCACCTCATTGTGCTTCTGATTTGCATTTCTCTATTAATGAATGATGCTGAGCATCTTTTCATGTGCATATTGACCATCTGTATGTCTTCTTTGGAGAAATGTCAATTTAGGCTCTCTGCCCATGTTTTGATTGGGTTGTTTGCTTTTTAATACTGAGCTGCATGAGCTGTTTGTATATTTTAGAGATTAATCCCTTTTCAGTTGCTTCCTTTGCAAATATTTTCTCCTATTCCATGGGATGTCTTTTCATCTTGTTTATGGTTCCCTTTGTTGTGCAAAAACTTTTGTTTACTTTTATTCTCATTAGTCTAGAAGATGAGTCAAAGAAAACCTTACTGTGATTTAGTCAAAGAGTATTCTGACTATATTTTCCTCTAACAATATCTGACCTTGCATTTATGTGACCCAGCAATCCCACTCCTGGGCACATACCCAGAGAAAACCATAATTCAAAAGGATACATGCACCCCAATGTTCACTGCAGCACTCTTTACACTATCGAGGACATGGAAACAACCTGAATGTCCATCAACATAGGAATGGATAAAGATCTGGTACATACATATGATTGAATTTTACTCAGCCCTAAAAAGGAATTAAATTGGGTAATTTGTAGAGATGTGGATGAACCTAGAGACTGTACAGCGTGAAGTAAGTCAGAAAGAGAAAAACAAATACTATATATTAAGTCATTTATGTGGAATATGGAAAAAATGATATAGACAGTCTTATTTACAGAGCAGAAATAGAGACACAGATGTAGAAAACAAATGTATGGACACCAAGGAGGGATAGGGAAAGTAGGATTAATGGGGAGATTGGTGTTGGCATATAGACAAACTACCCTGTATAAAGGAGATAACTAATGAGAGCTTGTTCTACAGCACAGGGACCTGTACTCAGTGCTCTGTGGTGACCTAAATGGGGAGGAAATCCAAAAAAGAGGGGGTTTATGTATAGGAAAGCTGATTCATTTTGTTGTAAATAGAAACTAACACAACATCGTAAAACAACTACATTCCAATAAATTTTAAAGCAAATTACAATTCCTTTCCAGCAGATGAAAACAGTATGCTGCTGCTGCTGCTAAGTCACTTCAGTCATGTCTGACTCTGTACAACCCCATAGACAGCAGCCCATCAGGCTTCACCATCCCTGGGATTCTCCAGGCAAGAACACTGGAGTGGGTTGCCATTTCCTTCTCCAATGCATGAAAGTGAAAAGTGAAAGTGAAGTCGCTCAGTCGTCCCCGACTCTTAGCGACCCCATGGACTGCAGCTTACCAAGCTCCTCCATCCATTGGGATTTTCCAGGCAAGAGTGCTGGAGTGGGTTGCCATTGCCTTCTCCAGAAAACAGTATAAGAAGTATTAAAAAAAAAAAAAAAACTGTCTAGGCAATACAAGAATACTGAATGCAAGTTTACAAGGATGTCAGTGCTTTTTCTCAAAATGGTAAATATGTGACTAAATGTGAATATATTTTCTCCTTTTAACCTCTTCAACAGTTAATTGACTATGCAATAATTGTTTAAACCAAAAATAATATATTTTAGTGTTTACAACATAGATACCACAAAGTTCATGACAATAGAAACACAAAAGAGGAGAAGGGACAGGAAAATATACCTTGTGTTAGTCACTAAAATATAGCATTAGAAGAGTAAGATTTAGGTAATAATTGAATAATAGAGTAAGATTGTTAAAAATGCACTAACCTATAAGAAGGTGACAAGAAGGAAAACAGCACTGAGTACAAATAGAGGGAAACATGAAAAAAGCCAGTCTATTTAAACCTAACTGTATTCATTTTATCCCCAACCAAAAGGGAAAACTACCATTTGTAAGAAAGCCTAACTATATGCACTCTATTAGAAAATCTACATTGATGTAAAGATACAGGAAAGGTAGAAATAAAAAGGCTACATACTGCAAAGACTAATCAAAGAAGGTCGGGGCTGTCACATGATGGTGGTGGTGTGGTCACTCAGTCGTCTCCAACTCTTTGCAATCCATGGACTGTAGCCCACCAGGCTCCTCTGTCTATGGAGTTTCCCAGTCAGGAATACTGGAGAGAGTGGCCATTTCCTTCTCCAGGAGATCTTCCTGACCCAGGGATCGAACCTGGGTCTCCTATCTTGCAGCCAGCTTCTTACTGACTGAGCCACCAGGGAAGCCCACTGTTATATGAGTATCAGACAGAAAAGATTTTAGAACAAGGGATATTTTATAAATATAGTTGAATAATACATAACAAAAAGATCAGTTGAATAGAACAGTCCTCAATGCATGTGTACTTAACAGAGTTTCAAGATAAATGAAGCCCCCAAATTGATAGATTTGAAAACTTAGATAAATCTGCAATTATAGTTAGAGATTTCATCAACCCTCCTCAATAACTGATAAAACAAGTAGACATAAATTAATAAGAAAATGGAAATTTCATCAACCCTATTAACTAAAGTGACCTAATTGCTCTTTTTAAAACGTGCCTCTGTGGACAGCAGAATACACATTCATTTCAAGTGCACATGGAATATTCAGCCAAGACAGAGAATATTCTGGGTCATTGCAAAACAGATTAATAAACTAAAATGTTTGAAGTCATGAAAAATATATTCCCTGGCCACCAAAGAATCAGACTAAAAATGAGTAAAAACGTATATAGAAAATACTGAAATACTTGAAAAGTAAACAGTAAGTTTCTAAGTAACCCAAGGGTCAAAGTTAGTTGCCACAAGGAACCTAAGAAAACAGTTTGCACTCAATGAAAATGCAAGCACTAAACACTTCAAAAAATTTTCGTAAATCAAATCCAGCAATTTATATTAATAAAAAAAGATAACATATCATGACCAAGTGGGCCCTATCCCAGAAGACTGGCTTAACATCTGAAAACCAATGTCATTCACAGTCAACAGGCTAAAAATGAAAACAAATTCATGATCATATCAATAGATGCACATAACGCTTTTGACAAAAATTAACACCAATTTATGGTACAGATTGTCAGCTAGCTATATACTAAAGGAAACTTCTTCAACCCAGTAAAGGCATCTACAGAAAATTTATAGCTCATTATTCACTGATGAAAGCCTGAATGGATTCCTCATAAGATCAGAACCCAGGGTGAAAATACCTAAGTTTACAAGTTCTATTCAAATTCCTAGCCAGTGCTATGAAACAAGGAAAAAATCTAGAGACCAGAAATAAATAAAAATATTTTTATTTATATGATGTTATCAGCACGGCAAAGTGCAAAGCCAGTGGAACTAATAAGAAAGGTAAAGATGTTGCCTGATACAAGGACACAATTTAAATCAGTGTCAGCAATGAATGATTGGAATATTGCATTTTTAAAATTGTCCTATTATACTGGCATAAAAATTTGAAATACCTAGGAATAAATTTAACAAAATATGTGCAAGACTATGTGCTGAGACTATAAGACATAGCTGAGAAGTTATAAACACCTAAACAGAAGGAGGGGCAGAGATGAGATCATGGGTCAGAACTCAGTGGTATTTTAGGTTAGTAAAACTGTTTCTGTTTTCTTTTCTTCTTTTTTTTTTAAATTTAATTTTATTTAACTTTACAATATTGTATTGGTTTTGCCATATATCAAAATGAATCTGCCACAGGTATACATGTGTTCCCCATCCTGAACCCTCCTCCCTCCTCCCTCCCCATACCATCCCTCTGAGTCATCCCATTGCCCCAGCCCCAAGCATCCAGTATCATGCATCGAACCTGGACTGGCAACTCGTTTCATATATGACATTATACATATTTCAATGCCATTCTCCCAAATCATCCCACCCTCTCCCTCTCCCACAGAGTCCAAAAGACTGTTCTATACATCAGTGTCTCTTTTGCTGTCTCGTATACAGGGTTATTGTTACCATCTTTCTAAATTCCATATATATGCGTTAGGATACTGTATTGGTATTTTTCTTTCTGGCTTACTTCACTCTGTATAATAGGCTCCAGTTTCATCCACCTCATTAGAACTGATTCAAATGTATTCTTTTTAATGGCTGAGTAATACTCCATTGTGTATAGGTACCACAGCTTTCTTATCCATTCATCTGCTGATGGACATCTAGGTTGCTTCCATGTCCTGGCTATTATAAACAGTGCTGCGATGAACGTTGGGGTACACGTGTCTCTTTCCCTTCTGGTTTCCTCAGTGTGTATGCCCAGCAGTGGGATTGCTGGATCATAAGGCAGTTCTATTTCCAGTTTTTTAAGGAATCTCCACACTGTTCTCCATAGTGGCTGTACTAGTTTGCATTCCCACCAACAGTGTAAGAAGGTTCTCTAAAGCTGAGAGAATTCTGTTTTCTTTTTAAACTTCTGTTTTACATTAGAGTATAGCCAATTTACAGTGTTGTGATGGTTTCAGGTGGACAGCAAAGATACTCAGCCATACCTGTGCATGTGTCCATTCTCCCCCAAACTTCCCTCCCCCCCAGACTGCCACATCACATTGAGCAGAGTTCCCTGTGCTGTACAGTAGGTCTTTGTTCATTATCTGTTTTAAATATAGCAGTGTGTACGTGTCCGTCCCAAACTCTCTAAGTCTGTGAGTCTGTTTCTGATTTGTAAATAAGTTCATTTGTATCATGTTTTTAAATTTCCACATATAAGGTATCTCATACGCTGTTTCTCAGAAGACAGTATTTTGAAGATGTAGACTTTCTTACCTGTAGATAGTCTATTGAAGGAACGCAGTTTCAATCTCAAGTCCAAGAAGCTAACCAGTTTTACCTTTTTTTTTTTTTTTTAAACTTTCTTCCTTTTTTTTTGGTGTCTGTAGAAATTGATATACTGGTTCTAAAATTTATGTGAAATGGCAGAGGGTCTATAATAGCTGACATTATTTTTAAAAGGAAGAACAAAGTTGGAGAATTTATACATGTTTCAAAAACACACCATTGAGCTAAAGGAGATAAAGTGGTGTGGAACTGGTGAAAGGATAGAGGAGTAGTCCAGTGGAAAGAAGAGAAAGTCCAGAGATGGGCC
Source organism: Bos indicus x Bos taurus (assembly GCF_003369695.1). Taxonomy (NCBI): domain Eukaryota; kingdom Metazoa; phylum Chordata; class Mammalia; order Artiodactyla; family Bovidae; genus Bos; species Bos indicus x Bos taurus. Next base: position 3,196,374 of record NC_040102.1, on the reverse strand, counting down.
GGCACATAGAACATAAAATGACCTTTGACAAAACCATGAGATAATTGAGTGAGAAAAGAGAGAATCCTATCAGCATCCACACAGAAGGGACGAGACCCTTCAACTGCGCTCTTGACCATGAACACCGCAAGGTACCTGATGACTCACCATCGTCATGACTGGCACCCAGATGCATTTAGAAAAACTGCCAAACCTCTCACATGTATTCCCTGTTAGAATTCTGTTTCCAAGAGTTCTGCGGGGATGCATTAAGATAATGGCATGCGAGCACTTAGTACTTGCTGTGGTCTGCCACAGATTGTAATCAATTTTGGCATCAGTACTGAAACAAAGGTGAGAAGAGTACCTGCATCATAGCACTTTATGAGCAAGAGGGCTATAAAGTGTCTGCAGCACGGTAGTCTTTCAACACAGTTGAGTTACTAGTAAAAGTGATCGTTGTAGCTGTAGTAGGAGCTATAACGTGTGTGGCCATTCTTATGTTTAGCAGCAGTATTTCTGAAATAGCTATTGATTAAATCAATATCTACCTTTTCTACTTCACATGGATATTGGCTGGTGAAGATGAAAATTACTCCTTAAGTACTCTGTGTCTCCCATTCCAAACCATTTCTTGTTTCTTCGTCCCTTAGAAGGACAGGAAATCAGCAACGAGTGCTGATAAGAGATGGGGCTTCTGGTCATTTCACCCAAGTAAGGTAATATATCAGGCCTTGTTAATACAGTGCATCAGCTGGTGTATTAGTTTGCCTAATGGTGACATTCATTTTTAATTATTTGAAGAGTTGTCTTATAACTTGCCTTACCTCTCAAAGTTCTGCGATCACTGGCTTTTGCTATCATTGAAGTCTGAAGTACAGATAGAGTGTAGAAGATATAGACTATGAAAATAATTGAAAATACTCAGCTTTTAGACTAAGTCATTCAGAATATATCACTTCTACTAAAGAAAGTGTCTTTAATTTACACTGCTTGGATTTGTAAACATTACCATGAATATACTGGGCTTTTTTTTTATTGTACATTTTATTTCATTTTTTAAATTTAAATTTATTTATTTTAATTGGAGGCTAATTACTTTACAATATTGTATTGGTTTTGCCATACATCAACATGAATCCACCATGGGTATACACATGTTCCCCATCCTGAACCCCCCTCAAACCTCCCTCCCCATACCATCCCTCTAGGTCATCCCAGTGCACCAGCCCCAAGCATCCTGTATCCTGCATCGGACCTGGACTGGTGATACATTTCTTATATGATATTATACATGTTTCAATGCCATTCTCCCAAATCATCCCCCTCCTCCCTCTCCCACAGAGTCCAAAAGACTGTTCTATACATCTGTGTCTCTTTTGCTCTCTCACATACAGGGTTATTGTTACCATCTTTCTAAATTCCATATATATGCATTAGTATACTGTATTGGTGTTTTTCTTTCTGGCTTACTTCACTCTGTATAATAGGCTCCAGTTTCATCCACCTCATTAGAACTGATTCAAATGTATTCTTTTTAATGGCTGAGTAATACTCCATTGTGTATATGTACCACAGCTTTCTTATACTGTTTTTAAGTGTAGTTAACTTCTTAGGAACCTAGAAACCATTTCTATTTACCCATATGATACAGAGGTTGTTTTTATGATTATGGGCTTCCCAGGTGGCTCAGTGACAAAGAATCTGCCTGCCAGTGCAGGAGACACAGAAATGCAGGTTCGATTCCTGGGTCAGGAACATCTGCTGGAGTAGGAAATGGCCTCCCACTCCAGTAGTCTTGCCTGGAAAATCCCATGAACAGAGGAGCCTGGCGGTCTACGGTTCATCCGGTTGCAAAGAGTCAGACACAACTTAGCAACAGAGCACACACACATTTCTGATTATATTCATCTTTTATTAGTAAACGCAGTTCCCTAAACCAAGTAGTTAGCTTTTGGCCTTTTATCATAGATTAGTGAAGATTTTTCTTCACATTGGCTATCATTTGTAAACATTTAGTTTGGCTGGTTTAAACAAGCTGCTTCGTGTTTTCTGAGTCTCAAATTAGACATTTGGTGATGAGGGAGTGTGGAGCTTTCAAATATCCTGGAAGGTTCACCCTTCAGATTTGATCTATGTGTAAAGGTGTCACTAGAATTATTATGTTTTTTTTTGTTGTTGTTGTTGTTAGCATTATAATGTTGCAAAGTTAGAAAGTGAAAATCAGGGTGTGGGGAAAACTGAATCCAGACCGACTGTCAAAGACATAGCCAATGTGGAGAAAGTTGTTTTTAATGAAACTTGGGGGAAAAAATCAACAGTAAACAGAGTATATCACCTTGATATTGCATCTCAGATACAAATGCCCTAATGCATTTTTAACATAGATTTATTTAACACTCCCTCCAAAAACCCACCAGTTTTATAGGAAAAATCTCAGTGAATCTGTTGACATTCATGGGAATTCACACACAAAATATTTTAAAATTTGCACGTTTTCACTTGCTTGAATATATGTGCTCTGATTAAAATTCAGACTCTGCCTAATATAAAAGTGAAAGTGATCTGACAATAGTGTAAGTTACCAGGGGTGGTATTAAAAAAAAAAAAAAAAGACTCAGAAAACAGAAAGGCTTTTGTTTTGCATCCATTGACTACAGAGCAGGATCCCTCACTCAGCTGTCAATCTGCAGACAGAAACATTGTGGTGGCCAAGAAGTTCTTTTTGGGTTTTTCTGTACCATCTTACAGGAAAAACTTCTTGCCCAACCCGACATCCAATCCTGTTTGTTACAGAAGCCATGCTGCTGCTGCTGCTGCTGCTGCTGCTAAGTCGCTTCAGTCATGTCCAACTCTGTGCGACCCCATAGACGGCAGCCCACCAGGCTCCACCATCCCTGGGATTCTCCAGGCAAGAACACTGGAGTGGGTTGCCATCTCCTCCTCCAATGCATGAAAGTGAAAAGTGAAAGTGAAGTCGCTCAGTTGTCTGACTCCTAGCGACCCTATGGACTACAGCCCACCAGACTCCTCCGTCCATGGGGTTTTCCAGGCAAGAGTACTGGAGTGGGGTGCCATTGCCTTCTCCATACTTCAACAAAAAAGGCAGTCTACATACAAAAGTTAACTATCCAGGGCACAGATTTTATTTTTCCCCATTTGCCTTCTCTCTGAAAGAAATAGTAACAACAACTACAACTATAGAGCAATTTGATGCACATTTTCATTTTGAAATTATTTCAGACTTACAAGTGTTGCATATGTCCATGTATCCTTCACCAAGATTGACCAAGTAATGTTTTATCAAATTTACTTAATCATTTGTTCTATTTTCCTGAAATGTTAAAGACAGAAAACAAGGATTTGTATTTCATAACCACCATCTAATTAATTATTTAAATCAGGATATTAACACTGATTCAGTTCTATTACCTACTTTACAGATCTAATTCAGAATTTTCCAATCATCTCACAGATGTCATTCATTTTTCTCTAGAATCCAGGTCAGCCTTACGGTTTCCATCTTCTTCATCTCCCTTCATAGGAGACAGTCTTTCTGTCTCTTTCATGTGAAGATTAAAGACCAGTTATTTTTATAGACTGTGACTCAGTTAGGGTTTGTCTGATTACATCCTTAGCTAACTGGGGGCTGGGAAGTGCCGAAATGCTCAGCGTTTATGTCACCATCCTACTCAGCCCATCACTGCAGGAAGCACTGGATTTGTCACCTGTGGGAATAACTCTGAACTTTACATTTCAGCTGAAAAGCTGCTTATTTGCCTTTCCATAACTAATAAGTAATCTGTTGAGATTTTGAGTCTACATAAATATTCCTCTTCCCATAATATCTTCACCTACATACACTTTTAGCACCCACTGATAATTTGCCAAAAGCCATTAGTGGGGAACTGCCAAGACACATGGAGTTTTTCAGTTCAATTTAGTTCTGCAGTTATCAAAAAAATAAAATAGTCTGCCATATAATTTATAAAGCAGGAGCAAGTATTAAAATCCCCTAAATTACTTTTAGTGCAGAACTTAGATGTAAATGTTTTTTTAAAGTAAATTAGTAATCTTTATCTAAATGTTTTTATGCATTTAGCATCAATGTTTTAATATGAATTCTTACCCAAAATCCAAACGGAGCAGGTCTGTTTCCAGGCAGATGGCAGCCAAGACAAGAGACTCTTGCCTTCCTGTAGACAACAGAAACATTTTGCAAAAAGAGAGACTATAGATATAAAGTCCTTGTTGTTAAATTTGAAAACTACCACTCAAAGATAAACAGCATGTTACAAATATACTCAATCCCTCAAGTGGTCCAGTCAGTCAGCTTTCGCTAGGTGAGTATACATACCCTGGCTAGCAGTGGAGTATTAGGGACCATAACCTTTGACCTAGAGACACAGTGTACGCAAACTTGAAATGGTGTTCAAATCTATCAGTTGGTGAGGTGGCTGTGCTTGTTACCCCTCATGCAACATTAATCTGACTATCCTTCTTATTGACTAGATCAGTTTAACTTTTTCCACTGTATGTCTTGCAGGTCCCCTTTTAATTCTTATGGTCTTAAAACAATGCATATGCTAAATTCCAATGCCTACCTGATATCCTGTGTTTATTGTTCAAACACTAAGTGAGATTTGAGATGCATTTGGGGGAATTTGTGACAGTAAGGGCATTGCTTAGCTACAGTAAAAATAATAGCCTACAAATGGATGTGACTGTTTAAGAAAACCAAACCAGATTATTATTATGGTATAGTTTCAGTCTTTTACTTAGAAATACCACTGTTACTGCTTCTTGGCTGTTGGCTAAGATCAAGTGTAGAAATACCACTGTCAAGGACAACTGAAGTCAATACATCATGATAATTTTACTGGCATTTGACTAAGATATGTCTAAACTGTTAAGTTCATTTTGGTACACAACCAAGTCATAGTTTTGAGAGGCTGCTGCTGCTGCTAAGTCACTTCAGTCGTGTCTGACTCTGTGCGACCCCATAGACGGCAGCCCACCAGGCTCCCCCATCCCTGGGATTCTCCAGGCAAGAACACTGGAGTGGGTTGCCATTTCGTTCTCCAATGCATGAAAGTGAAAAGTGAAAGTGAAGTTGCTCAGTTGTGTCTGACCCTCAGCGACCCCATGGACTGTAGCCTACCAGGATCCTCCATCCATGGGATTTTCCAGGCAAGAGTACTGGAGTGGGGTGCCATTGCCGTCTCCATTCGAGAGGCTAGGGGAAGACGAATGTAATCAATTCCTCTATTACTCAAAATTATGGGTGATTTCACTTTGAATTTCATTGTCTCATTAAACAACTTGAATGCATTGCTTAGAAAAATTATTAGAACAAATGAGAAAATAACATGTTTGAGGTTACCTGATACCATTCTATCATTAGCAGCTTTTGGTCTTTGCATTTGCTCTATTGCTCTGTGCAAAACATGTTTTGTTTAGAGTTTGGTTAAATTTACCCTTTTCTTTGTTTATAAGATTCCCTTGCTATGAGTTTCAACTCAGAATTGTGTACATGCATGCTACTGTACAAAAGATTTAGGTATGCCATAGAAAAAACAATATTTGGGAAAAAAATCTTATTAAGTTCTAAGCCAGATCTTCATGTTTGCTATTCAAGGGTTTAGATTTTTCTTTTTAATTGTCTTTTCTTTATGCATTGCCAAATATTTTTTATACTAATAAACAGAATTTAGTAGCCGATAAAAATAAACATGGAATCCCACTGCTTGGAGGGAGAGCACAATAAAATCATGTACATTTAAATCAAATCTCCTTTCTATCAGATATTTCAATTACACATTTGCTAGGAAATGAAACAATTTTTATAATTTTATGGGCAGAAATATTCATACATTTTAAACTTTTTAATATTACTTGACAACAGTTATCAATATTCATTACACAAGATGGCAGAAGAATTTTAGATGAAGTGGGACAGAGGATGAGATGGTTGGATGGCATCACCGACTCAATGGACATGAGTCTGAGTAAGCTCCAGGAGTTGGTGATGGACAGGGAAGCCTGGTGTGCTGTAGTCCATGGGGTCGCAAAGAAGTCGGACATGACTGAGGGACTGGATTGAACTGAACTGAGGACATTTTCATCGGCTCTAATTAAAATAATCTGGGGACTTAGTAATTTAGCAAGACAGATTCATTCTCAATGTTTAACTAAACTATATGATGCTTTAAAACTATGTCAATGGCATTTATATTATAAAAGTAATATTAGAGATTCCTTGAAACAACTGGAAACACAAAGAAAAAAATTAAAATTACGCCTTGATTGGCAGTATTGTGATCTATGTTTTTGTTTCCTTTTTTCCATTTTTATACATATATACTCACAAATAAACATAAACACCATCCTTTCTCACCCCTGCCCGGCACACCTGCAAACACCGGAACAAAATTGAAATCTTACGGAATATATGGAATATTTTGTTTTACAATGTGCTTTTTTATCCCTGTTTGTCATATACATATTATGTCTTCTTATCATTTGTCAAAATAGTTTTTTCTTATACAATTGCTAAAGCATAATTGTTCACATTGAAAAATACTTTCAAAAGCATTAAAATTACATCATCATTCTGAAAGGGCTATCAATATTTAAGAGTCTGCTTTCTGTTGTTTTCTTCTATATGTATAATTGCATTCATTTTATTGTCTGCTGATTTAAATGACTGGTAGTAGAACTCTTTGAAGTTTAAAACCATTTAAAATTTAAAATAGCTTGTAAACCAATATTTTATAAAGAAAACCAGATACAGCTTAGCTGCATTTACATGTTATTTATACATCCACATGTCTCCAGTTTTTTGTCTAGAACAAAGATTTAAGAGTGTTTTTTCCAAAAAAAGCAAAACTATTTCCATCAAAACAGTACTTTTGTATTGGGTTCCTGTATACCATCTGTCGCTCACAAACTAAATTGGGTTGGTTTATTCTCCCAAAGATAACTATTTCTCAGTGAATCAATAAGCTCTCAACAATTTATGCATCTTAGGAGATTAATTTACTCTGTCAGAATGTTGGTTCAATATTTACTACACCAGAATAAAAATAATTTCATCATTTATGGAAAATTCCATTCTAGCTTATTCTATACTCTCATACTCCCTGGACAAGAATACTACTTTTATGAAGCAATAAAAATATTGCTCTGTTAGAGAATGGTAGAATATTAAATGTGCAGATATACTGTTGTCACATTTAATAACGCACTTCTCTCCTGAGGAATCTTACTTTATGTAAAAAGAAAGATGTGTTGGTTAACTCTCCAACTCATGAAGATACCTGGGTATACCTGCAGTGTCCTGTTGGTAGCAAGGGCAGTCCCCTTGGACTCTGTGATCCAAGCAGACTATTGAGGTGGAAATGATAACAAATGTTTAAACCTCTAATTGTTGTTAAGTGTCAGCTCCTGCCCTTGACTCAAAAAGAACCACCCCACCCCCAGCTCCTGCCATTCCAGATAATCAAAGGAAGCAGCCTGCACAGAACCCACAGCTTAGAACCCACAAATTGACCCCAGCACTGGGAGTCCAGGCCTAGACTGGCTCCAGTTCATGCCTCAAGGGAAGAGACAAGTCAGTGGCAGCAACTCTGCTTATTCCTCACCAGACCCTCCCCCTTTCTGCAACCAAACCCTCCTGGTCCCCTCACTTAGTATTCCCACCTCTGGGCCAGGGCACAGGGGTCTTTAAGGTCCTCAAATCAAAGCCAACCCATCGCATTTCACAGACTCAGTTTTGACAACGTTGCTTTATGTAAACCTTTGTATAAATTTGTGTGCTTTCTTCCCACAAACATCAATGATTTAAGGAAGTTTAGCACACCTTTTTGCTCTTGAGCTAGGAAGGAAAGTTATGTGTCTGTAATTAAATTTTCCCCAGGAAGTAAAACTCTATAGACATGCATTCATTGACTGGATGGCTGAACTGTTTTGCATGGAAGTCAAAGCACATTTGGAATCTTACTTTTACTAACCCATTGTTACCAGGAATCACTAACTTGGTTTCATTGAACATTTCATACGCTTGACACTTTGGAAAATTTTCCATATGAGATCTTGTGGAATGCTCAAAATATATTTGGAGTTCACTGGAGAAGGCTCTTAGCAACTGTTTTATAATTAACACCTGGGTTTTACAGTTGGCAGTTTTAAAATTGGGACAATGTGAAATACGAAGGTGACTAATTTAATATATGAATAGTGACCAGCACTGGTATTAACTGAAGTTTTCCAGCTCTTTAAATCACAGGTCACGAGGCTTCCTATGCAAGTTAGAATTCAGGCAATATTCTCTGGGTGTCTCCACTGTACAAGATAATAGTCATATCTCACATGATGATTTAGTAAAGAAAAAAGAGTAAATATAGGAGAACTGTCTGCAGTTATTTGTATATATGAACATATATCAAATTAAATAACCTATAACTACTAATATAACTCATGTTTTATGCTAATCTGGAATATACTAGAATACGGTACCTCTGATGACCTTCCCTGTAATAATTATGTTACTCTACTTACTCTGTTTTCATTTATTCTATTAGAGATATTATACTTTATAGAAAAATAAAGGTTATATTCTACTTAGATTCTTAATTCTGACATATAGAGAAAATGCATTTCTGTTATTTTAAGTGTTGGATATAAGCAGACTATAATTATTAAGTCAGTGCAACAAAAACATGAATGAGGCTTGGTGCTGGAGTTTAAACCTGGATTCCACTTGATTTTATGCATCACTGAGCTTCAGTCTGGATGCCTGGTAAATGTTTGGTAAATATTACTCCCCTCTTCTTCCACTCTCCTAATAACACCTTTCTTCTTGGAAAACCCAAACAAACGTATCCTACCTGGAGTCCTCTGCAGAGACCAAGTTTGGGAGTTCACAGAGCTCCAGGTTGGCACCCGGTGTCATCAGCTTCCCTTCAATTTATAGACATTTGAGAGAAAATACTCATTTTGAAAACTCTAGAAACTGTCTCTCAGTAACCACTCTGTCCATTACTGGTTCCAGTGGACACATGGAGATAAGCACAGGATGAAGCGTGAATCTGTCCAGCCTTCTCTCTATATGTATGTTACCTCTTGTAGCCCCTGTGCAGTCCCGCTTCTAGGCGCTTAGGCTCAGGTTCAGTCAGTGAAGGGCAGCTGATGTCCTTCTGAGTGGGCGTATCAGTCAGCTCTTTCTCATTGATTAGCTTGGGTTCTAATAGGATAAACATCCCAGTTTAGCCAGGATTCTATTTGTTTCCAAGGTCATCTTCGTTGTAAAGTCTGTAATCATTTTAAATCTGGGTTTTCAGTTTTCAAAAATACTCTTACAAAGTAAAATTAATTTTGGACACAGTGTCTGTTTAGATTGGGAGGAGAGCAAGGTAGCCTCCTGTTCTCTGTGACTTTGTGGATTGTGGTCAGTATTTCTCCTCCAGTAGCCCAGGTTCCTTACACCTGGAGCATACCTCATTTTTATTTGAATTTTTCCCTTGCGCACACCAGGTGGCCTAGCAGAAGTGCTGAATAAAGCTTTCTCAAATGAGACAAATTGGGTCAGGACACAACAGTAAACAGATCTAAACCCATTTAGAACTAATTGGTTCTAAGTGAGAGATCTAAATTATAAAAGTAAAATTAATGTTAGAAGAAAAATATAAAACTTGAATAAATTTGACCTTCTTTTTCCTTACCCTAGGACTTAGTCAGCACAAAAGAAGTGTGTACAAAAGAAGCACAAATTGGATGCCAAACATTTTCAGAAGTAATTACCTTTTATTGCTGAAATCTCCTGTGTGGGAAATGCCAGTCTCTTACCAATAGCAACATATATTAAAAATTGTACATACATGTATATTTTCTGAAGTATCATATACTGTAGACACTCTAATTCCCTCTGCTCGCACAGCCTCCAGAACTGTTTTTCCTCTAAAAAGACTGTGCTGAGGTTATGAGGGAATGGCGGGGTGAGAGGAAATGCAGCTAAAACCTCTTTCTTCCTCTGCTCCACACCCTCTCCAGTGTGATGCATTAATTTTACATGTTTAAGAAAGAACCAAACTAAAATGATAACCATTTAATATGGTTCAGGCTATTTAGTAGTACCTTCAGTTTGTAAATAAGTGTTTTAAAAGTTACGTTTTTCACATTAATCAGTATGACATACACTAAATCTTGTTTCATCTCTTTTTCTGTTCAGATAGCAGGAGAGGCAGATAACTGAGGTCTTTACCTACCATACAGGTGTCTTTTAGACAAATTCATTATTATACTTTGTAACAATCATGAAAATCCAAACGTATGAGTCTAATGGCTAGAAGGAAAATAATGCTGTTTCTTTCCTCCTTCTCACAAGACACTTTACTACAAATTTTTAAAAGAAAATATTTATCCCACTCTATGCATACAGAATATTTACACAATTGTCCAGGACATCAGAAAGCAGAAAGTAAAACATGCATGTACTTTTAAAAAATATTTTTTTTCTTACTAGTTAGAGTTTTGTTCTCATTGGAATAGGAAATTCAAAAGCAGTTTTCAATTTCACAAAATAGCGAATTCTAGTAACAATGGTGTAGAAAACATGAAATAAATTATGTCTGCACTTAAAGTTACAATAGAGCATCTACAACCTTTATAACTTATTAGTTCATTGTGTTCTACTTTCTTTAAAAAAGCAATTAACATTAAAGTCCGCCAAATATGAGTAATGTTCTTCTAAGTTTGTTGGGCAGGCTTTTTGAGGACTCCTTAAGAACGTGTAAAATGTCAGTATAAGTGTTTGGTGGAATACGATCTAGTTTGTAGGCTCTTAACTAGCCACAATGCTCATTAAACTGCAATAAGCTGAACTGTAATTGTGAGGCCTGGTTGATTTAATAAGGTTAACATCTGCCACTGTCCCTCGACTTAGTATTAAGACCCTACATAACAAGGTCTTATTACGCAGTGAATACAAACCAAATACCTTTAGAAATGTCAGTTCAGGGAGGCAGAGCAAGACACTCATGTATCTATGTTTGTTCCTCTTGTAGTAAAACCGCTGGGAAGTTGCATCTGTAGAGCTCATATGCATGTTTGCCTGTGCAACAGAACTCGAGAATCCCAGAGACGCTCTTCCTTGGGGCAAGGTTTTCTGTCCTGTTTTCCATCCTTTGCTACAAAACAAGAGGAGACCAAGGCACAGCTGAACCAGTGTCTACAGCTGTCTGTGTCTGAGACTCTTCCTAGTGTTCTCAGTACACCAGCCATAAAATGATCCTTGTTTCAAAGATGTTATCCTGGATTTGAGCATTGAGACAGACTTATTGACAGTGAACCTCACTGACAAGGCCAGGGCTGTAGGAATGAAACAGTATGTAGGGCTCTTCTCATCACCAGCCCCCACTTCTACATCCAAACCTTCCTCATTTCAACCTCTTAATTCTTTTGTGTTCTGTAGCTATAGTTGGATTCTGTGGTTCCCTTTATTTCCATTTTCCTTTCCCAAAGATCTTTGAAAATCAAAACCATATCTTCCTTTGCATTAAAATGGAAGCAAAAGAAAATAGGAGATTGCCTTAAAGATAACCCTGCCTTCCACTTGGGTGGGAACCTCACACCCTCTGTTTTAGATCAGGAGCTGAGCCGCGCCTCTACTTCACTACCATTCTCTCCAAATGGATCCACATGAAAGCTTTCTGGCATCTCACCTTTTCATTCTGCAGTTCCTAAAGAAAAGAAAATCATCTGTCCAAGATAAAAAAGACTGGCTGTAGCACCTTTTCAGGAGGTGTGTCTTACATGTGGGACAGTAGGTTAAGCCAATTCATGGCATGACTGTTCTTGAACTTCCCCAAAACAAGTTTGTTAAACAAGTTAATTCTAATTCATAAGAATGGAGTCAGGCACGGATAGCTTTAATTTTTAAAAGGGCCACAATCTAATGAGTGGTCAGGTTTGAAAAATATGGATTTAAACAAACACTTCTGCAGAATATCTTAAATGAGTAAAGTGGTAAGTATGACATTTTAGGAAAGAGCCAAAGAAATGAGAGGGGCTTGTCCTCTGCTTATTCCTACATTTTTAAAACCTTTGACATTTAAGAGAACTGTTTATTCAAAACTCAAAATGCAAAATGTACCCAGAGCCTAGAATTCATTATGAAAATCTCAACTTCGTTAATGTCTTCTTAAATAAATATGAGTGGGTGATGCTTTGAAAGGGACAAAGAGATTTAGCTAAAATTAGTGGTAAACCTTCCTTAGGTTTCTAGGCTTTCATGATATATCTAAGGAGAGGTGACAGAGAGGAAAACTTATTTCTAGCAATCATATAACAAGTAAGATTTTCCCTTTGGTAATTAGCACTATGGTTAGTTAACACCTATAAGTAATATAATATTGTACTGGAAATTTTTGTCGGTACATTTTAGGCTATTAATAAAGCTACTAAGAAGTGAACCAGTTTACTTGTATGCATTTAAATTTATTTTCTTCTGAATTTAATTAGGTCGTAAATATATATTAAACCTTAAAATAACATATTGCTTCTCTTAGGCACAAGTTTATATCAAATCTTGGCCCTTTGTTTGAAACCATCATCTCATAGAATATGTATAACTTGCTATCCTCACTAGCAGAGCAGTGACTTTTTAATGCTCTATCACTGCCTTTGTAGATATGTTTAGTATCTACAATATCCCCCAGAAACTGACCCCAAACAAAATTTCCTCAGAGCTGACTGCCAACAAACCAGTGTAAGAAAGCTTTGCTCTAATTGTAAATAAAATAAATAAAAGCATTCAACAAAATATATTCTAATAGGGAAGTTATATGTTTTATTTGAACACACAAACTGTGTTCAAATAAGATACCCTTCCTTTTAAAGACAAAATAACACACTTTTTTTTTTTTTCCATTTTCTTATGTTGAGACCAAAAAATAAGAGGGTCTTCTCTTTTGGCTCAGATGGTAAAGAATCTGCCTTCAATGCAGGAGTGAAGTCGCTCAGTCATATCCAACTCTTTGTGACCCCATGGACTGTAGCCTATCAGGCTCCTCCATCCATGGGATTTTCCAGGAAAGAGTGCTGGAGTGGATTGCCATTTCCTCTCCAGGGGATCTTCCCAACCCAGGAATCGAACCCGGGTGTCCCGCATTGCAGGCAGACGCTTTACCGTCTGAGCCACCAGGGAAGCCTCAGTGCAGGAGACTTGGGTTCAGTCCCTGGGTTGGAAAGATCCTGTGGAGGAGGACATGGCAACCCACTCCAGTGTACTTGCCTGGATAATCCCCATGGACAGAGAAGTTTGGTGGGCTATAGTCCATGGGGTTGCAAAGAGTCAGATATGATTAAGCAACTAATCACACAATACATAGGAATAGACAGACTGCCCAGTCCCTGCCAATTGACATCAACTGTGAGTCTCAGCACTTGGTTTGCAGGGTCCTGCTTGGAAAAATACCCGTGATTGATCTCTCCTCTGCCCCCTCCCCTCCAGGAGATGCTCTGGTGAGAAAAGAAGGGAAGGGTTGGGTGTCAGACAGGACTGCAGAGGTTAAGACTCTACTGAGTGTTCATGACAGTGACACAGGAAGGTCCTGAGCTCACCTCCTCCAGTAGATGCGGCAAACTCACAGCTACCTAGGGGACAGTTTTCTCAGGCAGAGCAACCCCTCCACACCAGGTTTGCCAATAAGGACAAAAGCACATGGAAGGGAAAAGGAAACTTGAGATACAGTCTCACCGCAGACACACCTCCAGGTTGCGCAGGCACCATCCGGAGGGAACTCAGAACCTGGGGCTGCTCCCCTGGAACGAAGGGTTCCTCCTCATACTGGGCACCCTGACCTTTAAGTCTTGCCCTGGGGGGATGAGCCCTGAGACATCTGGCTGGAAGACCAATGCGGCCCTCGCCTACAGTATTTAGGGCTTTGGTGGACTGAGATGTGGTCTTACAGGGCACACGTGCAGATTCACCCGTGGTGCAGGAGCGGCCCCTCTGCAGAGCGCCCAGACTGTGAGAGAGACTTGCCGATTCTGAAGCCCTGGTTTTAGGGTAGGGACCTGCTGGGACAGTCTCTGGCTGTGGAGGCCGCAGGTGCCACCTTGCTGCCCCCACCCTCTGCCTTGCTAAAAACCAAGGGCAGTGTGTGTGCTTGTTGTTTCTTGTTGTCTTTGTCCCCACTCCACCTCCTGCCCCCGGCTGTGGTCCACAGCACCACTCTCTCCCAGATGGGAGCTTCTGCATGTGGAAGGCACACTTGACTCTACGGCTGCTGACCTGGTTTCCATGGCTGTGACCCAAACAAGGGGTTTTTGTTTGTCTAACTTTGTAAGCTCAGTTCCTGGGTCTCAGGGAACTGTAAGAATCAGAGAGAGTTATTTCTCAGTAGACCACCACTCAGCTGACACAAATTAGTATAGATGGTCCATCCTCATTTACGTAGTCCAAGAATCAATATCAGAGAAAGCAATGGCACCCCACTCCAGTACTCTTGCCTGGAAAATCCCATGGATGGAGGAGCCTGGTAGGCTGCAGCCCATGGGGTCACTGAGGGTAGGACACGACTGAGCAACTTCACTTTCAATTTTCACTTTCATGCGTTAGAGAAGGAAATGGCAACCCACTCCAGTGTTCTTGCCTGGAGAATCCCAGGGACAGGGGAGCCTGGTGGGCTGCTGTCTATGGGGTCACACAGAGTCGGACACGATTGAAGTAACTCAGCAGCAGCAGCAAGAATCAATATGGCTAAACTATCCATGCATCCCAAAGCAATTAGTGAGTTCAGTACAACTCCTGTCAAAAGTTCAATGGTGTTTTTATACAGAAATAGAATAAACAATTCTAAAATGTTATGCAACCACAAAAGACCCCAAATAGCCAAAGCAATATTGAAAAAGAAGGACAAAGCTAGAGGTCCCATGCCCCCTGATTTCAAACTGTATTATAAGGCTGAAGTAGTCAAAAAAGGCACATAGATCAATGAAATAAGATAGAGAGCCCAGAAATAAACTGATGCATATATGGTTAATTAGTTTTTGACAGGAGACTCAAGAATATACAGGGAGGAAAGAATGACCTCTTCAATAAATGGTGTTGGGAAAATAAGACAGCCATGTACAAAGAATAAAATTAGACTCCCATTTTATACTAGACACAACACTTAACTCAAAAATAGATTAAAGACTTGAATGGAGAAACAGACATAGAAAACAGACTTATGGACACGAGGAAAGGGGAGGAGAGGGTGAGATGAATGGAGAGAGTAACATGGAAACTTACATAGCCATATGTAAAATAGGTAGCCAGTGGGAATTTGTTGTATGTCTCAGGGAACTCAAACAGGGGTGGGATAGGGAGGGGGATGGAAGGGAGGTTCAAGAGAGAGGAAACATATGTACACCTATGGATGATTTATGTTAAGGTTTGACAGAAAGCAAAAAATTCTGTAAAACAATTACCCTTCAATTAAAAAATAAATAATTTTTTCAAAAAGCCACCTGAAACACTAAAATTCATAGAAGAAAACAGATGGTCAGTTCCTTGGCATTAGTCATGGGGATGACTTTGTGGATCTGACACCAAATCAAAGGCAAGAAAAGCAAAAACAATCAATAGGACTATATCAAATTAAAAAGAAAATCTTCTGGACAGAAAAGGAAACCATTAGCAAAATGAACAAGCAACATACTGAACTTGGAAAATGTTTGCAAATCATATAGCTGATGGGGCTAATATCTAAAATATAGAAATAATTCGTAGAGCTCAATAGCAGGAAAACAATCCAATTAAAAAATACAGAATCTGAATAAACATTTTCTCAAAGAAGACATGCTCAACATCCCTAATTATTAGGGAAATGCAAACCAAAACCACAAAGAGAAATCACCCCATACCTGTGATACTGGTTGTCGAAAGGTAAGAAATAAAAAACACTGTTGAGAATGTGGAAGAAAGGCAACCTTTGTGCCCTGTTTGTGTAAATATAAGTTGGTGCAGCTGCTATGGAAAACACTATGATGGTTCCTCAAAAAATTAAAATAGAGTTATCATATGGACCCAGCAATTCCACTTATGGGTATTTATCTGAAGGCAAAAAAAAAAAAGTAATCCAAAAACCTACATACACCCTCATGTTCATCGCAGCATTGTTTACAATAGCCAAGATATGGAAACAACCTAAGTGCCCATCAGTGCATGAAGGGATAAAAATGTGACACATACACGCACACAGTGGAATATCCCTTTGACATAAAAAGTGAAATCTTGCCATTTACAACAGCGTGGATGGACCTCAGGGGCATTGTGACACGTGACATAAGTCAGAAAGAGAAAGACAAATACCGTATGATATCACTTAAGTGTGGAATCTTAAACAACAAAGTCAGACAGAGAACAGACTGGTGGTTGCCAGAGACGAGGGTAGGGAAAATGGGTGAAGGGTGTCAAAAGGTGTTAACTTCCAGTTACAAGCAAACCATGGGGATGTGACACACTCTAGTTAATGCCACTGTATTCTATACTAGAAAGTTAGGTCTGAAGAGTCCTCATCACATGAAAAAATGGTCTTTACTTACATATGGTGATGGGTGTTAGCTAGACTTACTGTGGTGGTCATGTCACAGCGTATATAAATATTGACTCATCATACTCTACACATGAAACTAGAATCATATATGTCAATTGTATGTCATTTTAAAAAAGGTTTTTTCCTATCAATCCAGAGTTAAATATATGTCTTTCTTTTTTTGCACTGTTTTATTATTTATTTATTTATTTTAATTTATTTTAATTAGAGGCTAATTACTTTACAATATTGTATTGGTTTTGCCATACATTATCATGAATCCGCCACAGGTGTACACGTGTTTCCAATCCTGAACTCCTCTCCCACCTCCCTCCCCATACCATCCCTCTGGGTCAAAAAAGTTTTGTTTTTTGTTTTTTTTTCTATCAATCCAGAGTTAAATATACACACAAGCACACACATACTTTCTGCTTAGATGATTTCTGTTTTAACATCTGTCCTCTTAATAGAGAATTTTAGAGGGAAACAGTCATTCTGTCTGTATTTGTGCACAGACAGATACCTCTTTTATTAAAGAGGCAGTTGCTCATCAAGTGACACAGTTAAGCAAGATGAGTACATTGTGGAGCTGTCTGTTCAGGACTGTGACCACAGTTAACAACACTTTATTGTATATACAAAAGTCACTAAAAGCATATATCTTTTATAGAAGTGGCAGGCAAATGAGGTCATGCTCAGTTCTAGGACCTTTTAAAAAGTATTCCATTTTAATAAAAGCAACAAAAACCCAAAGAACAAGAACATTTTTAAAAAAGTATAGCTTCTTTCAACATGCTTTATTTTTTTATTTGAAATTTTATTTTATTTTTAAACTTTACATAATTGTGTTAGTTTTGCCAAATATAAAAATGAATCCACCACAGGTATACATGTGTTCCCCATCCTGAACCCTCCTCCCTCCTCCCTCCCCATACCATCCCTCTGGGTTATCCCATTGCACTAGCCCCAAGCATCCAGTATCGTGCATCGAACCTGGTTTAATTACCACTTTTAACCTTGTTATTTCCTTATTTCAATATCATCCATTTATATTGATGGATGATGAAATGGATGAGAGAACTTTGCATAGAGGATGTGCCTATGCACAAACCAGAAAAACATTCAGATGTAGGTGAATAATGGAATCCAGCTCCACATAACACTTGGTTTTAATGAAAGGATACAATTAATTCAGCAGTTCTTAGTTTTTACACTTAAGACTGCTGATGTGGATGCCTACAGACACCTACATACTTCCTGCTACACTTTTCATGGGGAAAAAGCCCAGAGCATTCAGAGAAAAAGCATTACAGGACCAGGAACATTATGGTGGCCTGTGCATCAGAGCTTCTGTGGTGCCAGGCTGTGTTATCTGTAACTAATACCTTGATTTTCTTTTCCAGTTTACTAGATTAGCCTTGTTTCCATATTCTTTTCTCAGTAGCTTAACTGAAATATAATTTAAAATATGCAATGCAATCTATAAATACTTTACCTTTTTCTGTGTTTCTAACCACAGTGAATGAAATAGGCAGGTTTAGAAAAAAAAAATACTGGATGCTGTAATTATTCAATAAAAACAGGTAATTTTGATTTTGAAGAATTTGAATTTTTAAAAGTTATGTTAAACTAAAAAAGAATCAGTGGACGGTATAACAGAACTGACAGTACATATTAAAGAGATTTTAAGGTAAACTTTAAATATCATAATAAAGAAATATTATACCTATAGAATTATTTTGTAAACTTTTTTTTGTCACCCACACTTCCCATCATTAGAAACATATTAATTTCTAACTATACTTACATCCACACCCATGCAGTGTTATTCTAACACATAAACATAAAACAAATATTTAACATATCATATATATATATATATATATATATATATATATCTAATACCATGAGAAACACTGGGCTGGAGGAAGCACAAGCTGGAATCAAGATTGCTGGGAGAAATATCAATAACCTCAGATGTGCAGATGACACCACCCTTATGGCAGAAAGTACAGACAAACTAAAGAGCCTCTTGATGAAAGTGAAAGTGGAGAGTGAAAAGTTAGCTCAACATTCAGAAAACAAAGATCATGGCATCCAGTCCCTTCACTTCATGGGAAATAGATGGGGAAACAGTGGAAACAGTGTCAGACTTTATTTTTCTGGGCTCCAAAATCACTGCAGATGGTGACTGCAGCCATGAAATTAAAAGATGCTTACTCCTTGGAAGGAAAGTTATGACCAACCTAGATAGCATATTCAAAAGCAGAGACATTACTTTGCCAACAAAGGTCCGTCTAGTCAAGGCTATGGTTTTTCCTGTGGTCATGTATGGATGTGAGAGTTGGACTGTGAAGAAGGCTGAGCAGTGAAGAATTGATGCTTTTGAATGGTGGTGTTGGAGAAGATTCTTGTGAGTCCCTTGGGCTGCAAGGAGATCCAACCAGTGCATCCTAAAGGAGATCAGTCCTGGGTGTTCATTGGAAGGACTGATGTTGAAGCTGAAACTCCAATACTTTGGCCACCTGATGCAAAGAGCTGACTCATTTGCAAAGACCCTGATGCTGGGAAACATTGAGAGCAGGAGGAGAAGGTGACGACAGAGGATGAGATGGTTGGATGGTATCACTGACTCAATGGACATGGGTTTGGGTGGACTCTGGGAATTGGTGATGGACAGGGAGGCCTGGCATGCTGTGGTTCATGGAGTCAACAAAGAATTGGACGACTGAGCAACTGAACTGAACTGATACATACATATTATATATATAATATCATACACACACACACACACACACACACACACACTGGTCTCAAGACCAATTTTCTTTCTGATAAGTAATGGTGAGTTTTTATTTAGTCTTTTAAATTTAAGCACAATTTTTGATAGTATTTATATTATTCTTGGTGTTCTGACTCTACAAGATTAAATGAGAATTTTCTGTTTTTCTTGTTAGTTGAGGATAAAAAATATCTGTACTGAACAGCCATGCCCTTTCCTTTGCCATAGAATATCTGGATTGTTTTATCCTAAATATGGCCAGCATGATTTGCTTTGTTACTCTGTGACATACCCCTTCCATTTATTTGCACCTATTAGATTATAAAAAGAAGAATCAATTTTTAACATTAGAGACTGATGAAAATGAACACTCTAATGAATTTTAGCTTCACAATATTATAATAACATCATCTTTTATTTGTAATGATTTCCACTGCCTATTTAAAAGCTGTAAAACTGAAACAAAATGGCCAGTGCTAAATTCTCTTATAAAAATAAAGCAAAGCAAAAGTAAAGTACTTTAAAAGAGCTTAATTTATATTGACATTAATTGCATTTATATATTTTTCTTTAATGCATTTCACCTACAAGTACAGGTCAATTAATTCCAGTAATTTACATTATAGAAAATCAAGTGCTTTAAATAATTAACAAAATTATGTGGAAATCACCATGTTAGAACATACATCAAAATATGAAACTAGAAGAAAAGCAATCTGCCCACTAATGTAAAATATAATCAGTATCTGAAGTATAATGTTTATTCATTCAACAGAGATTTATAGCAGACACTATACTAGGTATATAATAATAAATAAAACAGAAAGGAAGACTCTACTCTCATAGTGCTTCATTCTATCAAGGAAACAGAAATTAATACAAGTAAAGCACATACTTTATGATGAATGTCAATGAGAATTATATAGCAAGAGAGAAAATAGGAAGCATTCATTGGGCAAGGGAACAGAGGTTGCAGTTTTAGTGTTAAAGCATAGAAAGGGAAATACATCCTTATATGTAACTGGTGCTAAATGCTTGTGTACATAGAATATGATTAAAGAAAAAGATACAAACATACTCCTTAAGGAATACACACACAAAATACATGTGGATCATTGGTTTCATGCAGAGGTAACCTGAGTTACAGGGGTCAGAGGTGAGAGAGAAAGTTCTAACAGTATGTGGAAGTGCTATATCTCTGAAATTCTGCAAGTTGTGCAGGTAACATATATCTCAAAAATGAATAAAATTTAAATAAGAATATATCAATGCAGATGCCTACCTATCCTGTAGGAGCTTGGCTCCACCATGTTGAATATGCTCTTTTGACCCATATTCCAACTCCAAATGGATAGTTTCAATATAAATTCCCTTATATATTCATACACTGCTGCTGTTGCTGCTAAGTCGCTTCAGTCATGTCCGACTCTCTGTGACCCCATAGACGGCAGCCCACCAGGCTCCGCCGTCCCTGGGATTCTCCAGGCAAGAACACTGGAGTGGGTTGCCCTTTCCTTCTCCAATGCATGAAAGTGAAAAGTGAAAGTGAAGTCGTTCAGTCATGTCTGACCCTCAGCGACCCCATGGACTGCAGCCTACCAGGCTCCTCCTTCCATGGGATTTTCCAGGCAAGAGTACTGGATTGGGGTGCCATTGCCTTCTCCGATATTCATACACACACACACACCTAATATTGGATTGCCTGTCATTTGACTCCAATCAAAATAAAATAGCATATACTGCACACACACACACAAGGTCTTTTGCTTTGTAACCTGAGCTCTTTGGTCACTGTAGCAAAAGCTGAGTCAACATTCCCACTTACTTATCTATTGCTGTGAAACAATACCACCCCCAAAGTAGCAGCTTGAAACCACATACATTTGTTATCTCAGAGTTTCTGAGGGTCAGTAATCGCGAAGTGGCTAACCTGATTTTGCCTCGGGCCGTGTCAGCAGGCCACAGCAAAAGGGTCAGCAGGGGCTGAGGCCTCCCCAGGCTTGACCAGGGGGTGACTCTCTCCCATACTCTGTCACTTGGGCCCTCTGCACAGGGCCCCCTCGTACTGTGGAAACTGGCTCCGCCTAGGGGAGTGACCCCAGAAAGGGAGGGGAGACAGAAACAGGCTTGCGTGCATGCGGGACACTGGGCTTTCATAAGCTGGTGTCTCAGAAGTGATGTCCCACCATTTCTGCTGTTCCCTGTGACTTAGCAAGTCTAGTCCACACTCACAGGAAGAAGATGGCAGGAGGTGTGGATACAGGAAGCAGGGTTCAGAATGTCTGTCTTCCCCGCTGCTTAGCCAGCCAGGTGCCTCTGCCCTCTTCTCCGGGGTTACTGCCCCTCCTGTCTTTTCCTGTGGTTGGATTTCTCAGCATTTAAACTTGGAGAAGGAAATGGCAACCCACTCCAATGTTCTTGCCTGGAGAAGAACACTGGAGGAAAGCCCTACACACATATACATATACACACATATACATATATAAAGAAGCCAAACACTCGATCTTAAATCATTCCAAATTCTTCTCCGGTGAAAGCAGTTGTGATAAAAAAAGGATTAATCACTAATTAGTCTGTTTCCCTCTTAATGTACATTGTTTAAGACTATTTCAGCAGTGCTGGTGACCACGTATAAGTGTCCCTGTTAAATTAGCCTGTGGGGCACCAGTGTCCGGAACCGTGTAAATGGCCCCAGCTCTGCAGCTGCTCAGCCTGGACTTGAACTCTGAGTTCACTGCCTCCATCACCACTTAACCACTTGCAATGTCAGCCTCCCTGTGAAGCCAGCAGGATGTCTTGGGGTTGCGGTTGGGACCACGACAGACAGCACACGGGAAGCACAGAGCTCACCGCTTTTGGGGGCAGGTACACAGGGAACGCATGGGGCCCTTGCTGCCTGTGGGTGAAAGGTCACTGTCCTCTCAGAGAGCGTTTTTATTGAGAAACCTCTAATATTCTGAGGAACTTCCCAGTTCCTAAGGAAAGCTATCAGAACATGAGAAGACAGGGAGAAAATAAAATTCACATCATTACTAACATGAGTTAACAGGAATTGGAGTTTCACCACTTTGCCCCAGAAGATAATGAAATCTTCACTATCCTTATTTTTTGTACTCCTCTGTTCCCCTTCATGACAGGCTGTGTGCTTTCCTCCAGTGTAGGGCTCTTCTTCCCTCCCTTGTCTATTCCACCAAGCATATAACTCCCCCAGAATCCCCTGTACCCTATGTTTGAAAATTAAGGCAAAACGAGTTACTCCTGCTTTTCTGATCCTTATGATAACTCTTAAAATCCAGGACATGGAAGCAACCTAGATGTCTATCAGCAGATGAATGGATAAGAAAGCTGTGGTACATATACACAATGGAGTATTACTCAGCCATTAAAAAGAATACATTTAAATCAGTTCTAATGAGGTGGATGAAACTGGAGCCTGTCATACAGAGTGAAGTAAGCCAGAAAGAAAAATACCAATACAGTATACTAATGCATATATATGGAATTTAGAAAGATGGTAACAATAACCCTGCATACGAGACAGCAAAAGAGACACTGATGTATAGAACAGTCTTTTGGACTCTGTGGGAGAGGCAGAGGGTGGGATGATTTGGGAGAATGCCATTGAAAATGTATAATATCATATATGAAACAAGTTGCGAGTCCAGGTTCGATGCATGCTGCTGGATGCTTGGGGCTGGTGCACTGGGATGACCCAGAGGGATGGTACGGGGAGGGAGTAGGGAGGGGGGTTCAGGATGGGGAACACATGTATACCTGTGGCGGATTCATGTTAATATATGGCAAAACCAATACAAAATTGTAAAGTTAAAAAATAAATGTATACCTGTGGCGGATTCATTTCGATATTTGGCAAAACCAATACAATATTATGAAGTTTAAAAATAATAAAATTTTAAAAAAAATTAAAAAATATATATTATAAAAAAAATGAAACCCTGATTACCATGAACAAATGAATGTGGCAGGTTAGGGTCTATAGGTGCAAATGTATTAACAAATTTCTTGGTCATCTGCTAATGATGCTAGTAGTTACATTCAGTATTTCATACATAATTGGACATTGAATGTTTTTAACCTATGCACATCCCTAAGCAGGAGTTTAATCTTCCTTAATAGAAAATTTAGAGGAAATGAGGCTTTATCTATAGATAAACATAATTAATATTAATATCTTATTAGAGTAATTTTGGACATAAATATAATAAATATAATGATTAACATTATATGAATAATTTTATATCTACACAAAGTGAAAGTGTTAGTCACTCACGAAATCTGCACGTGAATGTTAATTGCAGCTTTATTTGTAACTGCCAAAACCTGGAAGCAACAGAGATTGTCCTTCAGTTGGTGAATTGACAAATAAACTATAGCGTACCAGATAATAGCATATTATTCATCACTAAAAAAAAAAAATGAGCTATCAAGCCATGAAAAGACATGGAGGAATCTTAAATGGATACTCTTAGGCAGCTATTTTTGAGAGAGAAGAGTGTTTCTAATGAATGGACGTGTCCAAACTGTCAGGTGCAGAGAGCAACAGATAGCACCTGTCATCTGAGCTCACAGGATGGATGGTCAGAAATATCCTTCAATTATAGACAAAAGGCGTGCAATTCCTTCGGGTTATAAAGGCTCCACTGAAACCAGGATTGCTTCTAATATGATTCATCACTGCCTAGAAATTAATTTCATAAAGTCTGCTTGATGACCAACATCATACCTCTGAAATGTGGTGGTTTATGACAAACGTATTCTTCTGAATCATTTCTTATATTTTAGGAATATTTAAATACATTTGGAAAGTAAAGCAAAAAATACTTTATAGGTCTCTAATTTTCTCCAAACTATATACTATAAAGTAGCTTTAATTAGTAAACATGAATTGATGTGCTTGAATTTGAGCAAAATTTCATAGGACACTGTACACTAAAATGTGGTAAACTAAATTCAGGACAAAAAAAAAAAATCTATGGAAAAGTCCTAGAGTGTGGGTGTTTCATTTCTCTGGGTGTTTCTTATAACCTCACAGCTCTGAGATATTTTGTAGCAGGTGTTTTTTTTTTTTTTTTCTTAATCTGCTCAAATAGCATTTACTGGGTAGGGGCTAACATTAAACAGACAAGCAAATACATTAACAAAATGAATGTTTTAGAACCTATAAATGTGATGAAGAAAACAAAACAGAATGACATGATACAAAGTACCTACAGCTACTGTGGTCGATATTTTTACTCATTTGCCTAATCCTATAATATACATGAAATAGTTTGGAATTACTTCACCAATAGTACTGTCAACAAACTTCCTAAATAAAGTTCAAGATTTTTTTTCCACCAACTTTCGATTTGGCAAGTTTTCAGTTCTACAGAAAATTGCACAAATAGTGAACACATGTATTCTTCACTGATAATCACCAGTTGTTAACATTTTGCCACATTTATTTGATATGTAGAAACTATCAATTCTCTCTCTACTTTGAATCATTTGAAAATTAGTTGCAGACATCATGACACTTCACCCATAAGCATTTCAGCATTTATCTCGTAAGAACAAAAGCATTCTTGTACACACAATGTAATTACCACATTTAAGAGGCTTAACGATGACACAGTATTATCTTGTATGGATTTTGAGATGTTCATTTTAAAATTCTTCATTATTATTTGTAGGAAAGTTTTTAATTTACTCAGTTAAAAACGTGTACATAAAGAGTGCCTGCTTAGAGAGTAGCACATTTTTAACAGCCTAAGCTAAAGCTTCCATACAGATAGAAACGGAGAATTTTAGAATGAACTTCTCAGAATCCTTGTGGGCTTATTAGCTCTCACACATAGCTCCACTTTTGTGTTCTTCTCTGATTTCTAATTCCTTTGTTTAGTTCTGATTTCCTTAAAGTAGCCTAGCTTGCACACTGGGGCAGTTTAATCCAAGCTTTCGGATCTCTTCCTGAATGGCTTCTTCAGGAGGAAACGGGAAGAAGCTGGAACATAGGATTTTTAGGGCAGGGAGACTACACTGTGTGACACCATAACAATCCATACACACCGTTATATGTTTGTCACACTCACAGGATGCACAGCAGCTGGGGTAGACCCTTAGGAACAGGACGGAATGTGGGTGATGCTGACGTGTCAGTGGAGGTACCATCTGGTGGGGGCGTGGATAATGGGGAAGGCTCTGCATGAGTGCGGGTAGGGCGTTAGGGGAGACCTCTGTACCTTCCCCTCCATTTTGCTGTGAACCCCAAACTGCTTTTGAAAAATAAAATCATGAAAAAAAGTGAATATCTTCCTAAGTAGATACTATGATCCTATAAGATTAATTAGCACTCACCAAGAATAATTCCTGAATCTATATCATTATTATGAACAACTGCCTGCTGTCTGAACAAATGAACAACTGCACTAAGTTAGAAGAGAAGGCGTTACATTCTCCTTAAAAGGTAAAAGGCATTCTTGCAGACTTTTGCTTACTGTCAATTGCATCACAACTGATCTTTTTCCAGACTAGTAACTTTAGAAAATACTCCGCTTCTATTCTCTCTCGTCTGCCTTTCAAATAACTTTCATAGCAAGCGTAACAGCCAGTAGGTTAGCCAGCAGTTGTCACTTTATAGAATAGAAAACTGCCACCCTCAATCAATAAACCTTTTCTGAAATTGACATAGCTAAGTGACAGAGAAGATCTGGACAGAATGCACATTTTTGGATTTTCCAAGTCAGTGCTTTTCATGCTACCCCTCAGAATTTAAGACTCACTCTGGCAAATACTGCTTTGGCCAAAAAGCTTGTCCAGGTTTTCTTATAGGAAAGCTCCAACGAACTTTTGGTCAACCCAACAGAAAGGAATGTTTCTCATATTTATTTGATCTGCAGCATGGGATGAAATTCCCAATCTCCTCAAACATTTCCCTGAGACTTTACTATTAAATCTTATCCCCTTTTCTGTGATGACTTAGAGGGGAGGGATGACAGGGTGGTAGGAGGGAGATTCAAAGGGAGAGTATATGTATATATAATTATGAGTGATTTGCATTATTATATGACAGAAAGCAACACAACATTGAAAAATAATTATCCTCCAATTAAAAAAAAAAGTTAGCAGTTTGGGATTAGCAGATGCAAACTACTATATATAAATAGATAAACAACAAGGCATTATTGTATAGCACAGGGAATTCTATTCAATATCCTATAATTATCCATAGTGGGAATAAGCATGAAAAAATATATATATATCAGATTCACTTCACTGTATGCCAAAACCTAACACAACATTGTAATTCAGCTATAGTCTAATAAAATAAAATTAGAGATGTAAACAAAAACAGACAAAGTCTTATCACCATGGTGCTTTCCTGCCAGTAACTGTTACTCTGAAGAGGCCTAAAACCATCCTTTCTGCGTCACATGTGGGTCATCTTTTCACTCTTTGACAGAGGTACTGAGGAAAAGAGTGGTAAAGATGGAAGAGAGTGCCTCAAGAGAGTGGAAGAGAACACCTGAACAGACCCCATAGCCCACCCCTTCCTCTTCACCTGGGGCCCGGGGACGTCGGCACTTCCCACTGAGCCGAGTTTCTCTGAGCCTCTGAGCCCCACGCCCGGCCATCAGCAGTCTCAAGTCACTGCGGCAGCCTCGCGGGCTGTTCTTCTATTTTTAGACTTTTCATTCCAATCTATTTCATCCAGCTCCAGTGTCCATGACTGTCATTTAAATCATGTCATTTTCTTTCACTGTTCAGAAACCCACAACTTTCTTTCTTATCCATTTTCAAGAAGGTTGCTACTGTCTCTGTATTAGCTTTCATCTCTGATCACGCCCACCAAGTTGCACCTTCAGACAAGCCATGGCTCCCATCTCTCCTAAATGCTTTCCTTTGATCCCTCCTCTGGATGTTCACAGAGGACACCTACTTCTTCATGGCTTATCAGCTACCTCCCACATATTTAAAGTGCAGCTCTAGTATTAAACTTTCTCAAATGTCACTCAGAGGCGTCCGCCTCAATTGCCCTGGTGATCCCTAGCATTTGTAAACCATTTATGATTCACAATCCAGGGAAGCTTAGTATGTTTATTCGGTTTTTTAAATTGGTGGTGTTGTGTATTTTTTATTTTTGTCAAATCGTCTCTCTGGAAGCAGAGAAACTTAAGGACAGACACCATGACTTTTGCCTCCTCTGTTCTTGCCCGGGGCAATGAAAATCAGGATCCACATACAGACACCACTCCATCAATACCAACGGAGTGACAGTGATGGGCCTCTTTAAACTGCCAACTGCCTGGCCTTTGGAAGCGCTGTTACCCTTCCGATCTCCTCCCCAGACCTGGATAAATGGGACCATGTGCACAGGTCTCCCATCCCCCTCCAGACTCCCTGCCCATCCCAGGCACAGCAAGGTCTGAAGACTCGCTATTCAATGGGGCCCTGCCTCACCAGCATCAGCCTCACCGGTGGCTTGTTAAAAATGCAGAATCCCACACCCACATCACCCCTAGAGAACTGGTACTGGTGTTTTCACATGATCCCTACCAGACAATTTTCTGGACTTTAAAGCCTAAAAAGCCTAAAAGTTTAAAGGGAGCGATTTTCTTCTCTTCTGGAAAATCCTGTCTTGTGTAACTGGGGTGATCATAGCCTGCAGCAGTTTCCTTTCATATCCTGAATAGCAAAGATTCAAACCATTGTGCCTGGTCAAATGTTAAACTGAATAAGTATATGTCAACTAAATAAAATTCTTCTTGATCTCGAAGTTTCACCCATGCAGTTTCCTGAGTCACCTGATAGTCTGTACCCTTGCTCTCTGCACTGAGTACTGGATCAGTATTTATAATCATTAAATCAATAAAGAGCTTTTCATCAGCTATTCTGTGTTTTGTGTTGTATTGTGTATTATGGGATTAAGATAAGTATTCCATAGTCCTTCCCTGTTTGCAAAGGGCTTGCAACCAATTGGTTTATTTATTTATTTTGTCCTGCTATAATAGCAAATGCCCTTTTCCACATTTCCAAATGAGTGATTATTTCCATGACTATTTACAATATTCATCCTACAAGGAAAGGCTTTCTTGGATGTAACACTAGCAGTCCCCTCCCTTATTTGATGAGTGCATCGTCCAGGAACCAGCTCAGATCAGGTCAGTCACTCAGTCGTGTCCGACTCTTTGTGACCCCATGAATCGAAGCACTCCAGGCCTCCCTGTCCATCACCAACACCCGGAGTTCACTCAGACTCATGTCCATCTAGTCAGTGATGCCATCCAGCCATATCATCCTCTGTCGTCCCCTTCTGCTCTTGCCCCCAATCCCTCCCAGTGTCAGAGTCTTTTCCAATGAGTCAACTCTTTGCATGAGGTGGCCAAAATACTGGAGTTTCAACTTTAGCATCATTCCTTCCAAAGAAATCCCAGGGCTGATCTCCTTCAGAATGGACTGGTTGGACCTCCTTGCAGTCCAAGGGACTCTCAAGAGTCTTCTCCAACACCACAGTTCAAAAGCATCAATTCTTCGGCACTCAGCCTTCTTCACAGTCCAACTCTCACATCCACACAGGACCACAGGAAAAACCATAGCCTTGACTAGATGAACCTTTGTTGGCAAAGTAATGTCTCTGCTTTTGAATATGCTATCTAGGTCACCCTGTTTATTTAACTTATATGCAGAGTACATCATGAGAAACGCTGGACTGGAAGAAACACAAGCTGGAATCAAGATTGCCGGGAGAAATATCAATAACCTCAGATATGTAGATGACACCACCCTTATGGCAGAAAGTGAAGAGGAACTAAAAAGCCTCTTGATGAAGGTGAAAGTGGAGAGTGAAAAAGTTGGCTTAAAGCTCAACATTCAGAAAACGAAGATCATGGCATCTGGTCCCATCACTTCATGGGAAATAGATGGGGAAACAGTGGAAACAGTGTCAGGAACCAGCTGGTCACCCCCAAATCCAAGTAATAAATCTCTGCAGACACAACCGACTTGTCAATAATTGTTCATTCTGAAGGTGAAATTATCAATGATGCCCATTATTTTCTTAGGTTCTTTCAACCCTGCTTCTTTTCCATGGATATCCTGAGTCAGTTTACCAACCAGCTCTGACTTCCTATTATAATAACCTCCTACCTCTTCTCACCTCTCCTTATGTTCTGCAAGAAATGAAACCTTGTAACAGGTGGTTACAACTGCATGAAGCGTTAGGCTTACCATAATTTTGAAATTTCTTTCCGTTTATCTTCATGGAATCAATGAAACATGTCAGACTGAACCCTATGACTCTGGGAACATTCTGTTGCTTTTTCTATACAAAAGTGGCAATACTGCAGTGCTCAAATGAATACCTATTTCAATTTCAGAAACTGAAAATGAAGATATTATTTTGGTTAATATGTAAAGAAGGTAAACCGTAATAATTCCCCACAGCTAAAAATGTTGCTCATTCAAGCTAGCATTGAATATGTAACATTATGAAATTGACAAACAATTGTTACGAATTAACACATATTTTATGGAACAATTTGTCCCTTATTAGAAAAGAAGGCTATCTGAATAAGGGATGATTTGAAACAAAACTAGAATGAATAGTTAGTGAAACATACTGCTGCTGCTGCTGCTGCTAAGTCGCTTCAGTCTTGTCCGACTCTGTGTGACCCCATAGACGGCAGCCCACCAGGCTCCCCCGTTCCTGGGATTCTCCAAGCAAGAACACTGGAGTGGGTTGCCATTCCCTTCTCCAATGCATGAAAGTGAAAAGTGAAAGTGAAGTCGCTCAGTCGTGTCCGACTCTTAACGATCCCATGGACTGCAGCCTACCAGGCTCCTCCGTCCATGGGATTTTCCAGGCAAGAGTACTGGAGTGGGGTGCCATTGCCTTGTCCCAGTGAAACATACTAATAAAACACAAATACATTTGAAATTCAATAGCAATTCAACCTAAAATGCCCATGGATACCAACCTTCCTTTGCAGTTTCAGAACCCAAGTTGCTATAAAATAGTTATTTTTAAAATTGAAATGAATACATGCATTTACAGTGAAATGCATGTATCTTAATTGTATAGTTCACTTATTTTGAAGAAATAGTTCATGCCAACAGATGTAGCCAACACACTGGACAAAAGCATACATAATTTCCATACCACATTAAGCTACTTTTTGCACCTTATATTCAGTTCTTACCCCCTCCCTCCATAGGCAACTTTTCTGATTTTTATTATAAATTGACTTCATCTGGTCTTTCTGTAAATACAATTATACATATACCTCTTATGTCTGGTGTCTGTCTCCCCATATAATGTCTTAAAGATTCATTAATGTGTTGAACATATCAGTAACTCATTTTTATTGCTGGGTAGAATTCTACTGTATGAATATATCAACATACTTTTATCCACTTTTCCATTGAGGGACATTTGGGTTGTTTCAATTTCAGGCTATGTGAACAAGTTTATAATTCTTTTTTTAATTTAATTTAATTTATTATTATTATTATTTTATTACTTTACAATATTGTATTGGTTTTGCCGAATAATTCTTGTACAAAATGTTGTTTGGACTTTTGTTTTCACTGTTGCTACTGCTGCTGCTAAGTCACTTCAGTTTTCACTACACATGGGGAAACAGCAAAGACTGGAATTCCTAGGTAATAAGGTACATATATGTTTAACAACTGTTTATATTAAGGAACATTTTCCATATGAAAGAACAAGATAAAAAATCAGAAAAAAAGAAGCTTAATAAAACAGAAATAAGTAATTTGCCTGGTAAGATTAAAAGTAAGTGTCATAAAATGATAATAGAACTTGGCAGAAACATTGATTAATAGTTAAAACTTTAACAAAGAGATACATCAATAAAATATCAGAATACATTTGAATCAGTTCTAATGAGGTGGATGAAACTGGAGCCGATTATACAGAGTGAAGTAAGCCAGAAAGAAAAACACCAATACAGTATACTAATGCATATATATGGAATTTAGAAAGATGGTAATGATAACCCTGTATGCAAGACAGCAAAAGAGACACAGATGTATAGAACAGTCTTTTGGACTCTGTGGGAGAGGTAGGGTGGGATGATTTGGGAGAATGGCATTGAAACATGTATAACATCATATAAGAAACGAATCGCCAATCCAGGTTTGATGCAGGATACAGGAAGCTTGGGGCTGGTGCACCAGGATGACCCAGAGGGATGGTACAGGGAGGGAAGTGGGAGGGGGGTTCAGGATGAGGAGCACGTGTACACCCGTGGTGGATGCATGTTGATGTATGACAAAACCAATACAATATTGTAAAGTAATTAGCCTCTAATTAAAATAAATAAATTTAAATTAAGAAAAAAAGAAAAAAAAGATCACTGAAGAATCGAGTAACTAAACTGAAAAATACACAGGAGGGGTTCAACAGCACCCTAAATGAAGCAGAAGAAAGGGTCAGTGATCTGAAAGACAGGGCAGTGGAAATGACCCAAATAGAAGAGCAAGGAGAAAAAACTTTAAAAAGGGTTCATAGCTTAAGGGACTTTTGGTACAGCATCAAACAAACTAAAATTCAGAGTTAGGAGTCCAAAATGGAGAAAAGGAATGAAAGCAGCAGGAAACTTATGTAAATAAACAGTGGCTGAAAATTTTCCTAAACTGGGGAAGAAAGCAGATGTATAGATTCAGGGAACCCAGGGAGTTCCAAATAAAATGAACCCCAAGAGACATGTACTGAGACATAATTAAGCTGTCAAAGGCAAATGACAAATCTTAAAAGCAGCAAGAGAAAAATAACACATCACATACAAGGTAACCCCCAGAAGACTATAAGCAGATTTTCAACAGGGTACCTGAGGCTAAAAGGGTGTGACATGGTATATTTAAAGTGCTAAAAGGAAACAAACAATAAAACTTCTGGCCAATAATAATCTGCTTGGCCAAGTTATTATTCAGGATTGTAGAAGTAAAGACTTTTTCCAGACAGCCAAAACTGAAAGAGTTCATCACCACTGAACTGCTTTAAGATACATGTTAAAAAGACTTCCTTAAGCTGCAAAGGGTACTAATTAGTAACAAGAGAACATATAAAGATATAAACCTCACTGGTGAAGGTTAATATAAAAACAGTGGATTAAACACCTATAAGGCTAGTGTGAAGTTCCGTTCAGTTCAGTTCAGTCACTCAGTTGTGTCCGACTCTTTGTGACCCCATGAATCGCAGCACACCAGGCCTACCTGTCCATCACCAACTCCCGGAGTTCACTCAGACTCACATCCATCGAGTCAGTAATGCCATCCAGCCATATCATCCTCTGTCGTCCCGTTTTCCTCCTGCCCCCAATCCCTCCCAGAATCAGAGGCTTTTCCAGTGAGTCAACTCTTTGCATGAGGTGGCCAGAGTACTGGAGTTTCAGCTTTAGCATCATTCCTTCCAAAGAAATCCCAGGGCTGATCTCCTTCAGAATGGACTTGTTGGAGGACACCGAAAAAAGTAGTATAAGTAACAATAATGATTAGTAAACATATCAATGATAAAAAGATGTAAAATATTATGTCAGAAACAAAGTGTAGGAACGGCAGGATAAAAGTGTAGAGATCTAGAATATGTTCAAGTTAAGTTGTTATCTATTTAAAATTGACTGCTATAAACTATAAGCACAGATTGTTGTGTGTAAGCCTCATGGGAAATACCAAACAGAAACTTACAGTAGATATACAAAATATAATGAGAAAAAAATCTAAGCAAACCATTATAGAAAGCCATCAGACCACAAATGTAGAAAGCAAGAGAAGCATATAACAGAGGAACCACAAAGCCACCAAAAAACAATTAGCAAAATGACAGTAAGTACATACCTATCAATAATTTAAATACAAATCGACTAAATTTTCTAATCAAAAGATATAGGGTGACTGAATGGATTAATTTTTTTTTTTAAAGACTCCTCTATGTGCTGCCTACAAAAGAATCACATCAGATGTAAGGACATACCCAGGCTGAAAGTGTAGCAATGAAAAAATATATTTTATGCAAATAACAACCAAAAGAAAGTTGGAGAATCTGTATTTTTATCAAACAAAGTGAAAATGAAAGTCACTCAGTCTTGTCCAACTATTTGTGACCCCATGGACTTCCAGGCAAGAATACTGGAGTGGGTAGCCTTTCCCTTCTCCAGAGGATCTTCCCAACCCAGGAATTAAACCCAGGTCTCCTGCATTGCAGGCTGATTCTTTACCAGCTGAGCCACAAGGGAAGCCCAAGAATACTGGAGTGGGTAGCCTATCCCTTCTCCAGTGAATCCTCCTGACCCAGGGATTGAACTGAGGTCTCCTGAATTGCAGGCAGATCCTTTACCAACTGAGCTATCAGGGAAGCCCTTTATTAAACAAAATAGATTTAAAAATAAAGACTATAATAAGAGACAAAGGAAAGTGCTACATAATGATAAAGGAGACAGTCCAAAAGAAGATATAATCTGTGTAAATATTTATGTTCCCAGCATAGGAATAAAACCAGTCAATCCTAAAGGAAATCAACCTTGAATATTCTTTGGAAGGACTAATGCTAAAACTGAAGCTCCAATACTTTGGCCACCTGAGTGAAGAACCTACTCATTGGAAAAGACCCTGATGCTGGGAAAGATTGAAGGCAAAGGGAGAAGGGGATGGAAGGGGATGAGATGGTTAAATACCATCACTGATTCAATGAACATGAATTTGAGCAAACGCTAGGAGATAGACAAGGACATGGGAGCCTGGTATGCTGCAGTCCATGGGTCACAAAGAGCCAGACACAACTTAGCAACTGAACAACAGCAAGCATAGAAATACATAAATACACAGTGCAAATATTTAAAAACTTAAAGGGAGAAATAGACAATAATACAATAATTGTCAGGGACTTTAATACCCCACTTATATCAATAGACAGATTATCCAAACAGAATAATAATTAAATACTGGCCTTAACTGACACACTAAATTATATGATATTAGCAGATATATACATAACAGCCCATCCAAAAGGAAATACACATCCTCCTCAAGTGCACATGGAGAATTCTCTAGGACAGATCTCATGTTAGACCACATGCAAATCTTAACAGATTTATGAAGACTGAAATCATATCAGGAATCTTTTCTCACTAGAAATAATACACTTTAATCAATTACAAGGAAACAGTTCACAAATATACACAGATTAAACAACATGTTGCCCAACAAATGGTCAATGAAGAAATCAAAAGAGAAATTAATACCTTGAGGTATTCTAAGAGACAAATTCATAGTGAGAAATCCCTTTCTCAAGAAAGAAGAAAAATCTAAAATAAACAAGTCAACTTTACAATTCACAGAACTAGAAAAAAGAAGAACTAATGAAGGGTGGTTTGTAGAAAGGAAGTAACAAAGATCAGTAGAAATAAATAAAATAGACAATGGAAAAGATCAATAAAACCAAAGCTAGTTCTAAAAAAATAAAAAAAAAACCTGACAAGTATTAATCTAGAATCACCAAGAAAAAATGCATAAATAAACAAAAATTAAAGAGATGTTATAATTGATACCACAGAATCCATGGATCATAACAGATTAACTACAATATACTTGAATAATTTGAACAACATGAAATCAATACATTACTAGAAATGAGCAACCTTCCATGACTGAATCATGAAGAAGCAGAAACTTTGAATAGACCACTTACTAGTAGGGAGAGTCAATCAGTCATCAAAAACCTCCTGACAAAAGTCCAGAAGCAAAGACTTCACTGGTGATTTCTACCAAACATTCAAAGAAGCATTAATATCAGTCCTTCTCAAACTCTTCCAAAATGCGGAAAAAGAGAGAACACTTTCAAAATCATTTTATGATGCCAGCATTTCCTTGGTACCAAAAGCAAAGACATCACAAGGAAAAAAAATTGCATGTCAGTACTCCTGATGAACATAGATACAAGTTACCTTAACAAAATATTAGAAAACCAAATTCAACAATACATCAGAGGATCATGCACTTGATACAGTGGAACTTGTCTCTGGGATGAAAAGATGGTTCAACATTTGCAGATCAATCAACATGATAAAAAAGATTTAACTAAATGAAGGATAAAAATCATACTATCTCAATAGATGAAGTAAAAGCATTTAATAAAATTCAATAGTAATTTATGATAGAAAAACTCAGGAACATTAATATGGGGGAATGTACTTGAACCAAATAAAGGCCATATATGGTAACCCCACAGTTAACCTTATATGCACTGTGAAAAACTCTGCAACCCAGAATAATAAAATAATGCTTATTATCACCATTTTAACCCAATATAGTCTTGGAATTCATAGCCACAGCAATTAAGGGAAAAATAAAAAGTCATCCTGATTGGAAAGGAAAAAGTAACACTTTCATTATTTGCATGTGACTTGATTTTATACACAGAAAACCTAAATACTCCACCGAAGTCCATCAGACTAATAAATAAGTTCTATAAAGTTACTGGATACAAACTCAGTATGAAAAATATGTTGCATTTCTAAACTAATTATAAAGTATGAGAAATTAAAAAAATAATTTCATTCATAAATATAGCAAAAAAATAGTGAAACTGGGAATAAATTTAACAAAGAAGGTAGAATACCTGTACATGAAAACTACAGAGATTTAAGAAATTGAAGATAATACAAATAAGTGGAACCATATCCCACAATCATGGACTGGGTGAATTAATATTGTAAAATGTCTGTACTATCATAAAAAATCTGCAGTTTCAATACAATCCCTATCAAAATGTCATTTTTCACAAAAGTAGAGCAAACATAAAATTCTTATGGAACCATAAAAGACCCAGAATCACCAAAGCAATCGAGAAAAAAGAACAAACCTAGAGGCTTACCCTCCTAGATTTCTGACTCTATTGCAAAGCTATAATAATCAAAACAGTATGGTATTGGCATAAAAACAGGTATATAAATCAGTGGAACCTAACAAAGAGCCCAGCAATAAACCTGTGCAAACATGATAAATTAATTTAGGAAAAGGAGCCACAAATATAAAATGAGGGAAGGATAGTCTCTTAATCAGTGTTTGTTAGAAAAAGAGGAGAGCTGCATACAAAAGATTAAAACTAGACTCATACACCGTACAGAAAAATTAACTCCAAATGGATTAAAGGTCTGAATGTAAGACCTGAAACCATAAACCTCTTAGGAGAATACAGGGGGAAAGCTCCTTGAAATTGGTCTTGAGGTTGAATTTTTAGATCTGACTTCAAAAAGCAAAGGAAACGAAAGTCAAAGTAAACAAATGTGACTACATCAAACTAGAGAAGTTTCTGCACACTGAAGGTAATTATTAACAACAAGAAAATACATCCTACTGAATGGAGAAAATATTTGCCAAACATATATCTGATAAGGGATTAATATCCACACAAACACACACACATATAGCTCAATAGTGAAAATAAAAATAATCTAAATAGAAACTGATCAGGAGACCTGAATAGACATTTATCCAAAAATGCACACAGATGGCCAACAGGTCTGTGAGAAGATGCTCAACATCCTTATTCATCAGGGAAAGGAAATTGAACCACAATGAGATGACATCCTGCCCCCATCTTTTAGAACAGCTATTCCCAGAAAGCAAGAGATAACAAGTGTTGGCGAGCATGTGGAGAAAAGGGAATTTTCTGTGCTTTCTTGGTGGAAATAGCCATTATGGAAAGTAGTATAGAGATTCGTTTTCAAATTAAAAATAGAATTACCATATGAGCCAGTAATCCCACTTCTGGGTATTTATCTGAAGAAAATAAAACACTAATTCAAAAACATATATTCACCCCCAGGTCACTGCATCATTATTTTTAGCAGCCAAGTTATAGAAGCAACCTGTGGGTCCGCTGATGAATAAATCAATAAGGAAGAAGTGAGACACACACACACACACACACACGCACACCCATATGCTCTCACTCATGTGAGAAATTAAAAAAAAAAAAAGCAACAAAAAGCTAAACTCCTAGATACAGAGAAGAGGTTGATGGTTGCAAGAGATAAGGTATGGGAGAAATGAAGAGGCCATAAGCTACAAATTTTAATTATCAAATAAATGATATAATGCACAGCATGATGAGTACAGTTAATAATATTTCTGTCACTGTAGATCTTAGAAGTCCTCACTTAAAGTATTGTGATGGACATCAACTTATTTTAATGATCATATTGCAATTTAAAAATATGTGTTATATGCCAATTATATTTCAATAAAAAAAGAAATATTGGACAAATTATTTAACCTCAATTTCATACTAGGTCAAAATATCAATGTTCTAGAGCTTTTCTGAGAAACAAAGACATCCTACAGAATAAATTTGTCAGAAGTATTGACATATAATTACTCAAAAAATTCTCATTCTACCAAACAGTGCTGTGAAAATTGGATATCCACATGCAAGTAATGAATTTGGATTTCTGCCTCACAGACAGAAAAATTATCTCAGTAGACCACAGACATGAATGTAACAGCTAAAGTTACAGAATCTTGGAAGAAAACAGAGAAGCAGATCATTTGCAATCTTAAGTTAGCTATGATTTCTTGGATATGACACCAAAAGCAGAAGCAATAAAAAGGGACTAAATTGTTGGGTTTCACGAAAATTGAAAGATTTTTGGCTGCAAAGGATGCTACTGAGAAAATGAAAACACAAACCACAGAATGGGAGAAAATATCTGCAGTTGATAAATCTACTAAGTGTATAATATCCAGAGTATACAGGATGCTTATAGCTCAACCACAACAAAACATAATTAAAAAGTGGGCAAAGCATACAAAGAGACATTTTTCCAAAGAAGATAGATGAATGGCCAATAAAGCACATGAAAATGTGCTCAGTACTGCTTGGGAAAAGAATTTAACAACCGCAATGAGATAGGAGTTCCTACCCTCTATGAGGGCTCTACTCAGAGGTGATAACAGGTGTTGGCAAGTGTGTAGAGAGATTGGAAACTTTATACATTGCTGGTGGGAATGTAAAATGGGACAGAAGATTTGGAATATATTTTTGGCAGTTCTTCAGATGGTTAAAACAGTTTTACCATATGATCCAGCAATTTCATCCCTAGGTTTTTATACTCAAGAGACCTGGAAACATATATACACACATAACTAGTATACTCTTCTATTCATAGCAGAGTTATTCGTAACACGCAAAATGTAAAATAGTTCAAGAGTCTGCCAACTGATGCTTGCATAAGCAAAATGTGTCAAATACATTCAATGAAATATTATTGGTCAATTAAAAGGAAAGGTGTAGAGACACAGGCTAAGACAATGACAGACCTCAGAATCATTCTGCTGAGTGAAGGAACTGGGGACAAAAGACTGCATGCTGTCTGATTCAATCTATTAATATTGAAGAATGTAAGGGGAGGGGCAGATAAAAAGTAGCTAAGGAGAACAGATTTCTTTGTGGGCTGATGAAAACACTCTAGAATTAGGTTACGGTGATGGGTGTATAATGCTCTCAGTATATTAAAGTCCATCATTTGCATACTTTAAGTGGACAGAATTTAAAATATGTAAATTGTATGTCAATAAATCTGTTTTTAAAAGGCATAAATGAAAATATCCTTCAATGGTGCAGCACTCCAAAATGGTCACCCTGATAACTGAGGAAGGCATTTCAAGTTGACTTATGCTAACCTCGCAATATCTAGTTGATCCTGAAAGATATACATCTTGGAGATATAAAATAAGCTTGGAGAAACTTATATAACAAGACTTCTAAAAAGCTTTCCACTTTAAAAAGCCAGAGCCATTTTTTCTAAAAAGCCAGTGCCATTTTTTTCTAACAACCCCCATTGTATATCTGTTTATGTGTGCATATGTATATTATTAAGATTTAGTATTGCATTTGAAAATCTTCATATTATTACATGTTAAATCTTTTTTTTCCCCCTATGGAAATTGGTGGCCTTATGCACAAGCATCTGCATTATCCACGTGAAATTGATGTGAGGTCACTAGCTAGGCTCTGTGGGGAGCATATTTAGCAGAATAAGTCTGCTACCTGTTTAAGGAGTGAAATACCTACTCACTGCAGGATGTATTCACTAACTGTTTACATAATTGTAAGCTCTTAGTAATAAAGCAGTCATGAATCTGTCATTTGACTACT
The DNA here is from genome assembly GCF_003369695.1 of Bos indicus x Bos taurus. Lineage (NCBI taxonomy): Eukaryota > Metazoa > Chordata > Mammalia > Artiodactyla > Bovidae > Bos > Bos indicus x Bos taurus. Next base: position 3,156,857 of record NC_040102.1, on the reverse strand, counting down.
TTAACCATGACACTTCAGAACTCAAAATCCTGCTCTCAAAAACTTCCTTTAATTTATTTTAATTAAAAGATATCCCAAGAGGGCAGTACAAATGCTTGAAAGTTTAAAGCTTTGTTCCCTTTGCTACAACTAAAGACATGTTCTCTTCCCTTCTCTATCAAGTGAAGTGCACTTCTGAGATTCACAGTAGCAATTATGTGAGGGAGTCTTTTAAAAGAGTAGTTTGATACAACCAAACAAAGCAGGAGTTCTGGAAAGACTCACCAAAGAGTTGAATATATATATATATACATATATATATATATATATATATATATATATATATATATGCACACACATATATCAGAGAAGGCGATGGCACCCCACTCTAGTACTCTTGCCTGGAAAATCCCATGGATGGAGGAGCCTGGTAGGCTGCAGTCCATGGGGTCGCTAAGAGTCAGACACAACTGAGCGACTTCACTTTCACTTTTCACTTTCATGCATTGGAGAAGGAAATGGCAACCCACTCCAGTGTTCTTGCCTGGAGAATCCCAGGGACCAGGGAGCCTGGTGGGCTGCCGTCTATGGGGTCACACAGAGTAGGAAACAACTGAAGTGACTTAGCATATACATATATATATGTATATAAATGATAATCTTCTAATGTGAAGTTTGTTATCATTTATTTTTGTAATACTGGAAAAATTCATAGTAATTCTTTTTAAAAGTTTAAGATGAAGAAAAATAGTATAAGCAGCATTTGAATCCATTTCTAACACAATGCAATATTCATTCAAAATGCTGCCTCCTTATAGATTAACTCGGTTGACAATACTTCAGTTCAGTTCAGTTCAGTTCAGTTGCTCAGTTGTGTCCAACTCTGCGACCCCATGAATCGCAGCACGCCAGGCCTCCCTGTCCATCACCAACTCCCGGAGTTCACTCAGACTCATGTCCATTGAGTCAGTGATGCCATCCAGCCATCTCATCTTCTGTCATCCCCTTCTCCTCCTGCTCCCAATCCCTCCCAGCGTCAGAGTCTTTTCCAATGAGTCAACTCTTCGCACGAGGTGGCCAAAGTACTGGAGTTTCAGCTTTAGCATCATTCCTTCCAAAGAAATCCCAGGGCTGATCTCCTTCAGAATGGACTGGTTGGATCTTCTTGCAGTCCAAGGGACTCTCAAGAGTCTTCTCCAACACCACAGTTCAAAAGCATCAATTCTTCGGCACTCAGCTTTCTTCATAGTCCAACTCTCACATCCATACATGACCACTGGAAAAACCATAGCCTTGACTAGATGGACCTTTGTTGGCAAAAGAATGTCTCTGCTTTTCAATATGCTATCTAAGTTGGTCATAACTTTTCTTCCAAGGAGTAAGCATCTTTTAATTTCATAGCTGCAGTCACCATCTGCAGTGATTTTGGAGCCCAGAAAAATAAAGTCTGACACTGTTTCCACTGTTTCCCCATCTATTTCCCATGAAGTGATGGGACCAGATGCCATGATCTTTGTTTTCTGAATGTTGAGCTTTAAGCCAACTTTTTCACTCTCCACTTTCACCTTCATCAAGAGACTTTTTAGTTCCTTTTCACTTCCTGCCATAAGGGTGGTGTCATCTGCATATCTGAGGTTATTGATATTTCTCCCAGCAATCTTGATTCCAGCTTGTGCTTCTTCCAGCCCAGCGTTTCTCATGATGTACTCTGCATATAAGTTAAATAAGCAGGGTGACTATATACAGCTTTGATGTACTCCTTTTCCTATTTGGAACCAGTCTGTTGTTCCATGTCCAGTTCTAACTGTTGCTTCTTGACCTGCATACAGATTAGGATGCACTATTGCCTAGGCAGTGCATGGTCATCTGTTGATCATGGCTGAAACCCCAAACCTTCATCTGAGAAGCTGACCTGGGAGAGGGCAGAGGAGAACTCTCAGAGGGCTGGTGAGGAGCCCTGCATGGGGAAGGCTTACATTAGTCACAGAATGAGAAGGGAGTGAACTCAGAGGATGTACACTTGGACCACTTGGGTTTAGAGGGAGGCCAGCATGGAGTCACACTGAGTTTTGTTAGTCAGAGTACAGATGTTGGATTTTTTTCATCTTGAGACTTGAATCTTCTGATGAGTTTTGATGGGGTGGGACAGAATCTGATTTGTAATTGAAAACCACCCCACTTCTGCTCTGCTGAAAACAGATCTCAGTGAGGGACCACAGTGAATGTGGCCACAGGTTAGGATGCTGTAGTGGATGTGGGCTGGGTCTGAGCACCCACAGTGAGAATGAGGACTAATTAAGGATGCTCTGTGTGCTAAGTCACTCAGTCATGTCAACCAGACTCCTCTGTCCATGGGACTCTCCAGGTAAGAATACTGAAGTGGATTGCCATGCCCTTCTCCAGGGGTTCTTCCCGACCCTGGGATCTAAACTGCATCTCTTACATCTCCTGCACTGTCAGGCCAGTTCTTTACCACTAGTGCCATCTGGGAAACCAGAAAACATTTACATTCTCCCACTACCTGAAATGCCCCCCTGATGGCTCAGATGTTAAAGAATCTTCCTGCAATGCAGGAGACCCAGGTTCAATCCTTGGGTTGGGAAGATCCCTGCATCCCCTGGAGAAGGGAATGGCATCCCACTCCACTATTCTTCCCTGGAAGATCCCATGGACAGAGGAGCCTGAGGAACTACAGTCTCTGGGGTTGCAAAGAGTCAGATATGACTGAGCGAATAACACTTTCACTACCTAAAATATAAACTCAAAACATTTAGGTAACAGATTTACAATGCTAAAATAAACTATTTTGTATTCTGAACCTACCAGAAATTCTAATGCATCACCAAAGAAGCAATATTGAAATTACACAGTATGAATTAACTGGCCCCAATTAAAGAAACAGGAAGACATAAATTGAGTTTTCCAGAAAAATAAAAGTTTGTTTGTTTGTTTTCCTTAAACCTAGATGCCAAAATATAATGGACTATGGAATAATGGGTTTGATCACTTTATTAATTCCAGTGGTTATAAGTTAATTATTTATAATATCATTTGCTGATGAAGGTGGAGAAGGCAATGACACCCCACTCCAGTACTCTTGCCTGGAAAATCCCATGGACAGAGGGGCCTGGTGGGCTGCAGTCCATGGGGTCGCTAGGAGTCGGACACGACTGAGCGACTTCACTTTCACTTTTCACTTTCATACATTGGAGAAGGAAATTGCAATCCACTCCAGTGTTCTTGCCTGGAGAATCCCAGGGACGGGGGAGCCTGGTGGCCTGCTGTCTATGGGGTTGCACAGAGTCAGACATGACTGAAATGACTTAGCAGCAGCAGCAGCAGCTGATGAAGGAGGTGAACAAAATGCAGCCAAAGGTCTAGTTTCTCTTTTTAATGAAAATTCTATCATCTTTTTTCATTAAAAGTGTCACTTTATAGTAGAGTCACATGTTATTCAAAATATGAATTAAAGAAAATACAGAGGAATGTGATTAGAAAGGGAAATATATGCAAGTATTTCTAAAAATTCTTTACTGCAATGGGCCATTGAACTTAACTTTGACTGTAACAAAGAATATTTGTCTGGCCACGTAATTCTTACTCTGATATTACTAATCAAGACCATCAGATTTATAAAGAAAGGGTGGATTTATCTTCCTCACATAATATTGTGGAAGAGTGGCATAGATTAATCAAAAATGATGACTTAGAGTTTCTGTCTGGAAGTGAAGAAATGATTATTTTTTCATCTCTGTGCCTGAGGCTCTGACAGACCTCAGAGATACTGTGGTTTTGGTTTCAGACCCTGAGATAAAATGAGTATCACAATAAAGTGAGTCACACAAACTTCGGGTTTCCCAGTGCACATAAATTAATAATAAAAAGAAAAAAAAAACTAAAAAAGAAAGTTATGTTTTTTCCACACTATGGTCTATTAAGTATATAATATTCATTATGGCTAACAACAACAACAACAACAAAAAAAAACCCAACATATATACATGAAGTAAAAGTACTCAATTGCTAAAAAATACTAGCCATCATCTGAGCCTTCAGCAAGTCCTAGTCGTATTATCAAAGATCCTACATCCCAGATCACCATAATGGATATAATAATAATAAAAATGTTTGAAATGTGAGAATTACCTAAATGTAATGCAGGGACATGAAGGGAACAAATGCTGCTGGAATAAATGGCACTGATAGACTTGCTCTACGCAGGGGTGCTGCAGACCTTCAATTTGAAAAGCGTAAGCAGCATCTTCAAGGAGCAATGAAGTGAAGCCCAATAAGACAAGGTGCCTGTTCAGTCATCTCCCCACAGGATGTCCTCGGTGTGGCCAGAACCGTTGTTGCAGAGAGCAGTCGCGTGGTGGATATCATGGAGACAGCACAGTAGCTTTGATGGGTGGAAATGGGGCTGGAATTACCAGAATTTCCCCTAAGAAGCCAGAACCCCAGAGGAAGGAGCCAGGACAGTCCCCAGAACACTGTCATCACAAAGGAAAGAGACACTTTCTCACAGGACACCATCATCACAATTGAGGAAAGCACCACCTCCCTTAGGACATCATCGCCACCATCACAAGGAAAAGAGACACCATCTTCCTTGGAGCACCAACATCACAGTGGTTAATGGCGGCAGTTTCCTCCAGAACATCTTTGCCTGAAGGGCAACAGCCACCCTTTCCCCAGGACCCCATCATCACAGGGGAAAAGCCCCAGTTACCCCCGAGACTCCATCATGACAGGGCGAGCAGTGGTGCCCTCCTGTCGGCGCTGAGGGGAGGCGTGACGTCCACCTCCTCCCTGTGTGGCTTCCACCCCAGCTCCCCGCAGACTTCTGAGACAGCTCTCACTTTCAGAACTCACTCCCTTCTGCAGGGTAAGGCTATTTCTTTTCATTTTTGAGAAACAAGTGAGTCCTTTCTGAAGAGAGTGCTGGGGTTTTCAAAGCAATCGTCTCATCTTGGGGTGGAGTGGGAGAGAAGTCAGCTATTTGTACCAGAGTATCGCTGCATTTGCTTCTTTCTTCTTCTTTTTTTTTTAAAATTTATGAGTCTCATTTATTTGTGCTACAGTTTGAATCCCTGTCTGCAGACAGGAATGGCAACCCACTCCAGTATTCTTTCCTGGAGAATCCCATGGACAGAGGAGCCTGGTGGGCTACAGTCCATGTGGTCATAGTCGGACACACTCAGGATTTGCGATTGGTCTCAATCACTGTGTTGGGGGAACACTTGAGCTTGGTCAGCTCCTTTCTGCCTGAATTTCTCCCAGCCTCAGTGTCTGGTGTTGCTTGTCTAATCCCTGCAGGTGGGCTTGTCCCCCAGCCAACAACCAGTGTCTATTGTAGAAATCTTCCCTCTCCCCTTCCTCAGATCCTGGGCAGGACTTTTGCTCAGACAGGTTGGGCATGAAACATCTTTATTGCACACAAATTGGCTCAATAGTTACTAACTTGAATTGGGAAAAAATAAAATCAAGTGGTTTGGAGGTTTCCAGTGTCCCTTTTGGTTTTAATACTTATTTATGAAGACATTAAAACAACACAGCTCTACCCAATACATTCAATTACCTAAGAAGACTTGGGCCAACATGCTATAACAGACTGCTTCGGATTTTTCTCCCTTCAGACCCTAGAGTAAATACAGGTTGTTTGAATTGAGGGTCAGAGGGTCCGGTTTCCATCCTTTCTGACTTACCACTCAGCTTAGGTCCTTGGGGAATAGCTTTTCTGCACACAAGTTTGAAAACAAAAATTAGCTGACTAATGCGGTCCTGAGACTATGGGACACCAAAACCTCGTGTGAAATGTAGAACATCTGAGTATAGCCACAGCTCCAGTCACTGATGTAAAGATGTCAGCTCCCACACCAGCTGTACCAAGGGAACCAACACACATCCTGTGTTCTGTATTCACACACGCATGTCAGAGACATGTATACCTGTGCTAAACACCTCCTAATAATGGGAAAAGCAATACCAACCTTAATGGTTAAACTTGATTCAGTGTCATATGGGTCAGTAATCTAAGCACTTTAATGAACTTATTTAATCTTTAGAACAGTTCAGAGATAGACAATGTTACTATTCCTATTTTTGAGGTGGAGAAATTGAAGTTTAGGTATGAAGTTAAGTACCTAGCAAAATGTTATTTTAGAAATCTTAATTTCTAAACACTAGGTAAAACAGAGATTATCTAACCACACAATCCACTGGAAACCTCTTAATCTAGTAGCAGATTAATAGTTGTTACTTAGCCTAACTTAATCTAATAGTAGTGAGATACTTAATCCAGTTACCAGACAGGATAATAATCTAACCACCTAATCAGTTGATATAATCTGACTGCGAGAGACCAGATAGAACATACCAGAGAATCAGGAAGTTTTTTACCCAGGCAGCCTGAGTCCAGATCCCAGTAGCTTAACCATCACTCCTATGGCCTTGCTTACACACTTCAGAAAGGTTAAATCAAGGAGAAAGAGTATAATCCCTATGGGAGGTCTTAATCTTTATTCACAACCTATAATTTTCTCCTGTGACATTCTGCACTGGAAATTTTTGTGAAAAAGCCAGGACACTGATAAACCCGCATTTCAATACCTAGTCATTTTCCTTTATTGGTCAACAGAAAACTTAAGGAATTTATCCAGCATGACAGCAAAATAATATTTCAGTTTTACTTGACAAAAAGAAAAGTAGTAGGAAGTGATTCAGCTAGGAATATGACCAAGCCCTTCAGAGTAATTCAATACTGTGGTTAGTGGAGGATGTTTTCTTTCTTTCTTTTCTTTTCTTTTTGTATGTAATGAAAGGCAAAGATTATTAAAGCAGAAATGTCAAGTTATCTTTGAAACATGAGCATGGTGTTACCAGTGCGAAGCTTAAATAGATACTAATGATATGTTAATTGGTTAATTATACATATTAATAACATACTTGCAAAGACACCATTTCTTTATGTTTAAATGACATAATTGTGTGTCAGTTTTGTTTTCAGTAAACACAGAGATGCTTTCCTTCACCTACATGTCTCTATATAATTGAGTTTGGCTTTTCTCCCTGAGCTACAATTGATCCTAATGTCTTTATTAAACAGGAATCATCTTCAGTAGTCTGCTTTTAGCCCCCTCTCTGAGATAGCCAAATTGCCAATCAGGTTTTCAGAAAGGCGGACAGATCCTGGCTGGGGTGCCGGTCCATTTACAAATGGCATTACTGTCCTCTCTGGCATCACAAAATCCAAAAGCAATCCCCCTTTTGCCAAGTAATCACACAGAAGAAAATCAGCTATAATTCTTGGTCCAACAAGATACGCAGTCCTATCCCCCTGTCATTGAAAATGCTTTACACTCATCTCAAACTCAGGTTCTTTTCTAAAATTGCCTTTTCTACAGAAGTTACAGCAGTTGGAGAAAATGGTTTGATTACCTGTTAGCTTTCAGTCATATCACTCTTGAATATGTCTCCCTGAAATAATCTAAATCCTCTTCAAAAATTAAAAAAAAAAGTGACCTATAAAAGTTATTTTTTCAGGACATGTTCACCATGAAATATACCAAGGGATACATGATGCACAAAAGCTTTTAAGATCACACACTAGGGGAAATGACCATGCTCTCTTTTTAAAAAATTCTTATTCTTATATTACCTAAAACCTCTTAAGACAAATTTGGGGAGTCTGTGGACTTTGGATATAATCAGAAGGTTCACTGAAATATGAAACTATTATGAAAAGCAAGTGTTATATATTCAACAAAAACTTATGACTCTTTAAAAATCTGTTTCTCTCTTAAAAAGTTGACGGTGATAAGTTCCCTTCATTACAGACAAGGATTAATAATATACAGCATCGGTTAATTTACACTCTGGGAACATCTCAATTGCCAGCACAGGCAGGGTCCTTGTGGTTGGCAATAGAGGTACCACCCACTCACTATTCTCTTATTAAATTCTACTGTTATCTATTCTCTTATTAAATTCCATTGCAACAGAGATAATTTTGAAGCTAAGGAGATTTAGATCTATTTAATGAAAGAATCTTTCTGGTATTTAGCACTTCCTCTTTTGTTTAAACATTCTTCTCTCTTAATACCCTAGAACTGGATGGTAAGATTTTGAGAGCTGGTGTTCTGTAATTTATAATTCATCTCAGAATAGGAAATTTGTGGGAGGATCACGTTGCATTAGAGCAAGCCTACTTATTTCCAAACAAAATATCCAGGCCTAATGCCCCAATGAGAAATCTGAAGTAACATTGGAGATGACAGATTTCCAGTTCCCTGGGGCAAGCTCCCATGCCAGGGCTATGGAAGAGTCATTCTATGGAGAATGTTTGCCTCCAAGAATAGAGGACTCAGTGCTTAAGCAGGTGCAGGTTAGATGATCAGGTGTAGAAAGGACAGTGGGATATGCCTGGCCTTCAAACAGCCCCCGAAGAAACAGACAGCACATATGATGTGTGACAGCCTACCTCTGGGCATGCTGTGTGCTCTCGTCAGCAGGGTGGATTCACTGTATCTTCATTTGACTCAACCTCTATGTGCCCTGAGACTTCTGGGTAAGAGAAGTAAGTGATCACAAAGGGTACAGCTGGTATCATCGTGTCAGCTGCTCCCACCTTGTAGCCCCTGAAACATGTATAAATGGTTGGAGGTTGCATTCTATAGGGATGCTCTGAAAAAGCGAGATGAGTCCTGAAGGTCTGTGTAAGGCAGGTGAGGGCCTCTCCTAACTTGAATGGGATGAAGCACAGTATGGTGGTGTAGAGATGCCCTGGCCCCAGGACTACTGAAAGTGATAAACGTGCCACTGCCCATGCTCTCCTCTCTGGGTCCAGGATGGTTTAGCCCTGAGGCTGTCTCTGCCCTAAAGTAGGTAGTGGTTATTGTCCAACCAGAGCACCAAATGCTTGATGTTTTGACCTGTGGTGCTAGAGAAGACTCTTGAGAGTTCCTTGGACAGCAAGAAGATCAAACCAGTTAATCCTAAAGGAAATCAACCCTGAATATTCATTTGAAGGGCGGATGCTGAAGCTGAAGCGCCAATACTTTGGCCATCTGATGCGAAGAGTTGATTCATTGGAAAATACCTTGGTGCAGAGAAAGATTGAGGGCAAGAGAAGAAGGAGGTGACAGAGAATGAGATGGCTGGATGAAATCACTGACTCAGTGGACGTAAGTTTGAGCAAACTTCTAGAGATTGTGAAGGACAAGGAAGCCTGGTGTGCTGCAGTCCATGGGGTCCCAAAGAGTTGGACACGACTGAGCGATTGAATGACAACCTTTGGAAGTACTTGGGGTTGAGTCCTGCCTCTTTGCTCACTGGAACCTCTGATATGCAATTCATGGGAACTCTCTTCATCTCAGTTTACTCATCCATGCTCTGTGGAAGAGCAAGCCTAAGTCTGATCTGTATCTGCTCTAAAGCAGAGCTTTCCAGAGCTCTCCTACATGACAGCACATGAAATGAAATGCCGACTGGACGGCACACTGGGACACACAGAGGAGCTTCTGAGGCTGGGACCGAGGAGAACCGAGCTGTTTCAGGCCACCCCTAGCTGCCCAAAGGCTTGAGGGTGTCAGCCTCTGAGATTCGCAAACAAGGCAGTGAATTCTCAAGTGCCATGGCTCATCTACACACACACATGCACATGTGGAAATGAAGACACACTGGTTAGAGCTCTTACTCAGATAATTATTTATGTAATTAGAGACCTCCGTCTTACTCACTCAACTCTATTTTGTGGTCAGGTACTGTGACTCTTTGTCCATCTCTACATGGAAAGCAAATGATTGTACAGATTCCTAGACATTTTACTTGGAAAGTGAGAGTATTGGGTTATGTGGTCTATATATGTCTCTTTAAGGTCTACGAGGTGTCCTTCAATGGCATCATCCCAGAAATGAGTGGTTTTCAAACTTCTGCTACATCAGAACCACCACATCTTAACCACTGGGGTAAGGCATGTATTACTGGGGCCAAAATGGCTGGTTCTGCCAGTCTCAGTTGGTACTCCAAATTCTAACATGTTTCTGGGTGGTTCTGATACTGCTGGTCTGGGGACTGCACCCTGAGAAAGCCATCATAAATCCAAGGGTCTCTACATAGGGCGGACTTTATAAGAGGAGTAGTGAGACAACAGGAAAGACTTGGGACTCTGAGGTGCTGGGTAAGGGTGAGAAAATGCTGTTCTCACTTGGCCAACAAAGATCTGTATAGTCAACGCTATGGTTTTTCTAGTATTCGTGTACGGATGTGAGAGCTGAACCATAAAGAAGGCTGAGCACCAAAGAATTGATGCTTTTGATTGTACTGGAAAAGACTCCTGAGAGTCCCTTGGACAGCAAGGAGATCCAACCAGTCAATCCTAAAGTAAATTATCCCTGAATATTCACTGAAAGGACTGATGCTGAAGCTGAAACTGAAGCTCCAATAGTTTGGCCACCTGATGCAAAGAGCCAGTTCATTGGAAAAGACCCTGATGCTGGGAAAGATTGACAGCAGAAGGAGAAGGGGCCAATAGAGGATGAGATGGTTTCACTGACTCAATGGACGTGAGTTTAAGCAAGCTCTGGGAGATAGTGAAGGACAGGGAAGCCTGGTGTACTGCAGTCCATGGGGCTGGAAAGAGTTGGGCATGACTGAGCAACAAAGGCTTTCAAACTCCACCTGTACCTATGATTCTTATTTGTTGAGATCCATCTTAGTGAACACTTTACTTCACTCTGGACTCATCTGCAGGGGGGCATCTGGTTTTCTCTTTGGAGGAGGCCATGCTCACACACCCCTCTCCCCATAGGCAAGTCTGACGATGCTCTAGTCAGCAGTTCTCGGACTTTCCTTTGAGAACAGTCCTGTAAGTCGGTCCCTTCAGACTGCACCCAGGTCCAGGCTAAGGGGAGACAACACCTGGACCACATCACACAATCCCGACTGTGACACCAGGCACAGGACCCCAGCAAGACCATTCACTGCCATCATTGGCACCAAGAAATCAAGAGCAGGTGTTTGTTTCCTTAGGACAACAGTGAACTTTTTCTTCTCTATTTGAAAGAGAGCAGGTACTAGGTTTGGTGTTGCATGAGGAGGAGAGAAGGAAACTTTTGAATAAAAGCTGAGCCAAAAAATGAAGAAGCAAAGCTGGGACAGCATTGCTTGATCAACCATAAAGAAACCCTGTTAGCTCAGATGGTAAAGAACCTGCCTGCAATGCAGAAGACCCAGCTTCAATTTGGGGTAGGGGAGATCCCCTTGTGGAGAAGGCAATGACACCCCACTCCAGTACTTTTGCCTGGAAAATCCCATGGGTGGAGGAGCTGTAGGCTGCAGTCCATGGGGTCACTAAGAGTCGGACACGACAGAGCGACTTCACCTTCACTTTTCACTTTCATGCATTGGAGAAGGAAATGGCAACCCACCCCAGTGTTCTTGCCTGGAGAATCCCAGGGATGGGGGAGCCTGCTGGGCTGCCGTCTATGGGGTAGCACAGAGTCGGACATGACTGAAGCAACTTAGCAGCAGCAGCAGCAGATCCCCTTGAGAAGGGAATGGCAATCCACTCCAGTATTCTTGCCTGGAAAAGTCCACATACAGAGGACACTGTTGGGCTTCAGTCCATGGGGTTGCAAAGTGTCACACACAGCTGAAGCGACTAACTCTTGCTTACTTAAAGAAACACCCAATTATGGCCCTCTTCCTAGTATTTCCTGTTAACCATTCCACACACTGTAAAGTTTTACTTAATCAAGGGTGGGGAGAAATTTTGATCATTTGAAGCCTAAACATTCTGAAAAAAAGACAAAAGAGTCAAGGAAAATGCTCTCAGAGTTTGAGACGGTTGGACCTTAATCCTAAGTCTCCAATCGATATCATTTTAGTAGGTTGTTATGCTTAGTGGGGGGAAATTTTTCCATGAAACAATTTCGAGTTTTTTCAGTCACTAGGGTGAATTAGTGAAAACTTTGAATGATAATTTCTTTAAAAAATACAACCAGAATGTTTATACTAATGTTCATATTCATTTGCTATTTATGTCGTTTAAGTAGTGGATCATTTGGATACAAAGAGACAACACACACATAGTATTTGTCTTCTACATAGAAAATATAAGAAAAAGAAGTTCACAGAGGAAATGAAATAATACGTTCTTGTTGTCTTTGGAGGGAGCATAATCTCATAGCAGAGCTCATAATTTCTGAGCTTTGCATGCAATAAGCACTGTGTGTTAGGCTGTTTTCTTAACCAATATGTGTGCCAGATGGTATGATACCTAAAGGAAAAAATAAGAAGTTGTCACACTTAAATATTAACTAAACTAAAATGCATCTCAGTGATGGGATGGGATTACAGTGTGATGTGTTCTTTTCATCACGGCTCATGGGTTTTCAGATCACTGAAATACCGATATTTGGAAAACAGTTCAGAAGTTAAGCTGAGACTCAACTATACTTGAAATCTTGCTTATGAGGGAATAAATATTTACTCTGTAAAGGGCCTGAATGGGAAATGCATTAACTAACCAATCTGCGTACCAGCCAGAGTGGAAAGGCAATAAAGGAAGACGGTGGAGACTGCAGAGGACATGAGATGCAGGGTCCCCATGGACCCCAGGAAACACCCCCTTCCTTCTTCTTGCCTGTTTTAATTAACCGAGGGTCAATCAATAGTAGCCATGGAATTAACTGTCTTTCCTTTGAGGTTGCAAAGAGTTTTGAAGCATTCATTCAATCAGTTCCCCAATTAGTCAACGAGGACCAATTTAATGACATGCTGGTTCTTCTGCGGCCATGATAATGTGTTTTGTCCTTTTTGATAATGTCAGGTATCTATCATGGTAAAGGGAAGAGGCAGTACAATTTCTTGGGAGGAAATCTGGAGTTAACTCTTAGGTTACTTAAGGGAGTATAGTCACACCATTTAAAAATCAAGTTTTGCACAAAGGCTGGTATCAAAATAAAAACCTACTTTAACCTCAGTTTTGTTTTTTCTTTTTTTTAAATTTTATTTTATTTTTAAACTTTACACTATTGTATTGGTTTTGCCAAATATCAAAATGAATCCGCCACAGGTATACATGTGTTCCCCATCCTGAACCCTCCTCCCTCCTCCCTCCCCATACCATCCCTCTGGGTCATCCCAGTGCACCAGCCCCAAGCATCCAGCATCATGCATCAAACCTGGACTGGCGACTCATATAGGTATTTCAATGCCATTCTCCCAAATCATCCCACCCTCTCCCTCTCCCACGGAGTCCAAAAGACTGTTCTATACATCAGTGTCTCTTTTGCTGTCTCGTATGCAGGGTTATTGTTACCGTCTTTATTGACTAGACACTTTCAAATGTGTTCCCACTAAGATTCTAACACAATACATCTCCGGAATTCATGACATTTTAAATTCAATTTAATGTAATAACTAAAAAAAGAGCCGGGGGAGAAATTGATGTCATCGTTAATACAACATGGAAAAGTTTAAATATCTGTAAATGTGCAAATACGTTTAATGACACAAGGGTGTAAGGTTATGTGATAAGACGACTAGGATCAGATATCTCTGTGTCTCAGCTACCTTTGGTTATGCAAATATTTAAAGTACATACATGCTTTGAGCACTGAAGGAGGTGATATTTTCCTGAGTTCCATAGAGGCATTATTTAAATTCATCCTATGATCACTGTGTTCAGTCACCTTGCGTCTTTTGCAATTTTGTTCTAAATTTTGAACTTAGAGGGGCCACTGTGAATGCAAAGATGGAACCTGTAACTTAATGAGGATCAGTCAGTACATTAGGTTGAGAGAACACCCCAGTATCACAGAACAGTACAGTGACTAGAACTTGGTTTAATAATTTCAAGATAGTTTTCAGAAATTATTCTTCTAAATGTCTGTGTCCTACAGGGAAGATGACATATTACTTAAAAACAATTTTCCTAATGGTTTAAAAGTCTAGTGCTTGCCAATATTCAAAAAAAATTTTTTTTAATAAATGGTCCATTTGGGGGTGGTTAGAGAGAAATGGCATCCCACTCCAGTACTCTTGCCTGGAAACTCCCATGGACGGAGGAACCTGGTAGGCTGCAGTCCATGGGGTCGCTAAGAGTCGGACACGACAGAGCGACTTCACCTTCACTTTTCACTTTCATGCATTGGAGAAGGAAATGGCAACCCACTCCAGTGTTCTTGCCTGGAGAATCCCAGGGACGGGGGAGCCTGGTGGGCTGCCGTCATGCGGTCGCACAGAGTCGGACACGACTGAAGTGACTTAGCAGCAGCAGCAGAGAGAGGAAGGGCTCCCCAGGTGGCAGTAGTGGTAAAGAACGTGCCTGCCAGGGCAGGAGACACAAGAGACGCAGGTTTGCTCCCTGGGTCAGGAAGATCCCCTGCAGAAGGAAATGGAAACCCACTCCAGTATTCCTGCCTGAATAATTCCATGGACAGAGGAGCCAGGTGGGTTACAGTCCATGGGGTCGCAGAAGAGTTGGACAGGGCTAAGCAACTGAGCATCTGAGCATGCATGTACATATTTGCATATATACATATTATATAGACATTTGCATGTTATATATAAAATATACATGTCCATTATGCATACATGTATATACATATAGTATGTGTGTGTATATATATATATATATATATATATATATATATATATATATTTCCTTCTTGGTGGTATTTCTATTTCCAGAGATGGGAATGATCTCCCAGCCACTGAGTTAACTGACTTTTTTACATAAAACATAAATAATTATTTCCACCTTTCTCTTGAAGTTGTATTTTGCAAATCGGAAAAAAAACCATTTTAGCTTCCTGTGGTACTGGACACTTGCTTTATATGAAAAAGTTTCAAAGATCATGGTACATCTCATATTTTTGCCTAAAGCCCCCTTTCTTTAACCTTTTAAACTGAGCATAACCTTGTTTTTTATTCCCACCATTGGATAAAATTTGTCAATAGCTTCTTTCTAGAATTTACAGCAAGCTCTCTAAAGGATTAAGCTTGCCTATCTCATATTTCATGAAAACTTGCTACATGTTCCACATGATGAATCTAGACCAAGTAGTAGTTGACTTAGGTATGTGCTGGCATTTTGAATGTATCTCAAATTTCTGTATCATAGTTTTTTCTAGCAACAGTTCATTTTATTTGAAGCAGATTCATGTTGCAATGTAATGTTATGCTATGGTGTTTTTCTTTTTCTTCAAAATCAACAAAATTAACAATTTCCAATTTATTTAGAATAACAACCATCACCTATAGAATGGTGTGCTGGGGGTGTGGGAGGAATTCCTGAAGCTCTGAAGTTAGCACTGTGGTCAGGAGAGAGAGGGGGTCCTGGTCTGTCCACCACATCTCACTGATCAGAGTTTGGGGAACCAGACAAGAGCATTCCAGACAGAACCATCCACTAAAGGAACAGATTTGAAAAAATATGTATATAAAACATCTTTGGGGCTCACTAACCATATTTGTAATTCAGCACATTGCAAACAAGGAACTAAATAGTGAAAGGCTGTTGCTGAGCCCTGAAAGACACCAGGATTCTTGGCCTCCAGAGGAGAGGAGCTCAATCCGGGGCCAGTGACAAGGCTTGATCGCTCAGAGCTTTTGTGTAATAAAGTTTTATTAAAGTATAAAAGAGAAAGCTTCTGACATAGATGTCAGAAAGGGGCAGAAAGAGTGTCCCCCTGCTAGCCTTTAGCAGTACATTATATACCCATCAGTAAGCTGTTAATTAGAGAAAGGAGATGTGTCAAACCTCAGAGTGGCACCAGGCCCCTCGCCCACAACATGCATTTGAGATAACATTGGCACCAGGTGAGTCATCCCGCACCATGAAAGGATTGACATGAATCGTGAAGAAAGGAAGTTTTCCAAGTAAATATATAGCTCCATTAACATAGATTAGGAGAACAATGAATGAGTAAAAGATATTGGTTTATTGAGCCCTTATTGGTTCTGAGTCTTAAGTGGAACCAACTTGAAGAACTAGGGTAAATACATGTTTCATTAACATAGCTTAAGAAAAACATTTCCAAAATAATAATAATAATAATAAAAGAGAGGAAAAAAAAGAAAAGAAAGTAGATAATTTACTATCTTAAAACAAAACAAAACAAAAAAAGAATTCCACTAGAAAGCTGGTTTTGATAGTAAAGAAGAAGTGTACTGCTCTCAGTACCCAAGAGTATGGAATCCATTCTAATGACAAATGTCATTCAGCATGATTGTATTGGCGACTCCATCAGTGAACTGGAAGGGTCATTAAGTATTTGAATGCAGTAGCAACTATGCTTCTACCAATGTGTTTGCTGATTCCATTATTCTAGAGATTTTTGACAGTTAACTTTAAAAAAAGAAAAAAAAGAAAAACACATTGGTTAACTCAAGGTTTGAGAAAAGTTAAGTTCAGGTGAACCAGGTGTCATCATGGCAACACAGAATTTTAAAAGAAACCTCTTTCTAAATCTGTATAGAGAAAGTAAAGAAATATGACACTTGTAGCTTGTATCCTCCTGCTGCTTAAGAGAGGGATTAAAAATTGTTGAATACTTGCAGCCTATTTCCTCCTTTTGGAGACCCATAGCCTTCCTGCCTGTTAACTCTCAATAGTGAGAGATAAGATGGTTGGTGATTAAATTTGGTCCAAAGTCAAGAGAAAACCTTGCTCAGACCCAGGCATCTGAGCTTTATTGACTAGAGAGGAGGCCCTTGAAGGGGTCTGGATGAGAATGAGGATGCCGCACAGTCCCAATCCAGCTGTGAGGTGACTGACCATACTATCCATGTGCACATGTGCGTGGATGAAACGGAGGTCACTGAGTCAGATTCTCAAGGTGTGGTCCTCCCTCCAGCAGCCTGAGCACCACCTGGG
Source organism: Bos indicus x Bos taurus (assembly GCF_003369695.1). Taxonomy (NCBI): domain Eukaryota; kingdom Metazoa; phylum Chordata; class Mammalia; order Artiodactyla; family Bovidae; genus Bos; species Bos indicus x Bos taurus. The sequence continues at coordinate 3,139,996 of NC_040102.1, read as the reverse complement.
AGCCCATTGGAAACTCTCATCCTCGGCTGGAACTGAGTCAGAATGTTTGGGGCTTGGGGTTCTGGCTCTGTGCTTTAACAAGTCCTCCTAGGAAGCCTGAAGAAGGCTGAGCACCGAGTATCCCTGGACCACAGATGCAGTGTGTCTTGTTTAGGGGAGGTACAGATGTCCTCCTAGCCTCTGGTGGGCATCCTGTCCTACTGCAGCGACTTGAAGCAACTGTCTGCTTAGCGAAGCCATGCCTCTGCTTATGTTAAACTGAAAATCTCTAGAGACCTTTGCCAGGTCATCAATACTATTTGTTACGTTGGATTTAAACTCACATGGTCAGATGTTTCTAGTCTTCTTTCTGCCTGGAGTGGACCTGTTCCCCTCATTGTGTATAAAAAAATACAATCTAAATACATATTTCTGAAAATGACTGTATATATATAATATAATCATAGTTATATATATACATATAATCACTTTGCTTAACATCAGAATCTAACACAACATTGTAAGCCAGCTATACCTCAACTAACAAATATAGTTGGTTTATAATGTTGTGTTGGTTTCTGATGTAGAGCAAACTAATTTTATATATATACATGTATGTGTATATATATATATGATTTTATATATATATATGATTTTATATATATACATACATTCCTGTGAGTGAAAAAATACATGTTATGGAGAAGGATAAGGCTGGGTTGTCCTTCATATGAAAATACTGGTGATATGCTTACCTATTATTAATAATTATTTAAATAGAAGGACTCTTTCTTAATCTCTTACAAAATATCAAAGAAGCGGCTCTGGCTCCCTCACAGAGATTTAGGAGGATAGAGGCTAGTGGAAAAGTAAATGCAAAGAAAGTCAGTCTCCAGTACAAACGTTAGTTTAAGAATATTCTATATATGCAACCGGTTACTTTTTTCATTGATGTAAAAGGTCAAGCATTAAAAACATATTTTGAGGTGATTTAAGTCCTAGTTCTCCCAAGCATGGTTCATAAAGGCAGTGTTAGCAACACCAGCCAGCTTCTTACAAATGCTGAATCAGGCCCCCCAAAATCTGCATTTTAATTAAGTCATGGGACATTTTTAGACACTTTCAAGTTTGAAAAGCACAGTGTATGCCTATTGTAATAACAAAAAATTAGCAGGTCTCCACACCACATCTCTTGTTTTACTAGAACTCAATTTGATGACACTGTGCTATAATGGAAGAGAGTCCCTTCCCAAAACTTGGAATCTCTTTGGCAAGGAACGATGATGCAGATCTACATCAAAATTCAGCTCCTGTTACACACTTGGTGCTCTGATGGGAGACTTAACTCTGGTTGTTGAGAAATGCGTGTGTATGTGTGTGTGTGTGTGTGTGTGTGTGTGTGTGTGTGTGTGTGTGTGTATGTATGTTATTTACTCAGTCGTGTCTGACTCATTGTGACCCCATGGACTGTAACCTGCCAGGCTCCTCTGTCCATGAAATTCTCCAAGCAAGAATACTGGAGTAGGTTGTTATTTCATTCTCCAGGGGATCTTCCTGACCCAGGAATCAAACTTGGGTGTCCTGCATTGCAGGTAGATTCAAAGTAATAATAAAGTTGAAAGTCAGAAACAGGATAAAACACTGGCAAATAGTGAATCTGGATATGAAAACCATACTTCTCTGATAACAATAACATCATTTAAGGGTTTCTTGATAATATAATGTGACTTCCATGGTAATATCTTATTAATTGGAATACTATGGCCTAGAAAAGTTTATAATAATGGTATAATAATTGTGTAGTGGTCATTTTGATAAACCCTGTGGCTTGAGCAGTCATTTCTGAACTTGACAGGTTATTTTTATCTTAAATATTACAAAAACATGAGGCTGAACAAAGCAGGAAATCTGTTACTGACCAGCTATAATGGGGGCCTGGGAGTGACTCTCAGAGGACCAGAGGCCCCGAGTCACACTGACAATAAGCAGATGGCCCAGGGCGCGACCTCAGAACACTATGGGTATCCCCAGAACACCTGTAAGAGGCCCTCGGCCCAGTTAAGCAGACCAGCAGCCACAGCCCCGACAGTTGGCAATGACCAAACCCAGGTAGTGAGTGAAATGCCATGCTGGTAAAGGCAGAACTGTGTTCATTGCAAGTCTAGTGAGAATAGGGTGGTGAGCGCTCACATGGTGAAATCTACCATCATTCAGGGCTGGCTTCCAGCTCCGGTGGAAAACCCAGGGTATAGTAGATTGAGACAAGATTGATCAGTGCATGGGTGGGTGGAGGAAGTCTGGATATGGCTACTATGTACTCACTGTCCAAGACAGGCCAGGCATTATATAATTTAAGATACATAGAATCTTGCAAAGTGGATAGTTTGATAGGAAAATTGTGCCTTAGAGATACTGAATAATTTTATTATGCATTTTTACAAATAGGAAAGCCAAGATTCAACCCTGAAACTTTTTCCTGGGTAGTGGTTTGAGTAACCAAAATTGATAGTAAGGTCAGGGAGGGAGGTGTGAGTAAACTGGTGGACCCTAGAGAGAGCCACGTTGAACCCTGGAATCAAAGAGGTTGACAATTTCCTGGAAAAGACAATAAAACTGTAAGTATTGATTAATAGTAATACTACTATAAGGGCTTCCCAGGTGGCTCAGTGATAAAGAATCCTCCTGCCAATGTAGGAGATGCATGTTTGATCCCTGGTTTGGGAAGATCCCCTGGAGAAGGAAATGGCAACCCACTCAGGTATTCTTGCCTGGGAAATTCCATGGACAAAGGAGCCTGGGGGGCTACAGTCCGTTGGGTCACAGAGAAGTTGGACATGACTTAGTGACTAAAACTACAACAAACAATACTGCTACAGTCATTGAAAGTTGCTCTATAACTTCTGTCATACTAACATTTTAACAGTGAGCTCAGGCTGCTTTCAGGACACAAAGAGACAGGAGTATGACAATCCTATGGCTTGTACCAACTGCTGGGAGAGAAGAAGCACACAATATAATAAATGCAGCACAGCGAGAGGTGACAGAATGGAGGAGCGGCCACTGAAAAGCAACATGAGGCTTTGAAACACATGCACCGTCCCATTACTTGTAGTCACAGATCATCACAGGGCGTCTAAAACAATCTAATGGAAAAACCAGCCGAGAAGAGCAGAAGAAAGCCACAGGAATATTAAGACACAACAAGGAGTACTTGGGAACATCTGGAGAACATGATATAGCCCAATGAGATGCCAGATAAGATGTTGATTTGTCCACACCCTAGATCATCAGGCCTTGGCAAAAACAGTTGTTCAATTCTTTGTCATTTCAGAATCCAATAAATTCAGTGAATGCCATCACATTCTACTTACCTAAATGAGAAATGTCAGATACTGTTTCATTTCAGTTGTTTCCGTGAAATTATCAAAGGATCTTCCCCAACGCTCACTGAAAAGGCACCACGTTGAATGAGCGAGTGCAACCGACCAGATTCTGTACATTTTCCAAAGGCTGATTTTCTTGATTTAGAATTGACAATGTACTATGAGATGTAGCTAGTGAAAAACAATTTAAAGTTTTTAGAATGAGATCAAACACAGACTCTAGAAATGGTGAAGGACTGGTGAAGGATTTCCATCCTCACTTGCAATCAAGACACTTTGAGAAAATGAAGTTCCTCAAAGCTGATGAGGGATTTGAGATAACATATGATGTTAATGATGTTCCCTGGCTTCCCTAGTGGCTCAGACAGTAGAGAATCTGCCTGTAATGCCAGAGACCCAGATTTGATACCTGCATAGTGAAGATCCCCTGGAAAAGGAAATGGCAATCCGCTCCAGTATTCTTGCCTGGAGAATTCCATGAACAGAGGAGCCTTGGCGGGCTACAGTCCATGGAGTCACAGAGTCAGACATGACTGAACGATGTTACCAGTGCAGCAAAGAAGAGGAAATGTCAAAGAAATCTTACTGATACTGGAAAAGAACATTGCTGAGCTTTTGAAATAAATATGTTATTGGGCAAGAAATGAGAAACCATCTTGCTGCTGCTGCATGGGGAGGATATATTGATATAATTCTCAGCACATTCACAACTCTCCATAAAAGTGTATATACTTTAAGCTTGGACTCTGGGTTAGAATTTATTTCTTTCCCCAGAAGTGGTTCTTAAAATTCTTCTCATTAAGAAAATAACAACAATAATGATAATTATATTAACAACAGTTACCAACCTCCTGATGGCCCTTCTCTCCTGAGAAGTTTGCCCTGCGATCTCCATCACCAGGTTCCCCTCCAGGCTGCCTCTCAGCCCAGCTCTCACAAAGCTTCTGTATATCCTCTGCTAGTTGTTTACCTGACTTCCACCCTACACTGTAAACCTTTCACAGGGTGGGAATCTTTATATCCCTAATGCATAATAGTGTATCTGTTATTGTTGTAGTTCAGTTGCTAAGTTGGATCTGACTCTTCCCTGTCCTTCACTATCTCCTAGAGTTTGCTCAAACTCATGTCCATTGAGTTGGTGATGCCATCCAACCACCTCATCCTCTGTAGCCTCCTTCTCCTGCCCTCAATCTTTCCCAGCATCAGGGTCTTTTCCAGTGACTTGGTTCTTCGCATCAGGTGGTCAGAGTATTGGAGCTTCAGCTTCAACATCAATCCTTCCAAAGTATATTCAGGATTGATTTACTTTAGAATTGACTGGTTTGATCAGCTTGCTGTCTAAGGACTCTCAAGAGTCTTCTCCAACACCACAGTGCAAAGGCATCAGTTCTTCAGTGCTAAGCCTTCTTTATGGTCCAACTCTCACATCCATTAGTGACTACAAGAAAAGCCATAGCTTTGACTATATGGACCTTTGTCATCAAAGTAATGTCTCTATTACTAGGTTTATCTAGGTTTGTCATAACTTTCCTTCCAAGGAGCAAGTCTTTGAATTTCATGGCTGCAGTCACCATCCATGGTGATTTTGGTTCCCCCCAAATAAAATCTCTCACTGCTTCCACTTTTTCCCCATCTATTTGCCATGAAATAATGGCACTGGATGCCACAATCTCAGTTTTTTAGAATTTTCCAGACAGTATTTATTTTAAAGCAAAGATTAACCCCTCTCAGTTGAGTCTAGCTTTTACTGGCCTTTATCATTTTCTCTTCCTAAGGTTTTCCCCAACATTTACACCTTCCATCCACACATTTTAGTCCTGACAGGTTCTGTTTGGTTCTGTCTGTTTGAGTTTTCATGTGAAGACCTCAGGGCCTGGTGTTCTAGAATAGAGTCAGGGAAGCTTCCATCACTGGATCCCTGGAGGGAGCCCAACAGAGTATCGACCCATCGGTCCCACCCTGAGTGAAAAATAAATGCTTGATGATCTGTTGATTAAATTTAGATGTTGTGTTAATGTCTCAGGGAAATATTTATTTTTAATTTTGATGTCATGGTTTGATTTCAGCAAAGGATTCAGGTTGTTCTGCCCAAGATTTCACACCCTGTTTAATCTGAATTCTGAAGCAGAGACAAATCAACAAGTAACCAAAAAACACATGTGAATTCACAATGATGTTTTGATGCAGCTTCGAATTTATAAACATTAAAGTTTATGCAATTGTTTTTATTTCTTTGTATTTTAGTTCAGTAAAGATTTATGTTTATTTCAATAACCTAGAGACATCACAGACCCAGAAATACTCTCTGGAACATTATACTTAATACAGTTATAATGCTAAACTAAGGCATAATTATTCAAATTAAGTCCCAAATTAGGCATGCTATACATTTTAACTCATTATGTTGATCTTTGGTTATTGGCCCATCTTATTGCAAATAACAGACTATGGCACATAACAGATATTTAATTTACATGCATTAAATAACATCTGATTGTTTTTGCACTTCTGTTTCTTAAGAGATGGATTATCATTTGTTCTCATGCCTCTGTGGCCTTTTTAACTGAACTGTCTTCAATATACAGCACTTCCCAGGTGACTCAATAGTGAAAAATCCACTTGCAATGCAGGAGATGCAGTTTCAATCCCCAGGTCAGGAAGATCCCTTGGAGAAGGAAAGGGCTACCCACTCCAGTATTCTTGCCTGGGAAATGCTATAGACAGAGAAGCCTGGTGAGCTATAGTCCATAGGGTCACAAAAGAGTCAGACACGACTGAGCAACTGAACACACACACATCGTCAATATACAGTAGTCGTTTTCTACGTTTATAGGCTGGTGGCTGGGTGGTTTGGAGGGGGTTGACTTATTGCTGATCCTTTTCTGTCCCACCTGGTAGAAACTCTGCTACCCTGTGAGCAACCGGGGGTCAGGATGACTGTGTTGTACTTCTCTATAGACGTCGCTTGTGAGCGCCACTTAAATGATGAGAAGAGCATTCTTTCTTTTTTTTTTTTTTTATTTTATTTTTGAACTTTACAATATTGTATTAGTTTTGCCAAATATCGAAATGGATCTGCCACAGGTATACATGTGTTCCCCATCCTCAACCCTCCTCCCTCCTCCCTCCCCATACCATCCCTCTGGGTCGTCCCAGTGCACCAGCCCCAAGCATCCAGTATCGTGCATCGAACCTGGACTGGCAACTCGTTTCATACACGATATTATACATGTTTCAATGCCATTCTCCCAAATCTTCCCACCCTCTCCCAAATAAACAAATGGGACGTAATTAAACTTAGAAGCTTCTGCACATCAAAGGAAACTATTAGCAAGGTGAAAAGGCAGCCTTCAGAATGGGAAGAAATAATGGCAAATGAAGCAACTGACAAACAACTAATCTCAAAAATATACAAGCAACTCCTACAGCTCAACTCCAGAAAAATAAATGACCCAATCAAAAAAATGGGCCAAAGAACTAAATAGACATTTCTCCAAAGAAGACATACAGATGGCTAACAAACACATGAAAACATGCTCAACATCACTCATTATCAGAGAAATGCAAATCAAAACCACTATGAGGTACCATTTCACGCCAGTCAGAATGGCTGTGATCCAAAAGTCTACAAGCAATACATGCTGGAGAGGGTGTGGAGAAAAGGGAACCCTCTTACACTGTTGGTGGGAATGCAAACTAGTACAGCCACTATGGAGAACAGTGTGGAGATTCCTTAAAAAACTGGAAATAGAACTGCCTTATGATCCAGCAATCCCACTGCTGGGCATACACACTGAGGAAACAAGAAGGGAAAGAGATATGTGTGCCCCAATGTTCATCGCAGCACTGTTTATAATAGCCAGGACATGGAAGCAACCTAGATGCCCATCAGCAGATGAATGGATAAGAAAGCAGTGGTACATATACACAATGGACTATTACTCAGCCATTAAAAAGAATGCATTTGAATCAGTTCTAATGAGGTGGATGAAACTGGAACCTATTATACAGAGTGAAGTAAGCCAGAAAGAAAAACACCAATACAGTATACTAACGCATGTATATGGAATTTAGAAAAGCATTCTTGAAATGGGCTCTGAAGACCTCCTAGGGGGCCTCTGGTTCTCTGCAACTAGATTTTAATTTTGTGTTTTCATTTTATGATTATGCAACTCTCTGTGACCATATACTGCATTATCAGCATGACTGCCTTATTTGCATTGTGTTTAAGATTCCATAAGCTAAAAGCAGACTCCTTTAATATCCTCAGGCTAATGAGTAAAAGATGCACATGAACTTGCAGTGTAAATGACAGCTCCGGGCAAAGGAAGGCATGTGATACCAAGAGTGCTCCATATGAAAGAGATTTTTGTTGTTGTAATTTTAGTAGAGCTTCATCAGAATATTATGGCCTAGTGAAAAATATTGATAGTAGTAGTAATAATCATTACTGTATTATTATTGGTGATCTTGATTTGTGTGAGAAAAGTTTTGAGTAGCAATTTATTGTTACTAAAAAAATCAGAATAGTAATTAATGTTTATAAAGATTTTTATTAAAAGTTTATTTTTAAGAAAAAGAAATAGTTTTGTGTGCATTTGTTTTATATATATATATAGTCATATGCAACCTATAAGCATTCCTAGTTTTACATTTACATGATTAAAAAGATTGTAACTTTTTAAGACTTTTTCATTGAAATGTAGTTGATTTACAATATCATGTAAGTTTCAGGTGTACATCACAGTGATTCATTTATATATATATATTTTTTTCAGATTCTTTTTCCTTATAGCTTATTACATAATTGTGAGTATAATTTCCTGTGCTATAGAGTAGGTCCTAGTTGATTATCTATTTTACATATAGCAGTGTGTGTATGTTAATCCCAGACTCCTAATTTATCCCTCCCCACTTTCACCTTTGGGATCTATAAGGTTGTTTGCTATGTCTGAGGGTCTATTTCTGTTTTGGAAATAAGTTCATTTTTTTTAAAGATTCCACATACAAGTGATAACAATATTTGTCTTTGTCTAACTTACTTCACAAGCAGAGACATTACTTTGCCAACAAAGGTCCGTCTAGTCAAGGCTATGGTTTTTCCTGTGGTCATGTATGGATGTGAGAGTTGGACTGTAAAGAAGGCTGAGCACCTAAGAATTGATGCTTTTGAACTGTGGTGTTGGAGAAGACTCTTGAGAGTCCCTTGGACTGCAAGGAGGTCCAACCAGTCCATTCTGAAGGAGATCAGCCCTGGGATTTCTTTGGAAGGAATGATGCTAAAGCTGAAACTCCAGTACTTTGGCCACCTCATGCAAAGAGTTGACTCATTGGAAAAGACTGATGCTGGGAGGGACTGGGGGCAGGAGGAGAAGGGGACGACAGAAGATGAGATGGCTGGATGGCATCACTGACTCGATGGATGTGAGTCTGAGTGAACTCCGGGAGTTGGTGATGGACAGGGAGGCCTGGTGTGCTGCGATTCATGGGGTCGCAAAGAGTCGGACACGACTGAGCGACTGAACTGAACTGAACTGAACTTATTTCACTTAATGTGATAATGTCTAGGTCCATCTGTCACTGCAAATCACATTATTTCATTATTTTTATGACCAAATAATATTCCATTATATATATATATATATATATATATATATATATATATATATATATGTAATGGAATATATATATGATCCTATGACATATGTTGGGATCATAATTTGAATGAAACCTAATCATTACAGGGATCCTTGTGAAATGTTTTGTTTTAGAAGAGGCAAATAGGTATAAAATTTATGAAACCCTTGTTAGAAGTGACTGTTTACAAAACCCAACTCGAGTGTCTGACTGTCCCCACACACAGTTCTTACAAAGCCAAGGTAATGAAAATTGCTAGTCGTGTTGTGACTTACTGTCTCCGTAGGAAAGAATGACTATGGCATTTGAACTCTGTTTTGGAAACTTCCTGTACCAGCTTGCACTAATCTTCGTCTCCCTGAAATTTAGACCGCTGCTTTAAAAATACTGGCTGTCTTATCAGATCTCGGCAGTTTTGATGCTCTCATGAGTACATACAACATGGAAAGGTGCATGAGAAAAAAATTTCAGTGTGCTGCTTCAGTTTAACAAATGAGGAAAATTAGATCCAGAGAGAGATTAAGTTGCTTGAGATCAGTGGGCACCTAGAACCTCTGTCAGGGTATGAAGCCGTCATTAGTAATATGGATGAAGTTATTTATGAGAAAGCAGTTGGCTTCCCTAAGGGCTTAGTGGTGAAGAATCTGCCTGCAATGCAGGAGATGTGGGTTTGCTTCCTGGGTCAGTAAGATCCCCTGGAGGAGGAAATAGCTACTGTTCCAAGTATTCTTGCCTGGGAAACTCCATGACAGAGAAGCCTGGTGGGCTGCAGTCCATGCGGTTGCAAAAGAGTCAGACAGCATTTGAAAACTAAGCAACAACGACAGTTACATTAGAGAACCCAACATCAAAACGAATTCACTGCCACAGGTTCTTAGACCATTGGTTTGTTTTCTCCATCTATGTATCTCCGTGCTTTTTAGTTTCTGGGTCTAGTTTTTTAAACTAGAAAATCTGGGTTCTAGATGATCTAGAACTTCAGTACATTGTTTGATAATTTTTTATTAAATTTGCCTGCTGTTCTGTGTTCAATGTTTCAGAATCTTTACCTGAGGGGTCTCTCCCATGTAAAGAGATCACTTCCTTTAATATTTCTTTGGACCGTTAGTTCTCAATGCATTGCTAATTCTGCAAAGAGGGTATATGAACTCCTGGAAATCAGTTTATCTGTTTATCCTGAGAATAGTTTAACTCATGGGCAGGTATGTTTGGAAACAACTGGTTCAAGAATCTTTGCGAACATCAAGAAGGATGTAGAATTCAAAGAATTTTTCTCACAGATTTCGAGATAAACTTTTACTTGTTTCTTAAGTATGTTATGCTTAGTCACTCAGCTGTGTCCAGTTCTTTGCAGTGCCATTGACTGTAGCCCGCCAGGTTCTTCTGTCCATGGGATTTTTCAGGCAAGAACACCGGAGTGGATTGCCATTTCCTTTTCCACAGGATCTTCCTGACGTACAAATCGAACCTGTGTCTTTTGTGTCTCCTGCACTGCAGGCAGGATTCTTTACCCACTGAGCTATCAAGAAAGCCCCTTCTTAAGTATTGCACTGACAAAATTAAATTGGGCTAAATCAAACAAGCAAGCCAACTTCTGTGGTGCTGGTGATGGTGCGCCAGGCAGCCCTGAACTGTAGCACGTCTGTCTACCTATCACCAGTTAGTCCACTGAGCTCTGGTAGTTTGTATGTTTTTCTGGGACCAGGTGCCCTGCTTTAAATGAGACATGAAAATTCAGGAGGATGAGCTGCTCATCTTCCTGGGGTGTGACCTGAAGTCCTGGACTCCCAACTTGCTTCTCTATCAGGAAAGCTGAGCAGTCAAGCATACTGTGAAACTACAGGTTCTGGCTCAGCCCATCTGGGTGACATCTGAGACTCCAAGTTCCTGACGTGGGGCTACTCTGCCCCTTCCACTAGAGTGTGAGTATTTAAGACTGTGGAAAGTTGTTGAAGAGTGGGCGGTGAAGGAGTAAATAAGTGAAACAAACAAACAAAGAAACAAAAACTGAACAAGTTAGGAACCAAATGCAAGTCATAACCTATAATAGGTGTATAAGACAGAGCAATTTTTTAATTCCATGTAGAATTCTTTCCATTTTTGAGAATTTAACAGGACAGTGTCTAAAAGTGAGCTAAGTTTGGGCATTAGAAACCTAAGGCTCTGTGTACATAGCAAATGTATTTATGTCCTTTTAGGAACATCTATGTTTCACAAGGATAAGATCACTTAACTTGATTATAGGACTAATAATACTGATTTTGTATTTCTGTTTGAAAAGATTTAAATTTTGTGTGTCTATAATACTATACAGTATTAACAAGAACAAAAGTAAACAGACTGATGCACTTTTCCATTTAGTATGTAAAATAAGGCATTCCCCTTGTGCTATAAATCTTCTCGGCTAGAGTTTTAAGCATAAATCTATATTAATAAAGCAAAGAATGGGTTTATTTGATCAAACATAACTTAAATAGCACACAGCAGACATTCTGACTATGTGCTGTAGTCAGCCACAAGTGTGAGGGGGAAAAAAATCAATTATTTTAATTAAAGCCCATTTTCTTAATATATAGGAAATATTTATCGATGTCTTTAAGTCTGTGATTTTTGAAGTGAAGCCAGCATCTAGGTGATCCGTGAATTACATCTAATCAATTAGTGAGGAAGGCGTTGAATATTTAATTATGATGACCATTGGTTGTACTTTGCCTGAACAGCATTCAGCCTGTAAAATCCTCACAAATTGCCTCTGTTAGCCTGGTTTCAGGCCAAATGGGCATTTCGTGATTGACTTTTTAATGATGCTCTTCATCATATTGGGAATTAAATCATCTGTATAGTAGAGGCTTGAAATCCACTAACTCCAGCATAATTTTTTTAGGCCTTATATGACAGGTGTGAAAATGAAAGAGGAGAGTGAAAAAGTTTGCTTAAATCTCAACATTCAGAAAACTAAGATCATGGCATCCGGTCCCATCACTTCATGGGAAATAGATGGGGAAACAGTGGAAACAGTGGCTGACTTTATTTTTCTGGGCTCCAAAATCACTGCAGATGGTGACTGCAGCCATGAAATTAAAAGACGCTTACTCCTTGGGAGGAAACTTATGACCAACCTAGATAACATATTCAAAAGCAGAGACATTACTTTGCCAACAAAGGTCCGTCTAGTCAAGCCTATGGTCATGTAGGGATGTGAGAGTTGGACTATAAAGAAAGCTGAGCACTGAAGAATGGATGCTTTTGAACTGTGGTGTTGGAGAAGACTCTTGAGAGTCTCATGGACTGCAAGGAGATCCAACCAGTCCATCCTAAAGGAGATCAGTCCTGAGTGTTCATTGGAAGGACTGATGTTGAAGCTGAAACTACAGTACTTTGGCCACCTGATGCGAAGAGATGACTCACTGGAAAAGACCCTGATGCTGGGAAATATTGAGGGCAGGAGGAGAAGGGGACAACAGAGGATGAGATGGTTGGATGGCATCACCAACTCGATGGACATGGGTTTGGATGGACTCCAGGAATTGGTGATGGACAGGGAGGCCTGGCGTGCTGCAGTTCATGGGATCACAGAGAGTCAGACACGACTGAGTGACTGAACTGAACTGAACTGACAGGTGTGAAAATAACACTCTTTAACATAAGTACAGGAAAACGTTGTCATTGGATCCAAGTCAGGGCACCTACCTTTCAAAGCCACGTGCACCTCCAGTGGGTGTTTGGAAGTCAATTTCCTGGGTGATTCTAGTTAATCAAGTACAACATTCCTATGATTGGAGGCAGGAAGAAGGATTTATACAGAGTCTTTTCAGTTAGACTCTCTTGTCAGTATTATCTCTGGACTCTTACTGAGACCTCAGTACTGACCATCTGTTTTTCTCTAAATAGCCCAATGCAGACAGCAAACCGACAGAAAGTGGGAAGAATATTTTAAGTGCATATTTTCAGAAAAAATGTCCTAGAATTATATTTTTATTATATTATACATTTTTGAACTAGGTAAATGGTAAAGCTAACTGCACTTCTATCATGGAAGGCTCATGTAGTGCAAAGTTGTTTCCTTTTAATTGGATAAACTTAAATATCTACTGATCTTTATGAATGTCAAAACCACGAGAGACATCTCTCCTATGACACTGTGATAGCCAGTTGCCACCAGAAGTGGAGAAAACCCAGAGCAAAACTTACAGAGGGTGGACCCAGGAAGGAAGCAAGATGGAATGCATTTGATTTTATAATATTCTTGAAGTTTGCTTGTAATAGAAGGACTGTATTCTTTGGAACATGATAGCAAAATGTTCTAATAGTTTTCAGAGGATGATCTAGGTTTTGGCAAGCCTAAGGGTAATAATTTGGAGTCTCACCAATAAAAAGAGATACATTATATTGAACATATAATGGTCATATATGACCATTATAATAAGTTTGAAAGTAAGTATTTTCTTTAAAATAAGACAGCTCTACAATTTATATATATTTAGAAAGATAAAAAATACTATAATCATCAGAAATGTCAGAAAAAAATCTGAAAAAAAAAATTCCTAGTCATTTTACCCCCTGCACACCTATGTATTCTCCTACAGCTTTGGGGAAATATTTAGTGGCTACCTTTCCCTGTGAGCATATGATTTTGTACTTTTTTTCTATAGAGAGAATAGAAAGGTCATCTGGCCTTTTATTAGTCAAATACTTTTTTAAACATGTTTTAAAAAATAGCACTACTTTCATGGGAAATAGATGGGGAAACAGTGGAAACAGTGTCAGACTTTATTTTTCTGGGCTCCAAAATCACTACAGATGGTGACTGCAGCCATGAAATGAAAAGACGCTTACTCCTTGGAAGGAAAGTTATGACCAACCTAGATAGCATATTCAAAAGCAGAGACATTACTTTGCCAACAAAGGTTCATCTAGTCAAGGCTATGGTTTTTCCTGTGGTCATGTATGGATGTGAGAGTTGGACTGTGAAGAAGGCTGAGCGCCAAAGAATTGATGCTTTTGAACTGTGGTGTTGGAGAAGACTCTTGAGAGTCCCCTGGACTGCAAGGAGATCCAACCAGTCCATTCTGAAGGAGATCAGCCCTGGGATTTCTTTGGAAGGAATGATGCTAAAGCTGAAACTCCAGTACTTTGGCCACCTCATGCAAAGAGTTTACTCACTGGAAAAGACTCTGATGCTTGGAGGGATTGGGGGCAGGAGGAGAAGGGGATGACAGAGGATGAGATGGCTGGATGGCATCACTGACTCGATGGACGTGAGTCTGAGTGAACTCCGGGAGTTGGTGATGGACAGGGAGGCCTGGCGTGCTGCGATTCATGGGGTCGCAAAGAGTCGGACACGACTGAGTGACTGATCTGATCTGATCTGATGGATAACTTGTATGCTGAAGTGAGGATTCATTTTGATGTCTCGTATATTTTTAGCATTGTGTTCTAACTTGAGAAAACTTCTGTCAAGCATCTAGAGTCTAACTTTGTCCTTGTCCACCAAACCTTGTCCCACTTCCACCACCTACCCCTTTCCAGCGCTGGCACTTAGAACATGGTCCATAACACCCTTGTCTCAGCATCCAGTACTGTGGCCCACGCTGTGTTCACAGAGCCAACCACACACATTGCTTTGGAATGATGATTGATAATTAGTTATAAATAAACGTGATGGAAACTGTATAAATAGGCTGACATAAGTGACCTTAAATTTACCTTTAGACTGATCCCAAAAGCCCCACGCAATGCCCAGCACCAGTGCTGAAATATCCAGAAGGAGAATAGAGAAGAGAGAGAATGGCCTTACCCAGTTGAACTTAAAATTATTTTTGCTGCAAAATTCCCCATTCAGAGGATTCTAGGCACATTCTAGGTCAGTTTCCAGAACCTCAATGCACCTGCGTGAAAGATAGGCTCTGAAGTTCAAACTTCATTAGTTTCAGGGAAATAATCCTTTCCTAATCTGTGCAGGTGAATGCTAAGATATAAAAAGCATAGAATTTCCCCATACACGTCTTATTGAAAAGGGAGGCTGAGGACAGGTTTCCTTTTTAGCAATTACAGGTGAGTGATGTGGAGCTGATGTGCTGGCTTATTGAATGTTCAGGTGTCTGAGTAAATGCTTGACCTCGACTATTTGGTTTAACCTTATAAAATGTGGCCGCACATTTGAAGCAGGCTAGAGGCATCATATATTTTGGACTGTTACCTTTCACTCACTAATATTATCTTCAAATACACACACACACGTATTGCCTTCATGCAAAGAAGGATTTCAGCACATATGCAATGAAATGTTGCACAAACTTGACCTCCATTACTATTTTTTGCTGCTCCCATGTTACTAATATTTGTTGTTATCCAATTGCTAAGTCATGTCTGACTCTTGCAACCCCATGGACTATAGCATGCCAGGTTTCCCTGTCCTTCACTATCTTCTGGAGTTTTCTCAAACTCATGACCACTGAGTCAGTGATGCCATCCAACCATCTCATCCTCTGTCATCCCCTCTCCTCCTGCCTTCAATCTTTTCCAGCATCAGGGTCTTTTCCAATGAGTCAGCTCTTTGAACCAGGTGGCCAACGTATTAGAGCTTCAGCCTCAGTATCAGTCTTTCCAATGAATATTCAAGGAGGACTTCCTTTAGGATTGACTGGTTTGGTCTCCTTGCAGTCCAAGCTTTAGGAAACTAATTGGATATGTTCAACTACTTCTTAAGAGTTTGGTATTCTGATAATGTTGTAAATCATATACAGGAATAATAAGCATATCAATAGCCAGCCTTTATTGTGCACCTTGAACTAGGTTTACAGATGAGGGAAGCAAGGTTTCCATGCATCGCCTGCATCGCCCTTCCTCACCCGCACCCCCAGCAGCGTCCATGGTCACTGCCTTTGGCCTTGGAAGCCTCTCCCTCATTAGAGTCACGTGTCTCCAAGGCAGGGTTGAGGAGAGGGGTCCTTGAAGCCCAGGTGGATATTCCCTTTATATTTGTTTTCTACTTCCTAGCTGACAGTCTGTTCAAAAGTAAATGCTCAAGGAGAGTCTGTTAATGAATGAGCACAATTTCCATTATTATAAAAACTTTCCCCAGTAAATTAAACTTAACAACCAGTAAGTAAACTGTCCGGTTTCTTTGCACACTCAGTCCATAATAACAAGGTCACCTGTCTTTTTTTTAAACTTATTTATTTTAATTAGAGGCTAATTACTTTACAATATTGTATTGGTTTTGCCATACATCAACATGAATCCGCCACGGGTGTACACGTGTTCCCAATCCTGAACCCCCTCCCACCTGTCTTTTATTAAAAGTATATCCTTCTTAGGGAATGTGTGATGTCATAGTTCTCAAAACGCTCCAAAAGAAAGTATGATCCATGTATCCAGTAATAAGCTATGCAAGTAGATGGTCACATTCCCCAATTCACCCTGAAACCAGGCCACACAAGATGCAGTGATGATTTAGTGACTTGGAAATAATTTTTGGAATTTCGGTGCCTTTGAGCTTTGACTTTATGAGCATAATAAGATAGTCAACAGAGAAATAAAGATTTCACAACAGAAGACCACCCACACCTTTATTTATGTCATTCATATGCTTAGAATGATACCACTGTGGGTAGTGGGACTGTGATCAACAGTCCATCAGTCAGTTTTATGGGAAGTCAGACTTGTTCTGACATGGTGGTTCCACATTATAAGCAGCATCCAGTCCCTTTGCAGACTTTCCATTGTGTGAATTTATGGTCTAAAGGTGAATTTTTTGATACCATTAAGGCTAGGAGTATCATCTATTGGGAACATTCTACAATATGCTATTTTTTTAGCTAAGTAGTACTAGGGCTTCCATGGTAGTTCAGGTGGTAAAGAATGTGCCTGCAATGCAGGAGACCCCAGTTTGATGCCTGGGTCAGGAAGATCCACTGGAAAAGGAAACAGCTACTCACTCCAGTATTCTGGCCTGGAGAATCCCATGGAATTTGTCCATGGGAAGTAAGACTAACATTTTTAATAGCGTAAAACTTGGCAGGTATTTTTCTTAAAACCTTGAAATTAAGGACAATGTCTTTCTATAAAATCAACATTTACAATAAGAAACCTCTGGTGACTTCATTGTTCAACTGAATTGTTATGGTTTGTTGTTTTTGTTTATTTTTATGGTGGTTTCTAAACCAGTCTTGAAGAAATCTGAAACCTTAATATCAGTCTTCATTTTATTCTTCAGACCTTGAGATTTGTTTTATGAAATATTAGAAATCAACCTTCTAATTTATAGAATCCAATACACTGGTGATCACGAGATAAAACATAGTCTATTAAGCACGTTTTACAATTGTTTTATAGGATTACATTAAGTGTGGCAGTTGTATGGGTTTATAAGAAAGTTTGGTCGTAAGAGAACTCTCAAGAAGAATGCAATTAATGGCACTGAATTTATAAATATAAAAATAAATGCACGATAGAAATCATTGGTTGAACACTCAATATTGAAACGGATGTGCACAGGCCTTATTTCTAGAACAGTCTTTCTCAGCTGTGTTTAGAAGTGCTATTCATCTCCCTCTCGAAGTCGCGCTCGCCATCCTGGGGGCTGGCTCCAGCCAGTACGGACGTCCCTCGGCCCCTTTCTCTCTCGGTGCACAATGAGATTAATGCGCTGCGTGATAGAGCACTTGACCTTGCTTGTATCACAAAGATCTCGTTAGACTATGCAGCTGGGCCATTATTAGCTCAGTTTTCTCCAGCTGGGCACTTGATACAACAAGAGTCCTGGCAAGGTCACCGGGGGGACGTGAGCAGCACGCAGCATGCTTTATTCAAACTCGCTGATAATCATCTCCTGAATGACACTCCTTTTTAATTATGCATTTTGCACATGAACTTTCCATAAAGGTAAAAAAAGTGTGGAATGAAATAAGCTTCTCTATCAGATTGTTGACAGTTCACCCAACTGAATGGTCACCATCCTTTGAATCGAGATAGAAATCTTTACCTGGGAGCCCAGGTTGCCAGGCTCCTGCTAACAAGGACTCAAGTGTATGGGGCTGGTCATTACATCTTTCCACCCCAAATAAATGTTTAGGCTTTGAAGATTTTAGGTTAGATGTGGTAACATTTTTACAACATGGTAAATGTACAAGTAACATAATTTATCCATGTCATCCCGTTCAGATAAAAGACCATTTGTTTTTAATTTCATAGTATCAGAGAATAATCAGATCAGATCAGTCGCTCAGTCATGTCCGACTCTTTGCGACCCCATGAATCGCAGCACACTAGGCCTCCCTACCATCACCAACTCCCGGAGTTCACTCAGACTCACATCCATTGAGTCAGGGATGCCATCCAGCCATCTCATCCTCTGTCGTCCCCTTCTCCTCCTGCCCCCAATTCTTCCCAGCATCAGGGTCTTTTCCAATGAATCAACTCTTCGCATGAGGTGGCCAAAGTACTGGAGTTTCAGCTTTAGCATCATTCCTTCCAAAGAAATCCCAGGGCTGATCTCTTTCAGAGACTGGTTGGATCTCCTTGCAGTCCAAGGGATTCTCAAGAGTCTTCTCCAACACCACAGTTCAAAAGCATCAATTCTTCGGCGCTCAGCCTTCTTCACAGTCCAGCTCTCACATCCATACATGACCACAGGTAAAACCACAGCCTTGACTAGACGAACCTTTGTTGGCAAAGTAATGTCTCTGCTTTTGAATATGCTATCTAGGTTGGTCATAACTTTCCTTCCAAGGAGTAAGCGTCTTTTCATTTCATGGCTGCAGCCACCATCTGTAGTGATTTTGGAGCCCAGAAAAATAAAGTCTTACACTGTTTCCACTGTTTCCCCATCTATTTCCCTTGAAGTGGTGGGACTGGATGCCATGATCTTAGTTTTCTGAATGTTGAGCTTTAAGCCAACTTTTTCACTCTCCACTTTCACTTTCATCAAGAGGCTTTTGAGTTCCTCTTCACTTTCTGCCATAAGGGTGGTGTCATCTGCATATCTGAGGTTATTGATATTTCTCCCGGCAATCTTGATTCCAGCTTGTGTTTCTTCCAGTCCAGCATTTCTCATGATGTACTCTGCATATAAGTTAAATAAACAGGGTGACAATATACAGCCTTGACGAACTCCTTTTCCTATTTGGAACCAGTCTGTTGTTCCATGTCCAGTTCTAACTGTTGCTTCCTGACCTGCATACAAATTTCTCAAGAGGCAGATCAGGTAGTCTGGTATTCCCATCTCTTTCAGAATTTTCCACAGTTGATTGTGATCCACACAGTCAAAGGCTTTGGCATAGTCAATAAAGCAGAAATAGATGTTTTTCTGGAACTCTCTTGCTTTTCCATGATCCAGCGGGTGTTGGCAATTTGATCTCTGGTTCCTCTGCCTTTTCTAAAACCAGCTTGAACATCAGGAAGTTCACGGTTCACATATTGCTGAAGCCTGGCTCTGAGAATTTTAAGCATTACAGCACTATTTTCATAATTTGTAATTTTTACCAAGTGGGTTCTCTTTATTTCACTCATCTTGCATAGAAGCACGAGAGAGAGCTCATCTTTCTAATCCTTTTGTGCACATGAAGAGTCCAAGGCACATAGAACCAAAATGCCTTTTCTAACAGTACACAGACATGTGTCCACTGACAGGTGACATAAATCCCAGTCTTTCCATCCCAGATCAAGAACAGTGTTCTTAACTCTATATTTATGTTAGAATTACCTGGAAAGGTTAAAAAACACAATCCCTTTGCCCAGTTCTACAGAGATTCTGGTCTGATAGGCTTGGTGGGGAATCTGGGCATCACGGTCGGTAACACACTGCCAGGCGTGTCCAATGTGCAGCCAAGCAGGAGAGCCATGGGTGAGAACAGAGTCCACCCCAGCTCCATGCGTACACAGCAGGCATATGGGTTTCAGACCGAGTAGACACTGCCATATCCCTGGGCACATCCAGAAAGAACCTGTGCTTTGTCTTCTGTGTTTGTCTGTAAGTGTCCTCAGGGAAGAGTCAGCTGGCCGTGGAAAAAGGTGTCCTGTGGCCCCTGGGGTGCTGTCTTCACTCTGCAGGGGAAGGACACTGATCCCCAGCAGCTCTTCCAAGTGGATGACACCACCTCTAGGAGCGTGAACACTTTCAGTAGCTGAAAGTCTCTCCGCAAATGCCATCAGTTTCACCCACTTGGCATAGTTTTGGTAAAAACATCGAATTAAGATACTTGGCCTGAGTGGAATTTTGTCTTAAACTAAGGTGATGATGGATTCAATGGACGTGAGTTTCAGTGAACTCCGGGAGTTGGTGGTGGACAGGGAGGCCTGGCGTGCTGCGATTCATGGGGTCGCAGAGAGTTGGACACGACTGAGCGACTGAACTGAACTGAAGGTGATGATTTGTGTAGGGTAGAGGTTGAAAGCTTCCTAAGTGTTCTGGAATGTTCTGTGCTTATTTATTTAGCCCTGTTGTGGCTCAATAGCTTAAATTATAATTAATGACTGATTGATAGAGAAGCAACAAGCCTCATTCATGTTTATTTATTTTAAATTTTATTGGAGTATAGTTGCTTTGCAATGTTGTGTTTCTACTGTACACCAAAGTGAATCAGCCATATGTATACAGATATACCCTCCTTTTTTGGATTTCCTTCACATTTCGGTCACCAGAGATCATTAAGCAGACTTCCCTGTGCTATGTGCTATGCAGTAGGGCCTCGTTAGTTATCCATTGTATATGTAGTATCAATAGTGTAAATGTGTCAGTGTAAGTCTCCAAATTCATTCATATTTAGAAAAGTTCAAGTGAAAGAACAAATTGTCCCATAACGACATTGGCCAGGTCAGAAATAATTTTATTCTGTTATTGATTGCAGAAAACCAGCTTTCAGCCATAGATAAGGTTTATTAATGTATGGGGATTTCTGTCATGTGCAGGCAGATTCATGAACTCACATATGTATTTCTATGAATTTAGGGAAGAAGGGGCAAGGAAGTCTAGAGAACAGAAAACAAAGGAAAAGGTAATCAGTAGGTGGACTGAATGACAATGGAGCAACTGATCGTTGTGGCCGGTTCAGATGCTGGATATGAGTCTATGCAGTTACAGTTCATAGGTGGAGTCACAACCTTTCCTCCTTCATCTGATGAGAGAGCAGGCAAAGTAGAGAGTTTGCAGGAATTTATTTTCATCTTTGAACAGTAGAAATTTGCACTTCTGCTTTGTTCAAGTGATTTATAGCATCCTGTGATCGGATATTGTCCTTATAATGATTCCATTGGCAGCTTCAAGCTCTTATATTTTCATTTAACAATATAAATGTCACTAAGTGTGCCAATAAATACTGACAAAACCCCCCAAAAGGTTAGATTGATTCTATAACTCACACACCTGTCTGATTCTAATGGTTCTTCAGGATTTTCTGTGAACACTATAAAATAAACAGTCTCATGTAAGGACACATCCATTTCTCCTGCCTGTGACTACCTCCTAATAAAGCTCAGTGCTTCTGTTAGCTGTATGCAAGAAAGTCTTTGCTTTAGGAACTTTATGGATTCTTGAAAACCACACATGTTTCCTAGCTTCCCTTAGGAGATTATAAGGTTACGTTTTGTCTGCTGCTTTTAAAGTAAGCTTTATCTATGGGCATTTGTTAAATGCTCTTTTCTGAACAACTGTAATCCATTATCTGTTTCCCCAAAGGTGCTGGTCCCACAATAGCATCTGTTCCTACCAACCTCACTGGAAATCTAGTTTTCTTCTCTTCCCCTGGTGTTGCAGGTGTTTTCTGAAACTCGGAACCTGGCACATCACACAGCAGGCTCTTTGCCCCAAACAGCCCTGGCCCTCAGTGTGGGCTGTTCACTCCCTGTTTGTTCTGGTTCACTTGCCCACAGAGTAATTTATTACCTCCCTCTCGTCCTTCTCCAAGGCCACTCTCCAGGACCGGGCTTGAGACCCTGATGTGAAAGTTCTGGCCACAGCGCATGTTTGCTCCAAGGCCTTCACCCACCCCCTTTTTTAGCTCTAGAGGTTCCAATCCTGGCATTGAGCCTCCCACACCTGGTCTGTTTTCTCTTTCCTAGGTTGATTGTTCAGTTATCTTTATGGAAAGTATGCCAGGCCTCCAGAACTACCTTCTGCTGATATCCAAACTTATTTCCTCTATAGTATTTTCCTCCCTTTTCACAATGCCATCTCCATTTTTGAGGTCCTAAACCTTGTAGGTGCTCACCCTCCCAAGCTGGAATGGCATTTTTTCCCAAATTGTAGTGGCGTTTATCCCACTGCATTGTAACTGCCCACTTTCTTGCTTATACTGTCCATCAGAAGGACAAGTCCAATTTCTATACTGTCCACCTCTGTATTCTCAGGGTCTAAGTGGTATCTAGCCCATACCAGATATCCAATACCTTGCTGAATGAATGCCAGCATCCTTGGAACTGCGAGATAGGCAAGAGTTCTCCTCCAGGGACACCACACACGACTAGCTCTCTGCACATGGGGTCCACCGCTCAGCAACCACCCTCAGCATCCGCTCAGGGAGCACCTTCTGTTTACATTTCCAACATGTCCTCATTTAGTTTAACTAGTACTGGACCACAAATTCAAAGCTGATTGGTCATATATATATATATATTTGACTCCATGAAGTTCTCATAGAAGCAAAACAATATTCTCAAGATCAAAGTTTATTGGTTATAAATAGAACTTCAGTAGAGTAACTTCATGACTTATTACTTTAGTATCGAGGTGGTCATCAAAAATCATCATGCATGCACCTTCAGAAAGCACCAGGCAGATTTTCATGTAGCAAGTTTCCTGGCCTTGGCATTGTGATGTATACAAACGAGGGCAAGGCAAAGGACTTGGTCTATATTGAAGCACAAAAAGAATGTTAGTGGAACTGGAATTATTATTTACTCACAGATTTTATACAAGTTAAAGCCAAACATTGCAGACATTTTCCCAGATGAGTTGGAATGTGTGCAAGTTATAATTTAAATAAGAATATTCATAATGTGCTGGTCAACATTAAAGAACACTTTTGTTTAACCAAGTCTGAATGAATTGATTGTCTTTTTGTGCTATGTGAGCACAGATTCCCAGGACCATGTGTATCAGGGAATCTTGACTAGTGTCGGGGTATGTGAGAGACACAGTCTAGTGTGAAGCCATGCTAATGCACGGCCCTCAGCAGTGATGACTCTGCTTTTGTTCTCTGGGATCCTGTCATGTCCATGGAACCCAAGACCTCTGGGAGGCATGCCACATGAAACAGCAGCAATGTATTTAACAGTTTTACAGGGAAAGACTTGTCTTCCTTTGTTGACATAGGTTTGCATAATGCAGGTCGTGTCTTTTATGTAACAAATGGAAAAGGTGATATTACATGGTAAATAGGAAGGAGTTTAGGCTCCTTACATCAGAGGGACGTAAAAGGAAAACCGACGGCTTGTTCAATAAACTTATCTATTCTAAAAGCTAATTTTAAGCCACCTGAGTTTATATATAATTTATATAAATATATTATATATATATATTGTATAAATTTATATATAAATTTATTTATATAAATCATATAAATAATTTTTTAGGGAAGCAGCAAAAACATTAAATTGACCTTTTTTTTTCATTTTATTTTATTTTTAAACTTTACAATATTGTATTGGTTTTGCCAAATTTCTTTCATTTTCCTATTGACTTTTATTTGACTTTTATTTGAAAGGTCAGTAAATTCTGACATTTCAATGGGACTATTTCACACTGATATATCAGTATATATGTATATGTATATATGGGCTTCCCTGGTAGGTAGCTAAGCTGGTGAAGAATCTGCCTGCAATGCAGGAGACCCCAATTTGATTCCTGGACCAGGAAGATTCCCTGGAGAAGGGATAGACTACCACTCCAGTATTCTTGGCTGTCCCTGGTGGCTCAGCTGGTAAAGAATCTGCCTGCAATGCAGAAGACCTGGGTTCAATCCCTGGGTTGGGAAGAGGGCATGGCAACCCCTCCACTATTCTTGCCTGGAGAATCTCCAAGGACAGAGGAGCCCGGCAGGCTACAGTCCATGGGGTCACAAAGATTTGGACATGACTGAGTGACTAAGCACAGCACAGCACATATGTGTTTTTTTACATGTTTTTTATACATGTTTTTGTGTATCTATATATATGTGTGTGTGTGTGTGTGTGTATTTACAATGGGCTTCGCTGGTGGCTCAGCAGTGAAGAGCCTGCCCGCCAAATAGGGTACGAGGGTTCCATCTTTGGGTCAGGAAGATCCCCTGGAGAAGGAAATGGCTACCCACCCCAGTATTCTTGCCTGGGAAATCCCATGGACAGAGGAGCCTGGTGGGCTACAGCCCATGGGGTCACAAAGAGTTGGACACAGCTTAGTGCCTAATGATGGCTCAGCAGTAAAAAGTCTGTCTGCAACTCAGGAGAAGCAGGAGATGCTGGTTTGATCCTTGGACTGGGAAGGTCCCCTGGAGGAGGGCATGGCAACCCACTCCACTATTCTTTCCTGGAGAATCCCATGGACAGAGGAGCCTGGCGGGCTACAGTTCATGGGGTCCCAAAGAGTTGTACACAACTGAGCAACTGAACACAGCACAGCAACATACTCTACAATATATATATTTATATTTTTAATATATATAAATATTTTTATGTAGAGGCCATTTGTTTCTTCTTTTCTGATCTAATTATTGAAACTTATTTGTTCTGAGCAATACTTATAAAGGGAACTGTATAACCTAATCTAAAAACGACTGCTTCCCTATGGATTTACAAGGATTGGTTTCAGTTGATCATTTCCAAATCATAAGAGATCAACCATATCATGATACACAGTACTTGACCGATAAACATCTGTGTGAATAAATGATTCACAATAAATCATCAATGACTTGGGCTTTTTGGAGACTTTTCCTTTAAAGCATTGGTTCAGTGTGATACAATGATGAAAAGGCATATTAATCTTCAGGATTAAATTATAATGGTAGTGGAAATGATTATAATTTTATAGAAACCACATATATACATATGAAGAAACTGCACACATATGCATACACACACTGCATATAAAACTGCTGTAACATTACCTGGGATATCACAAGCTTATTGACCTATTAAATGTTTTGGACACTGAATCTTCTGTTATCCATTCCATGCTTACAAAAAAGTTTACAAGGCAAAAATTTAGAATGTATTTCCATTGTAAATGGAAATAATTTCCATTTGTACTATGAGAAAAACTAGCGTGGTTACATAAATCGCTCAGTCATCTAGTAAGCCCCAGTTCCTGGATTTTAATCCAAAAATTTGACTCTGAGGACTGAGTTGTTAACAGTGCCACTGTATTAGTTTCAATTCTTTATAACCTATATTAAGAATTTAGAGAATTTCTTACAGAAGCAACATTATCAGCTATTCTCAGATGTTTTCAGGCTTTCAATCAGTTCTACAAAATAAGACATGTGTACAAAAATGCGTACATGCTGTAGGCTTAGAGTTCAAAGTTTTCAGAAACTTAAAAATGTGTGGAACTTCAGCTCAGGGTCAAATAGCAACATTTCCCGCTAGGAGACCTTCATGAGCTCTTCTTTGAGTCTTAAACAGCAACTCAAGAGTAAACATTCTCCTGCCTCCTAGCAGCACTGGTTAATCTGGCCTGTTTTGGCACATCATACACATGGTGAAACATAGATTTTGTGCTTGTGATTCTGGGCCCTTCCACTCAAGGTTGTGTTGGTGTTGTGTACATGTGCTCACTGTCATTCACTCGAAACTGTGTAGATGTTGTATGAACAGGTATTCATTGCCATTCACTCAAGGTTGTGCTGGAGTTGTGTGTACGTGTGTTCATTGTCATTGCAGTAGGGCATTCTGGTTTGTGACTATGCCATAATTTATGCATCTCTTCTGATGGGCATCAGTGTAATTTCTTGTCTCTGATAGTTATGAACTGTGTCATTTTGGGCCTTCTAGTACATGTCTTAGGTGAAGAAATGGACATGCACCCACTGAACATTGGCCAAGGAATAATGTGAATCCCATACATTCAGAGAATGAGTGTGTTCAGCTTACAGTCTGACAGTTGTAGAAAAAAGCCCTCATTGCAGTTCTGAGCAGTGAAGAGGGGTCCCAGGTACCCAGTGTTTGCTGCATCCCATCTTTTTAAGTCATTCTGGTCTGGCTGTGGAGCTGTCTCCTCACTGAGGCTTTCCTTGTCCTTTCTTTGACTCACAGTTTCGATCACTTTTCATATTTGTTGTTTTGGCTCATCTAAAATCTTTCTCTGAGAAGTGTCCTCTTAAGCTAATGACCATTTTTTACCCCTGTGGGTTGTCCTTTTCTTTCTGAGAGCCTTCTTTCTACTTTCTGTAAGTAAATCTTTGATAACGTGATGATCATCTTTTCTCACCCTGGACAGTAACGTCTTTTGATGAATAGAGTTTCTCAAATTTGATATAACCTAACCTATAGGCTTTTCTTTTACTACTAATACCTTTTATGTTTGAAAAACCTTTGCTTCCTCAGAGGTTATGAATGAGTTCCCTGGTGTGTGACTTCAGCACACTCCATTTTGTGTCTAGATCTGCAGTCTCTCTGAAGCTGTAAAGGGTCCTAGCTGCACAAACTGCATCTGGATTTAAATTGGTCCCTCACACTCACGTTAATATGTAGTCACCATAACAGTCTTGAGAGCTGGCAGTGTAAGACCCTGAGCTCTGCTTCTCAGAGTAAATCTTTATATACTTTGTGTTTTTGTTCAGTTGCTCAGTCGCCTCTGACTTTTTGTGACCCCGTGGACTGCAGCACACCAGCCTTCCCTGTCCTTCACCATCTCCTGGAGTTTACTCAAACTCATGTCCATTGAGTCTGTGATGCCAGGCACTAATCTCATCCTCTGTCATCCCCTTTTCCTCCTGCCTTCAATCTTTCCCAGCATCAGGGTCTTTTCCAAAGTGTTGGCTCTTTGCATCAAGTGGCCAAATATTGGAGCTTCCACTTCAGCATCAATCCTTCCAGTAAATATTCAGGGTTAATTTCCTTTAAGATTGACTGGTTTGATCTCCTTTCTGCCCAAGGGACTCTCAACAGTCTTCTCCAACACCACAGTTCAAAAGCATCAATTCTTCTGTGCTCAGACATCTTTTATGGTCCAACTCTCACATCTGTACATAACTACTGGAAAAACTATAGCTTTGACTAGATGGATTTTTGTTGGCAAAGTGATGTCTTTACTTTTTAATATGCTGTTTAGGTTTGTCATAGCTTTTCTTTCAAGGAGCAAGTATCTTCTGATTTCATGGCTGAAGTCACTATCTGAAGTGATTTCTGGAGCCCAAGAAAATAAAATCTATCACTGCTTCCACTTTTTCCTCTTTGATTTGCCATGAAGTGATAGGACCAGATGCCATGATCTTACTTTTTTGGATGTTGAGTTTTAACCTAGCTTTTTCAAATCTCCTCTTTCTCTTTCATCAAAAGGCTCTTTAGTTGCTCTTTGCTTTCTGCCATTAGGGTGCTGTTATCTGCATGTCTGAGGTTTGTTGAAATTTCTACTGGCAATCTTAATTTCAGCTTGGGCTTCATCTAGCCTGGCATTTCACATGATGTACTCTGCATATGTTAAATAAGCAGAGTGACAATATACAGTCTTGTCATATTTCTTTCACAATTTGGAACCAGTCTGTTTTTCCATGTCAGTTCTAACTGTTGCTTCTTGACCTGCATACAGGTTTCTCAGGAGACAGATCTTTAAGAATTTTCAAAAGATTTTTGTGAACCACACAGTCAAAAGCTTAGCATAATCAGTGAAGCAGAAGTAGATTTTTTTTTCTGAAATTCTCTTTCTTTCTCCATAACCCAACAAATGTTGGCAGTTTTATCTCTGGTTCCTCTGCCTTTTCTGAATCCAACTTGTACATCTGGAAGTTTTCAGTTCATACACTGTGGAACCTAGCTTGAAGGATTTTGAGTGTTACCTTGCTAGCATGTGAAATGAGTGCAATTGTGTGGTAGTTTGAGCATTCTTTGGCATTGTGCTTTTTTGGGATTAGAATGAAACTGACCTTTTCCAGTCATGTGGCCACTGCTGAGTTTTCCAAATTTGCTGACATATTGAGTGCAACACTTTCACAGCTTCATCTTTTAGGATTTGACAAAGGTCAACTGGAACTCCATCACCTCCACTAGCTTTGTTCATAGCAATGCTTCCTAAGGCCCACTTGACTTTCTACTCCAGGATGTCTGGCTCTAGGTGAGTGACCACACCATCATGGTTATCTGGGTACCTTTTTGGTACAGTTCTTTTGTGTATCTTGCCACCTCTTCTTAATCTCGTCTGCTTCTGTTAGGTCCTTATGGTTTCTGCCCTTTATTGTGTCCATCCTTGAATGAAACATTCCCTTGATATTTCCAATTTTCTTGAAGAAATCTCAAGTCTTTCCCATTCTATTGTTTCTTAGCTCTTGTTGCTATTCTCTGGAATGCTGCATTCAGTTGGGTATATCTTTTCCTTTCTCCCTTGCCTTTATATATTTAGCCTTCCACATTTCTATATAAATTTCAGAATTGGCTTGTCAGTTTGTTACAAGAAAGAAATCCTGCTGATATTGGGCTAAGATTGGATTCAGCCCATTGATTTGTAGAGAATTGCTAGATTCAGAGACCAAATTGTGTCTTTCTGTACATGAACATGATGTCCATTTGCACATCTTAGGTCTTCTTTAATCTCACTCAGTAATGTTCTAACGAGTCATTTCTTAAATTCACTCATAGAGATTTGAGATTATGCTGAGGTTTTTGGCACTGTTGAAAATTCCATTTTTCTGTTGCTAGTATTTAAGAATACAAATGATTTTTGTTTATTGGTTTTGTATCCAATGTGAATATTTGCTAAATAAAATGGCATTTGCATTTAATGAGACACAAAGGACTGGAAAATTTGTTAGAAATACAGAGATATGGAAACACATACTAGTCATTAGAAGAATTATTCTGCTTATAATCAACCATCTAAAGATACCGTTTTTCCTAAGGTTTTATTTTAGGATAAAGTGTCTTCAAGAAATTCTGTTTTCCCACTTATGTTGGTATCTGGAGCTCAGGATTTGTGAATCAAATCTTTGTGTACAAAGCCTTCTTCCTCCTTGGGTTTTATATGACAGGTTAAGAAGTGCACATGCTGTAGACTGGTAAGGCGAGATCTCAAAATATAGTACCTTTTGGGATGATAACTGGCTATATAAGGCCCTACTCAGAAGTATTGAATGAAATCAGCTTGCCTGTGTAGCTCTGCAAAATCAAGGTTCATCCATAACTATAAGGAAAGTCAGCTAAATAGTGAGATATCTGGAAAATTTACATAGAAAAAAATACTCATACTGCAAACCTATACTTCTTCGATCATATGGTACTTCATTTACATAGTAATTTGGAATATTTTCACTCAACTAGCACTTAATAAAGAACTAAGGCTCAGTATTTCTGGAAGAGTTTGAAAGCTGTAACCTAATGTCTATACATAGGGCAAGCGAATTTGAGCTCTAATGCGTGCAAAGAGAAGGCAGTTCATATAGAACTGCACTTAAATTACATTGTTTCCCTTGACTGCTCCTCTTGGTCTCTTGAATCCAATTTCCTCTGTACCTTGATCAAATGTATTAAAAGTCATAGTTGAAACGCATGGCAGTAAGTGAATTCAATAAGCTTGTTAGGTTATAGATATGCAGATGTAGAGAATGGGTGTGTGGACATAATGGGGGCTGGGTGGTGGGTGAACTGGGAAATTAGGATTGACATTCATACACTACCATGTGTAAAACAGAGCTGGTGGGAACCTGCCATATACTCAGCAGCACATGGAGCTCAGCGTGGTGCTCTGCGGTGACCTAGAGGGATGAAATAGGGGGTGGGACAAAGGTCCAAAAGGGAGGGGATGTGTGTATACACAGAGCTGATCTACCTCTTTGTAAGCAGGAACTAGCACAACCTTGTAAAGCAATTCAGTTCGGTTCAGTTCAGTTCAGTCACTCAGTCATGTCTGACTCTTTGCGACCCCATAATTCACAGCACACCAGACCTCCCTGTCCATCACCAACTCCCGGAGTTCACCCAAACTCATGTGCATCGAGTCAGTGATGCCATCCAGCATCTCATCCTCTGTTGTCCCCTTCTCCTCCTGCCCCCAATCCCTCCCAGCATCAGGGTCTTTTCCAATGAGTCAACTCCTCACATGAGGTGGCCAAAGTATTAGAGTCTCAGCCTCAGCATCAGTCCTTCCAGTGAACACCCAGGACTAGTCTCCTTTAGGATGGACTGGCTGGATCTCCTTGCAGTCCAAGGGACTCTCAAGAGTCTTCTCCAACACCACAGTTCAAAAGCATCAATTCTTCAGCGTTCAGCTCTCTTCACAGTCCAACTCTCACATCCATACGTGACCACTGGAAAAACCATAGCCTTGACTAGATGGACCTTTGTTGGCAAAGTAATGTCTCTGCTTTTGAATATGCTATCTAGGTTGGTCATAACTTTCCTTCCAAGGAGTAAGCATCTTTTAATTTCATGGCTGCAGTCACCATCTGCAGTGATTTTGGAGCCCCCCAAAATAAAGTCTGACACTGTTTCCACTCTTTCCCCATCTATTTGCCATGAAGTGATGGGACCAGATGCCATGATCTTCGTTTATTGAATGTTGAGCTTTAAGCCAATTTTTCACTCTCTCCCTTCACTTCCATGAAGAGGCTTTTTAGTTCCTCTTCACTTTCTGCCATAAGGGTGGTGTCATCTGCATATCTGAGGTTACTGATATTTCTCCCAGCAATCTTGATTCCAGCTTGTGCTTCTTCTAGCCCAGTGTTTCTCATGATGTACTCTGCATATACGTTAAATAAGCAGGGTGACAACATACAGCCTTGACACACTCCTTTTCCTATTAGAGCCAGACATCCTGAAATGTTAAGTCAGGTGGACCTTAGAAAGCATCACTACAAACAAGGCTTGTGGAGGTGATGGAATTCCAGTTGAGCTGTGCTGCACTCAATATGCCAGCAAATTTGGAAAACTCACCAGTGGCCACAGGACTGGAAAAGGTCAGTTTTCATTCCAATCCCAAAGAACAGTAATGCCAAAGAATGCTCAATCTACCACACAAAAGCACTCATCTCATACATTAGCAAAGTAATGCTCAAAATTTTAAAAGCCAGGCTTCAGCAATACGTGAACTGTGAACTTCCAGATGTTCAAGCTGGTTTTAGGAAAGGCAGAGGAACCAGAGATCGAATTGCCAACATCCACTGGATCATTGAAAAAGCAAAAGAGTTCCATAAAAACATCTATTTCTGCTTTATTATTGACTATGCCAAAGCCTTTGACTGTGTGGATCACAAGAAACTGTGGAAAATTCTGAAAGAGATGGGAATACCAGACCACCTGATCTGCCTCTTGAGAAACCTATATGCAGGTCAGGAAGCAACAGTTAGAACTGGACATGAATCAACAGACTGGTTCCAAATAGGAAAAGGAATATGTCAAGGCTGTAAAGCAATTATACCCCCAAAAAAAGTCTTATGATCTTACAGATATCACACATTACAGTGGTCAGTGATTTTAATATAGAATCAACCTACCCATCCATCTTCAATAAAAGTCTAATTCATTGAAGAAATACATTAAAAAGTTGTACCGTGTACCTAGCACTATGTCACTGATAAGGATATGAAGGTAAATAGACCACTGCCTGCCATGAGATTCTCACCCTCGCCTCTAATGAAATAAGCCGTAAATATCTGAAGTTGAAGGCAGGGATAATTCAGAGTAAAATGTGCCCTGTTCCACAGGCTATATTCTTTTCTTTGTAGCATAGGAATTAGCCATTCATAACCTCCTACAATCCATGTGATCTCTAAAACTTTGGATTTCTACACAGAAAGTCTGTGCTTTGTCACTCATGAAACCATTGGTTGGAAATGAATACATTTCTAATGCCTATGTGATTTTTAAAGGGGCATCAATGGAAAATAACAAAACAGACTATAGATGGGGGGGCAGCTTCTTCCTCATCCTTACCTATCCTGCTCTGTCACTTGAGTACATGCAGAGTCTACCTGGGAAACTGCCCTCAGTGACACAGTAACCAATTTCTTCCACATGTGCGGGCATTGGCTCCAGTGGATGGATGCTTTGTATATATACAGACTATCGTTAGTTTATCCTAACACATCTGAATTCATCTCAATTTAGATTTGACCACACAGTACCTTTTTTGAAGTGGTCAGTAACATATTCATTTCATAATAAAGAATCTCATCTTTGGTCATAATAGTGGATTGGCCCAGAAGCTGACTTTTTTTTAATTTATTTTTAATTGAAGGATAATTGCTTAACCATAATTTTGTTGGTTTCTGCAAACATCAACATGAATCAGCCATAGGTATACATATATCCTCTCCCCTTTGAACCTTCCTCCTGTCTCCCTCCCCACCCAGGCCCTCTAGGTTGATACAGAGCCCCTGTTTGAGTTCCTTGAGTCATACCACAAATTCCCATTAGCTCTCTACTTTACATGTGGTAATGTAAATTTCTATGGTAAAGCGTCTGTCTACAATGTGAGAGACCTGGGTTCGATCCCCGGTTTGGGAAGATTCCCTGGAGAAGGAAATGGCAACCCACTCTAGTACTCTTGCCTTGAAAATCCCATGGACAGAGGAGCTTGGTGCAGGCTACTATCCATGGGGTCACAAAGAGTTGGGCACGACTGAGCGACTTTACTTTCACTCCATGTATCTCACCCTCTCCTCCCCCCAACCATGTCCATAAGTCTGTTCTCTATGTCTGTGACTACACAGTATTTTTGACACATTGACAAAAAAATATACAATAAGCATGTAACACACATGTACACAGTTGCATACATGCATTTCTCCACGCAAAGAGAATTATAATTTTGCCACCAGGAAGACATTAAGTAACTTATTAAACAGTAAATCATGACCTACAGCACCTCTATATCAAGAACACAACTAAATGCTGAGATATTCAAGGATCAGAAAACATAATATTCCCATGGCTGGAAAGCTAGTCAAGGTAGCATTCTAGAAAAATAATGGCACAAAAGTATATATAATTTCCAGGACAGGTACATGGTATCCCCACATTGTACTCATCAAGCAGATTAAAAAAAAAAATGGAGTTGATTTCCAATGTTGTGTTAGTTTCTGCTGTACAGGAAAGCAAATCAGTTATACATACACATATATCCCCTCTTTTTTTTATTTTTTCCTCACTACAGAGTATTACCGAGTATTGAGTAGAGTTCTCTGTGCCATACAGTAGGGAGCTCTACTCAATACTCTATAATGACCTATATGAGGAAAGAATCTTAAAAAATAAAATAAAAAAGAAGGGATATATGTGTATATATAACTGATTCACTTTACTGTACTATACTGTTCACTTTTCCTGGACTATAGAGTAGAAGGATTCCCTGGTGTCTCAGACAAAAAAGCATCTGCCTGCAGTGATGACGATTCTATATACAAGGCAGCAAAAGAGACACAGATGTAAAGAACAGACTTTTGGACTCTGTGGGAGAAGGCAAAGGTGGGATGATTTGAGAGAACAGCATTAAACATGTAAAATAGATGACCAATGCAAGTTTGATGCATGAAGCAGGGTACTCAAAGCCAGTGCCCTGGGACAACCCAGAAGGATGGGGTGAGGAGGGAGCTGGGGGAGGGGTTCAGAATGGGGTGCCCATGATGTGCACCCATGGCTGATTCGTGTTGAGGTATGGCAAAAAATCATCTCAATATTGTAAAGTAATTATCCTCCAATTAAAGTAAACTACTTTAAAAAAAGAAGAAGAAGAAGAAAAAAGCTATCCTAAAAAAAATAAGAATCTGTCTGCAATACAAGAGAACTGGGTTCAATCCCTGGGTTGTGAAGATCCCCTGGAGAAAGAAATTGTTACCCTCTCCACTATTCTTGCCTAGAGAATTCCATGGACAGAGGAACCTGGCAGGGCTTCCCTGGAGGCTCAGATAGTAAAGAAACCACCTGCAATGTGGGAAACCTGGGTTCGATCCCTGGGTTGGGAAGATCCCCTTGAAGAATGCATGGCAACCCACTCCAGTATTCTTGCCTGGAGAATCCCATGGAGAGAGGAGCCTGATGGGCTATACAGTCCCTGGGGTCTCAAAGAGTCTGACATGACTGAGCAACTAAGTGTGTGCACACACACACACACACAAAATAGGCCCTTGCTCATTATCTGTTTTATATATAATAGTGTGTATATGTCAATCCCAATCTCCCAACATATCCCTCCACACTGTTTCCCCTGGTAACCATCAGTTTGTTTTATACATCCATGACTCTATTTCTGTTTCGTAAATAAATTCATTTGTACCATTTTTTCAGATTCCACTTATAAGCAATATCATAGAGTACTTGCTTTATCTTTCTGACTTACTTCATTTAGTATGACAGTCTCTAGGTTCATCCATATTGCTGCAAATGGCATTATTTCATTTTTTATGGCTGAGTAATATTCCACTTTATGTAAGTACCACAACTTCTTCATCCATTCAACTGTCAATAGACAAATAGGTTGCTTCAGTGTCTTGGCTATTGTAAATAGAGCTTCAGTGAACATTGGGGTGCATATATCCTTTAGAATTATGTTTTTCTCCGAATATACGCCCAGGAGTGGGATTGCTGGATCATATGTTAGCTTTGTATTCAGTTTTTTTTTTTTTTTTAATGCAGCTTCCATGCTGTTCTTCATTATTAATCATTTTTAAAACCATAGATGAAGTTACTTTACTTTTAGATCCTTTCTCTCTTATCTGATAGCCATTCTGATATCAGGGAAGAATTAAGTTCAGGTGACTTATCATCCTTTGTATTCTGGCCACAAGTAACAAAACATGAAAAAGGGAATTTGTGGCAGTGGCTATATCAATAGTTACTATGTCAGCTCAAAGTTGGAAGGGAGATGACCACCTAAACCACACGAGCCACTCCATGTAACAACTCGGATCCACTGAACCTGGGTCTTTTAAACGTTTTGCTCAGTAGGAATTATAGAGATGTGGATATTTGAACATTGATTACATATTTTCTTGCTTATTTCATTTTCCATTTTTTAAAGTAAACCAAGCTAAAACAAAATCATCTCATGTTTTACTTTGCTTATATTTAAGTTTCTATTTGTCTTTCTGTGGTGTGGATAAGAGTGGCGTTTTTCCTGTTGCTACATTGATAGAGTTCCCCTTTGTGGGGAAACTTATGGAAGCAATACAGGGTTTTCTCTGTATCAAATGGAGAATATACACATGCAGGAAAGTGAAGAAACAGTGTGTAGTACATCGCATGCCTTGGGGGAGGTATAGAGTCTTCTTTTACTCCCATGCCTGGCAACTATGTGTAACCTAAGAAATTATCATCTCGCTATTTCACCACCGGGTATTTGTTCTATGTTTGAACTCTCCAATCTGGCATTGTCTACTTGAATCTTCCGAGCAAAGAACATCCAGGGGCAAAGGGAGTGTGAACAGTGAGGGGAGAGAAGAGATTAGTCGAGAGGTAACCATGCGTGCTTCAGACACAGCAATCCAGTGTGAATTAACTGTTACATACAATATGAATCATCATCTCTGATAGAGGTTATCATTTGCCTTCAGTTTAACTTAAAGACTTTTATCAGCTATGATGTAGTTTAAGCTTTAGATCCTATCCAGGTTCTATAGCATTATTTTTTTGCTTCTAATATTTTCCTTATGAATAATTTAATTATGCATATTTGTGGTTATTAGACAAAATTGAAATATTTCCTATGACTATACACTCTCTGTGTGTTCTTGGTTACTTTAACATATCATGTTAAATCTAAGTCTCAAACTGAGTTATTAACAGTCAGACTGACTAAGTCTTTGCATCACTAGATGTGAAAGTTATATAAAATATACAAACGTGTACTTGGAGCCCTTGTCAAGAGACAACAGAGGCTCCCTTTTGGGGGCATATGAACTAGAGTGGAAGACATGGGCTCTCATCCTGGATGTAAGAGTGGAACCCCAAGGAACTTTATATCTCTAGGTGGAGGGCTAGAGGTACTCAGCAGGTAAAGAGACCACCTGCAATGCAGCAGACCCGGGTTTGATCCCTGGGTTGGGAAGATCACCTGGAGGAGGAAATGGCAACCCACTCCAGTGTTCTTGTCAGGAGAATCCCTTGGACAGAGGAGCCTGGTGGGCTAAAGTCCATGGGGTCAGAAGAGCTGGACACTCATTTTTAGGTGAAGTCCGAACTTCTGAAGTCTGAAATGGGGAGTATTGAGGGTTGAGCTCATCTATAAATAAACCTCTCTTTTCTATCCCAGTTACAACACGTAAAAAGAAAAGTAGGGTCCACAATGTTGCTATAACCCACCTTGAATACCATCCCCTCTGATGCTTACAGCTGGGGTGTGGGTTGGGTCCGCAGCTAACATGACTGTGTTGCCATGACAGACCCCTTGTCACCCCATCTCTGACACAACTGGGCGTGCACAGGACTCCCCACACGGGGCAGGAGCCTGTGGCCATTCGGAAAGGGCGCAGTAGATCATCTACTCCCACAGGCAGGCCGATCCCAAGCAGGCGAAGGAGGCGCTGAGGGTGCACCAGCTCTTGCATCCAAATGTCGCCTTTCCTCCCACAGGGAAGAAGGAAGGAGGATGGGAGGGAGGTGGGATTAACTAGCTCTCTTCACAGGGAACTGAGTTGCATGGGGCTAAAGACCCCTTCAGAGGACCCCAAGACTTTTAGGAGAGGAAAGGATGCTATTTTAATTAACATGTCAAATAGAAGTGCTCACATTTCACAGGAAATTGTGCTATTGATTAAGACCCATGTTATGAATTATGAATTGTTTGTTATACTTCTAATAACTTGTGGGGTAAAAAAAATAGCCATATTTAAAACATATTGCCTCTTTTTGGAATTAGTATTTTTCTAGGAATAAGCAAAAGGGTAATTGTTTGGTGAATTAAATTGTATCAATGATTAAATTATATAAATGATTAAATTATATCAATGTTTATATACTCCATAAATTCTGTTAGAGCCCTCCAGCAAGACATAGTAATAAAGAGTGGTGTCTTTAAGCCTTTAAGTACAAAATTTCTTATCATCAAAAAAAAAAAAGTAATGGATACCCAAGGACAATGATAAACAAAAGTAATAGAACAGTCATGTTGGGCTTTGAAATATGCCTCACTTTTTCCCAGGTTACTTCAGAAAATTCAAAGGGAATAAAATACTGCCTGTACATCAGTGTCTCTTTTGCTGTCTCATACACAGGGTTATTGTTACCATCTTTCTAAATTCCATATATATGCATTAGTATACTATATTGGTGTTTTTCCTTCTGGCTTACTTCACTCTGTATAATAGGCTCCAGTTTCATCCACCTCATTAGAACTGATTTTGGGAGAGGGAGAGGGTGGGAAGATTTGGGAGAATGGCATTGAAACATGTAAAATATCATGTATGAAACGAGATGCCAGTCCAGTTTCGATGCATGATACTGGATGCTTGGGGCTAGAGCACTGGGACGACCCAGAGGGATGATATGGGGACGGAGGAGGGAGTAGGGTTCAGGGTGGGAAACATATGTATACCTGAGGCGGATTCATTTTGATATTTGGCAAAACTAATACAATTATGTAAAGTTTAAAAATAAAATAAACTTAAAAAATAAAAAATAAATAAAATAAATAAATAAATAAAATAAAATACTGCCTGAATGGATTTGATTTATAGCAAGTGTGACTTACGTGGTGTGAGATCAGGGCTTGGAAAAGAGCTTCCCCTCCTTTGTTCAAATGTGGCTCTCATGAAAAAAACCCGCCACTGGTTTTCCAGTGGGGAACTGCTGTTTTCTTGGAACTATTAAATATTCTCTCAAGGAATAAAGTAAAGGTATAGAAGATAGCAAGATATAAAATTAAAATTCAAGGTCAAGGATTAAAAAAAAAAAAACTAAAAGTAAAGCTATAGTTTGGAGGTGAAGGTATGACATTCAGCCCTTCATGCTTTCATGACTAAACCAAACATTTGCTTCTGAGTCTTGTGTTCCATGCACTCAGGAAAAGAAACGGGCCCGTTTGCTTGGTCACTCTGATAGTGCCGGGCACGCCTGGCCAGTCTGTAGAGACCCGCCTCTTTGATCTCCGCAGCCCTCCTGCCGCCTCTGCTTTGTCCTGAACCCTTTCCCCGAAGCGTGTCCCGTGCTGTGCTGTCCTCACTTCCTCGGCCACGTTTCCCCCTCGGTCCCTCCATCAAGCTCTGGTCCCAGGAGCCTGGCTGGGCCCACCCTTCCCAGTCCTGGGCGTTAACTCCTGCAGCCGAGGCCCTGTCCCCTGGCCTCGCCACTCTCAGAGCCAGGCTGACCCCTCCTGAAACAAGCGTCTCTCGCAGACCTTGCTCCGCACGTGGGCTGCTTCTCCTCTGCTCGGCCTCCCACCGAGCCTTGGCGCTCAGTTCTGGACTCTCCGCCCTGCCCCTCTCCCTCACGACCTCCCGGTGGCCTTGTCCAGAGACCTCCCATCTTCAAAGGACCCCCAGTGTCCCTGGGACCTGGTTCCCAGCCCCTCATCCAAGGTAACAGCGGGTCCAGTGAGCCCTGAATCCCGAGTACAGGACAACCGTCCATCTCCTCCCCCTCAGCTCTCTTCCGAATCCAAACCACCGAGATGCCCACTCAGCCGCAGTCCTTTCCCCAGGGCTGGGGACCAGCCTAGCGCAATCTCCAAGCCCCCTCACTGTGGGCTGGAAGTCACTACAGGATTTGGTCCCTATGAACTTTTCTGTCCTCCACACTTGGCTTTTAGGCGGCCCAGGCTCGCATCAGACTCCATTCCTCTGCAAAGTTCCTCAAGCCGCGATGCTCTGGAGACAGCTCTTCTCCTGTGGCTCCTCACGGTGGAAACTCTTGACTTAAATGTCCCTTCCCTGGGTCCTCGTCCCCAAGTCCCATCAAAACCACTGGTGCCACCACCTCTCTGTCATTTTCTTAATGGTTTTGTTCATTCTGAAATGATCACTTTCTTTGATTTGCTTCTTGTCAACATCCCCACCAAAACCTCTCGTTCACAAAAGCAGACAAGCTGTTCTAACTTCTATCGTCAGGGACCATGCCTGGTGCTTGCTTGCTGGGGACTGAGTAACATTTGTTGTGTGAAGAAATGGCACAGTGCTTGTTATCTACAGGGAGAAATATGGTTCTTTTGGAAACCTAATTTTTTTTTTTTTTTTCCTGAGCTAAGCTGATAATAAATTGCACAAGTGGGAATTCTGGAGCAGATGTCACGGCGACTTCATAAGGCGCTACTTGTCCCTGCTCAGTGGAGGTGGGAGCAGGTGCTCTGGGAAACCTTGGACAGGAAACTGCAGGAGACCAGGCGGCAGGGGCTGAGCTGTCTGGGGTCCCATGGCTCTGCCTGATGTGAGGGAGACACCTAGAGGGACTGGAGGAAGTAATGGAGGTGTGTTCTCAAACAGCTCCCCTGAAGCGTGATTTCTCCAAACTGCTTTTGACAAATGTCGGGCAGCTTGTTGTCACATCATATAGGACTTAACTCCCCTGCCCATGTAAATGTCTGGGGTACAGGGACCATGAGCCTTGTAGCTCTAAAGTGAGCATACTCACCTTCCCATTAAAATAGTAGGGTCAGGGAGGATGCATCTCCATGGTGATGAGATGCTAGATAGTTTATACCTAAGGGATAGAGGGGTAGCTTACTGTGTCATCCTGAGGGCAGGGCTGGGCTGCACTGAGTGGGTGATTAGGGGCCCGGTGGCAGACTATGCAGAGAGACTCCTAAATGGCAGAGATGTGGGGAAATGTGACATTTTGATTTATAACAAATATTTTGGGGGTCATATGAGCAACACATACTTATTTCTCATAGTTCTTTGGTCTCCTTTCGTTGCTCTTGCTTTCTGACTCAACAGCAGCCCAAACCTTTGGAATTTCCTAAGTGAAGCGAACAACAAAGGCGCTTAACATGTTAATGAGGTGACTTTTGCACCCCAGCAAAGGTTGGGGGTTGGTTGCCATGGGAACCAACCACGTGATTAGAGGGTTAAACCTTTCGGTCCTACCCCTGATCCCTGGAGAGGGCAGAGAGGCCATGGAGGTTGGATCCGCCACCAATGTCCAATGGTTTAATCAACCATGCCTGTGTGATGAAACCTCCATAGAAATCCCAAAGGACGGTTCAGGGGGCTTCTAGGTTAGCGAGCAGGTGGAGATGTGGAGAGAGTGGTGGGCCTGGAGAGGGCTCTGTGCCCTTTCCCCACACCTGGTCCCATGCAGGTTTTCTATAGGGCTGTTTCTAAGTTATAGCCTTTCATGACAAACCAGGGATCTCATAAGGAAAATGTTTCTCTGAGTTCCATGAGCTACTTGAGCAAATTAATCAATTTACAACCAATTGGTCAGACATGTAGGTGACAGTCTGAATTTGCTATTGGCATCTGAAGCAGAGGATAGTCATGTAGGACTGAGCCTGTGGGATCTGATGCTCTCTGTGGGTAGACAGTGTCAGAACTGAGTTCAGGACACCTGGCTGGTGACTGGAGAATCCCTTAGTGTGGGAAACCCACTCCCAACACACACTCATGAAAATCAGGTCAAGAACCCTCATGAAAAGCCATGCAGATGGCAAACCAAGAGACCATGTGATGTATCAGAACACACCTGACATACCAACCCAGGCCCTGGGAGCACCACTCTGCTCCTACCAGACTCCAAACTCAAATGTATCTGTTTCCAACACCAGACACACAGACATACACAGACACAGACCCCCCCACTCCCGGCCCATACAGACATACCCATATAGACACACACACACGCAGACGTACACACAGAGACACAGACATACAGAGAGACACGCCCACAGCCCCTCCCCACAGACACACACACACCCATAGACACACACACCCATAGACACACACACAGACACACACGCACCCTGTGTGCATGAACACACAGAAC
The DNA here is from genome assembly GCF_003369695.1 of Bos indicus x Bos taurus. Taxonomy (NCBI): domain Eukaryota; kingdom Metazoa; phylum Chordata; class Mammalia; order Artiodactyla; family Bovidae; genus Bos; species Bos indicus x Bos taurus. The sequence continues at coordinate 3,098,963 of NC_040102.1, read as the reverse complement.
ATTGTAAAGGAACTTCTGTCTTCCTAACATCAGGAACCTACAAAGTAGCAAAGTGGATTCCAGCCCTGATGGACTACATGCCCCCAGAGGTCACCTAACAATCACCACTTATGTGTTAATTTCTTACCTCTTAATAAATCACGCCTCTTCCTCCCTGCACCAGGGGTCACTCTGATTGGTACCTTTTTTCGCTTCTGTATCCATACTGCTGAGAATAAGTCATTACATATAATAAGAGAAGCTGGATGAATGAAGGGCTGGAGGAATAGATGTTCAAGTAGATGAAGAGCCGATGAATAGATGCAGGAAATTGAATTATGAAATAAGTGCTTTTCCACGGGCACCCATCAGGACATTCTGAAATCGCAAACCTCAATTCTTAAAAGCCATCGACTAAGTGACCTGGCAAAGTATTACCTAGTTAAGGCACCTAGGAACACATTTTCCCTCTCTTTTCCCATAGCTGCTTCATTTGCAAAATGGGTTTGGAATAATGCTTGTTAACTAGTCAATTCAGTGCAGGGTGTGATGAATAGAGCAGGAATAACTGAAGCATAAACATCTTTCCGACATAGCGTCTGGCTTCCAGCCAGAGGGAACGCTGGTAGAATTGAAAATGAGTACAACACAGTTACTGAGTGACCTAGACACAACACGTTCAGTTCACAGCTGGGCTCTCTTACCTAAAAAAAGCAGAGTAAAATATGAGATCTCAGAATGACATTAACCATTTTAATTTAGCTGAGCATCCTCTATGGGTTGCAATGGCATGAAATGAGGAAAGCGATACATTTTTCTTTTAAAGACAAAAACAGAGTTGAACTTCAGCAAGTTTTACTCTAAAACAGCAATGTAATTTTTTTCTAAGGTAAGGTATTGACCACCCAAGTGATTGCATTCACATTTTACAGAACGTAGCCCAGGTTTGTGGGTAGAAGAGTATAAATCTCAGGCTTCATTTTTTCAGAAACTGTCATGGACTGTTTCTTTATTTTTAAATGTTTTGGTTGTTGTTGTTGTTGTTTTTAAGTAGGAAGTTCATGGCTAGTAAAATAATCAGGAACTTCACACTTTACATCAACAACACTCATGCATAATACCTATGCAATCTACAATTGGACCAAATATATCAGATACTAAAGAGTAGGCTTTTCAAGCAAAAAACATAAATTATGAGTTTGCCCAAAGGAAAATAATTGATCTTTATATGAATAGGATGCAAAATTATGAGGCAAATGATAAGGTAAGAAATATTTGCATCATACAAAATATGAATCTGAAGATCGATACTCCCAATATGTAAAGAGCTTCTACAAATCAGTAATAGTCTATGAGACTAAGAACAAATCAGGTACTCCCAGTGAGGGGGTTATAAATGGTTAAATGAATAAAGGGCATTCAACCTAACTAGTAAGCTGGGAAAATGCAAACTAAGAGGATGTTAAGACATGCTTTTTTTTTTTTTTTGGACAAGTTCTTAAAGAGGGCTAATGTTTACATCAACTGAAAGCCATGTGTTTCAAATAACACTAGTAGCTTAAATTGGTGTGACTATTTTGGAAGGTATTTTTTTGAGTGTTAAAGTGTGTATCTCCTATTATTAATTTAGTTTCCTTGGTATTTATTCTTGAAAAATAGTTATCTATTTGCATTGAAGGCAAATATAAGCATACACAGAGAAACATCATTTGTTAAAATAAAAGTTTGAAGCATTTTAAATGTTAATTGGACAATTATTATGTTAGCCTATACATATACATTGGAGAAGGCAATGGCAACCTACTCCACCAGTACTCTTGCCTGGCAAATCCCATGGACAGAGGAGCCTGGTAGGGTGCAGTCCATGGGGTCGCTAGGAGTCAGGCACGACTGAGTGACTTCACTTTCAGTTTTCACTATCATATCATGAAATATTGCACATTAATGTAAAAAAATATAGATCTGTATGGATTAAATAGAAAACTTATATTCAAGAAGAAAATTTGTTTAAAAATTCAAAGCGATTATTTACATTTTATAGATCTATGTAAAGTATTAATGCATGCATTAAAATATGCAAACAATGAGGTGTGTGGAAGAAGCATTGGAATAAGAAGAATAAAATAATTTTGATAATTTTCCTCTGTTTTACAATACAAATGCAAACCTAGCTTACCTGCATCATTTAAATTAATATGTAAATAATTAGATGGTCAAAGATTGGGAATAGGATATTAGCAGAGATGGAAATATGTATGATCTACATGTTAAATAATCATTAACATCTTGCTACTATCCAGGTAATAAAACTATATACATAGAATTTTAATGAGTTTTACAGATGAAATAGTATCTATTTTTAAATATTTAACTTTTTGTTTTAGCTGATTTATTTTACTTTATACACACATGCACATCTAATTTATGTATACATTTTGAAATATATTTCAGGAAAGATGTGCTCTTATAAGGTGCTGAGAAGCTGACATAGATTTTCTAGAGGGTCAACTGGCAGTATCTATATGAAAATGTAAATTTCCCTCAGATATCAGCCCATTAATTACAACTGTAATAATTTATTCTGCAAAAATAAACATGTAAAGTCATGTATATGACTATCCTCTACCATGCTGGGTATACAGATGAGAAGTGGAGAGGTGTCCATGAGGAGGAGGTCATTCTGTATCCACATAGTGAGTCACTACAGAGCCAATCAGAAGGTTTAGGATGCATAAACACAGAAAGACTAATAGTACATTTATGAAATTTATTCATAGTATCCTACTATGAGAAAAATGTATATATAATAGATTTTTTCTGACCTTCCGGAAAAGAGTCTTCAGCCAAAGTTCAATTTGTGAAAAAATGAGTATAGTCTTCTGTTTTGATAAACACATTATAAAGTATGTGTTATTTGGAAGAATTACAACTCTTAAGTCAGTGTGTTTAGGCAGAAGCTCATAGTTGAATAAAGAGACTTCCACTGGTCTGACCAAGGTGGCGGGGGCATGAGATATACATGCAATGCCAAATCCAGGAGGGGCGGGGGCGTGTGACCTGAGAACTGTGGGCTTCCTTCAGTGACATCAACAATAAAGGACATGAAAAGACAGGGTCTAAGTCTCCAGGCAAAAAGTGGTGCTGATGCAGTGAGTTCTGGTGATTAGGTTGGGGGAGATCAGCCAGTGGTCCAGTGTTCAATTCCACAGCAGAAGTCTGTACTCAAAGGGTGGAGGTGGAAGTCAGTTCTACTGTGTCTGTACAGGCTGCTTGCTGGCTCTTGGTGGAGGAAGGTTCCTCTGTTTATATAAGATGGTACTAGTAATGACCAGGTGAAGTAAGTGTAGACTATGCTCCAGGTTTCTGTAAGGATGAACCTAGTTAGTGTACATAAAGAGCTTTGTAAGTGTCCCTGATATCAAAACATCTCACTGGCGGTATATTGCCAGGCTCGCTTTCTCATGGATACTTTATAACACACCTGTTCTATTCTGCCACTGTATTTATCAGGCCACTGATATCCTTCAGTTAGGGTTTTAAACTACAGCTCAGGAGGATGCACAGGTAAACCTCTCCTGAATAAGAACCCTGAAAAGATAGGAGTGGAGAGAGATGCAGTGTGTCCAGGTCATCAGAAGAAGTGTCCAGTGCAGCTCTAAGGGAGCCTGCTGTCTGTAGTACTAGGAGATTGATCATGGTTTCCCTCATGCTCAAGTTCTGAAGCTTTTAACTATATCGTCTTGATTCTCGGGCTAGCTAGTTATTAGTTTGTTCATAAATCATTTCACTTTTTCATCCATGGGTCCTTTGGCACCAACCAGCTATCCTGTTGAGGTCACTAATTGATTAGAAAAAAAAGATATCAAAAAAGATAATCTTAATGAAATCAAAATGGTTGCAATAATTTACTAAGGGAAAAAAAAGTTGGTAAAATGAAAACTAAATGGCAATTCTACAAACATATTGATCCACTCAGTTGAAAAGGTTGGCGGACTCACAACTACAGTGCTTTCAAGTCTCCATGCGGGCATATGCCTGTGAGAGCATCATAGCATTGTCACATATTTCCTGAGAGCAAGTTCTTGGAGCAGAATTCAGAATTAGAGTCCTCTCCTGTAATTCTGGTAGCATGGAACTTTTAATTTGTCAACAGCAAATTGGAGGAACTGCTTAAAGCTTGGGAATGGTTACGTACTAGAAACCAAGTGCTTAACATGAAACAAAAGCCTTCTGCAGTTGGAGACATAACAGGAGCAAAAATCTTCACTTTAGATAAGTTTGCAGCCATTGGCAGGGGATGGGGGTTCCCTTTGGCTTCATGATACCAAAGGTCATTCTTACAAAACAGCTGCATGATTTTCTCAGTGGCTTGTGTCCTCCCCATATCTAAAGGATCATTTAACGTCTGGGAACACACTCATTAGCAAGTGCTGCTCTGCCACCATGGTACTCAGAGGAAAACCTATAACATGTTAACAGCACATGCAATTTTAAGAAGTCAGTTAAATAAAATTGAAAATGCCTGTTTACTAAAGAATCATACCAACTGAGCAACATAAGGAGGAAAAGACATGTGATTCTGTATTCTATTAAAAGAACAGAATGTCAATCCTCAGGGCTCATTCAGCCTTTTTCAACAGTTCCCTTTTAAAATGCATTCATCAAAAATGTTTATAGGTAATTGCAAATGATGTTCAAAAACTGTGGCTAAAGATTTGAATTAGGAATAATGGCTTACTCATTTAGGATTAAATGGGCATGCAGTTGGAAAGTGAAGGCTTAATGTAATAGCTTCTGTATATTCATTAACATTTATCTATGGAATAGTATAATCCTTATTTGGCAGAACACTCATGAATTGAATTTTAAAATGTTTTCTTGTTTTTTAAAAGTATTACTAGATGATTTGGGGGAGATTTGTCTCACAAATGTGACTACAGATGATTCTAAAATTCCTCTTTTTTTAATTGTTTTTATTGCGTTTCAAGATATGAGAGAGTCATGAGGGGTAGGTAGCATTGATGTCACTCGTAAGTATTTTTGCAGTTTGATTTTAGTGTTGCATGTGCTTCCAGTTCAAATTTATCATGATAAAAGGATAGCTATACAAAAATTTAAGAATGGAGACATATTGTAAGGAAACATGAGGGGAACTTAGTTAACAGCATCCATCCATCTGCATGTGAGCTCTGTGAATGGAAATCTTGTCTGCTTTGTTTCCATGGAACCTAGAACAGAGCCTGGTACACAGTGGGGGCTCACTGTCTTTTGTCAACGACGCCAAGAAATGTGACCAATGTGACTGTGACCTGGCCATTGAGTGGATCTAAATTTCTTTACCATTTCCTATTTTCCCCTCATTTTCTATCCTTTCCTTCACTGCCTGCCTTTCTTGCCTCTATTGTTCCTCTTTTCTGGTTTCCCAGATCTTCACTTAGATCTGTTAGCAGCATTTATGATTCTGCCTCTTAGCTCAGCCCTGTGTAGGGCAAGGTACCCAGTGACTTGACAGGACCGTCTGCATTGGCTTCATCTGTGCATCCAGTGTTAGCCCAGCAAGGGCATTTTGGAGGTTTGCTGTCGTTGCTGTTCAGTTGCTAAGCCATGTCCAACTCTTTGTGACCCCATGGACTATGGCACACCAGGCTCCTCTGTCCTCCACTATCTCCTGGAGTTTGCTCAAATTCACATCCATTGAGCCAGTGATGCTCTCTTACCATCTCATCTTCTACCACCCTCTCTCTATTTGCCTTCAATCTTTCTCAGCATCAGGGTCTTTTCCAATGAGTCAGCTCTTCACATCAGGTGGCCAAAGTATTAGAGCTTCAGCATCAGTCCTTCCAATGAATATTGAGTGTTTATTTCCTTTTTAGAATTGGCTGGTTTGATTTCCTTGCAGTCCAAGGGACTCTCAAGAGCCTTCTCCAGCACCAAAATTTGAAAGCATCAATTCTTTGGTGCTCAGCCCTCTTTATGGTCCAACTCTCACATCCATGCATGACTACTGGAAAAACCATAACTTTGATTATTCTGGTCTTTGTCAGCTAAGTGATGTCTCTGCTTTTTATTATGCTAACTATGTTTGTCATAGCTTTCCTTCCAAGGAGCAAGTGTCTTTTAATTTCTAGGCTGCAGTCACCATCCACAGTGATTTTGGAGCCCAAGAAAACAAAATCGGTCACTGCTTCCACTTTTTCCCCTTCTATTTGCCATAAATTGATGGAACTGGATGCCATGATCTTAGGATTTTGAATGTTGAGTTTCAAGCCATCTTTTTCACTCTGCTCCTTCACCCTTATCAAGAACCTCTTTAGTTCTTCTTCCCTTTCTGCCATTAGGGTGGTGCCATGTGCGTATTTGAGGTTGTTAATATTTCTCCCAGCAATCTTGATTCTAGCCTGGCATTTTGTATGATGTATCTGCATATAATTTCTCTTGCAGAAATTTATGTATCTGCAACTTTCTAAAGTTATTAATGCACTGTCTTTATCCAACCCCAACACTCCTCTCAGAGTAAGAGCTTAACAAATACTTGCTGAATTATCAAATTATTATTCTCATCAAATTTGATTTTAACAGGGAAAATTATGGTGAGCTCTTGTGGACAAGAAATCTGAGTCATCATTTTTATCATGTAGCAGATTTCTTAAAATATACAAGGGATCCATGAATACTGATCAAATTTTAAAATATCAAGAGCTTTAAAAATGAGGTAAAAATGGCATGTATTTAACTGAAAAAGAAATTGAGCCATTTTCACATGTCCTCTCATTGAGTAACTTCTGAAATTTGCAAATCGTTTTTTTTTTTTTTTTTTCAGTATGCATTTACTACCTGCTACTGAGAAAATAAAATAAAATCAGACCTAAACCTCTGGAGATCTATAGATTTTTCTCAGAAGTTCTAAAGGGCATATGTCAGTTTTACAATCATTATATAAATCTCTCAAACTAAAAGCCATGGGGAAAGTTAAACTTTTTTTTCTGATTGATTGAATTGCTGCTTTGTTTTTTTTAAATTTTGAACACTCTGCATTAAAAATAGATATTATGGGGTTTAACAGTGGAAAACTGCTGCTGCTGCTAAATCGCTTCAGTCGTGTCTGACTCTGTGCGACCCCATAGACGGCAGCCCACCAGGCTCCCCCGTCCCTGGGATTCTCCAGGCAAGAACACTGGAGTGGGTTGCCATTTCCTCCTCCAATGCATGAAAGTGAAAAGTGAAAGTAAAGTCGCTCAGTCATGTCCAACTCTTAGCAACCCCATGGACTACAGCCCACCAGGCTCCTCCATCCATGGGATTTTCCAGACAAGAGTACTGGAATGGGTTGCCATTGCCTTCTCTGACAGTGGAAAACTAGTAGTAGTAAACTCTTCTGGGTAGATTTTGACCTTTTATATGAAAGATTTCCTAATCGGAGACTATACACATTATTCAGTTTTTCATTCAGTACATAGAAGCAAGTACATGTGGTTTATGATGTTGAAATATAAAATATATCCACTAGGTATGGTATCAACCTTAGAGAATATGCTTCCAAAAGAACATATGGTAGTAAAAGCCTGAAATTCACAACCAAAATATCTGGGCATTAATGCTAATTCTGCTACTAATGAAGGTGATGCTGCTGTGATAAGAAATTCAATTCTCTGGGATGTAACATCCTAATATGTAAAAGGGAAATGCTATTCCCGCCTCAGTTCCTATTTTCAGTTTTGGAACTCACATGCGTCCCTACACAGGAAAGGGATTTTAATCAAAACCAAGCAGTGGATGATTTGGCTTACCTAATAACTTGAGTGCATTTGGAAGGTGATGCAGAAGCTAATACTTATTCTGGGAAAATGCACTGCAAACACAGGTGCTGAAAATTTCATGAGTGAGGTGAGTTTTATGATGCTCAGAAGTTGTAAGCTTTGAGAAAAGTGACCTGTGAGTTGTGGAGAAAGTCTCATATTGGAGTTAGGAGAACGGGAAGAGGCAGGTCTTGCAGGAGAGGACAGTGAAAGACAAGTGGGAGGAAATCACAGGGAGGAAGCAGAAGGGCTACAGCGAAGGATAAATCTGGGGAAGCAAATTGAGGTCCTTAGGTGGGAGTCATTCTGTGAATGCAGCCCTACAAATGTGGACTAAGCCTGAAACATGAAAGTGAGTCATCACAGTCTCTTAAGTGATATTAGGTGGGTGAAGGCAGGGATGTGGCAGCATGTGGAAAAGTTAGAAGAACCCAATATGATACGGTGCAGGTCCTAGGCCATGAGAACTGGACTGAAGTCAAAGCAAGGGGAGCTGAAATGTTGAACGTGATGGTACACTTTAACCAGTGGCGCACGATGAGTCTGTGTAGGAGAACCCGGATGTGGCGAGTGCGGACTGTTGGGTTTAGATATGCGACGTGACACACACACAGATCAACCCTCAGTGCCCAGAAGGACTTCCCGGAGCCATGGCGTCCTGGAGATGCAGGCATGTCAGGTGTGGAGACTGCCATTGTGCATCTGAGCCCCAACTAGACACGTATATATTTCTTTTATTGAGGTATAGTTGATGGGCTTCCTAGGTGGTATAGTGGTAAAGAATCTGCCTGCCAATGCAGGAGACTCAGGTTCAGTCCCTGGGGTTGGGAAGATCATCTGGAGGAGGAAATGGCAATCCACTCTAGCACTCTTGCCTGGAAAATTCCATGGACAGAGGAACCTGACACATAGGGTTGTGTGGGGTCGCAAAGAGTTGGACGTGACTGAGCACACACATAAACACAATTGATTTACAATGTTAATTTCAGGAATAAGCAAAATAAGGAATAAGCAGTAATTCACTTACATACATACACGCATATATACACATTTTCAGATTCTTTTCCCTTTTAGTTTATTACAAGATATTGAGTATAGTTTTCTGTGCTATATACTCTATATATGTACTATATACTGTAACTATATATAATTGGTTATCTATTTTATATATACTACTGTGTGTATGTTAATCCCAATCTTCTAATTTATCCCTCTGCCTGACTTTCCCCTTTGGTAACCATAAAGTCTTCTATGTCTGTGGGTCTATTTATGTTTTGTATGTAATTTCACTGGTATTTTTTTAGGCTCCACATAAAGATGGTATCATTTGATGCTTGTCTTTTTCTGACTTATTTCACTTAGTGTGATAATCTCGTGTTCATCCATGTTGCTACAAATGGTATTATTTTATTTTTTATAGCTGAGTCACAGTCCATTACTCAACTAAACATTTAGAAGTCCGTACATTTGTCATTTGGAGAAGGAAATGGCAACCCACTCCACTGTTCTTGCCTGGAGAATCCCATGGACAGAGGAGCTTGGTGGGCTACAGTCCATGGGGTTGCAAAGAATCAGACACGACGGAAGCGACTTAGCAAGTGTTTGTCATTACATTCACTTAGAAGGGTAGGAGACAGGATCCTGAGTGCAGCAGACAGGGGGCTACTTCCTGCTCACCAGTTAGCAGAAGGGCTATGGGCATATCCAAGGGGACGCAGTCCACACATGTGGACAGGAAGTCACTTTGGCTTTTAAACCAGTACCCCAGAGTAGCCCTCCTCTTGTGATACCTGCATAGGACGGAACCTCAGCCTAAAGGCACATCCCTCAGAGAAGTCCCCAGCTGTGACTTCCCAACAGGCTTTGACTGATTCTTCCAGGTGACTGCAGTCAGGGGTTATGTGCTTGGCCTTATCAAGAAATAGGTGAAGAGCTGGGAAGGAACCAAGCCTGAAGTGGTCAAGTGCAGTGGCCTGCATAGAAGAGAAGGCCTCTTCCTCTCGGGGCAGCATCTTGGAAGCTGGCATTAGAACGATACTGTAAGATGAGGAAGCGTGCTAGGAACACCAGGTATTGCTTGGAAAATTCAGACACCTGTCATGCCTTTTAGGATCTGCCTTCAGTTAACAAAACTTCACTTCATTTTGTACAAATAGAATCAAATAAAAATATATTAGAAAAAAAAATACGTTGGTGTAGAGTAGATTTCGGGTGCTAACCTAAGTAACAGTTACAGTAAACTTCATCCTCTTGAGAAACGGATCCCTTTCTTAAGGGATGCATGATTATTAATCAGGAAACTGTGTGTTAACCCTTGCAGGGTGAGATGGGTCTGGTCTCCATCATGCTGACCTGGGTTCAGACTTGGACTTTGCTATTAAGAAGTATTGCATTTAGCCCAGCTTTGAAAGTCACCAATCCTAACTTTTTAGCTCACCTTTTGTATGAATAATAACTACTTTACTTCTATATTCTTTAAATTGTAATTACAGTTCTATAGTTGATTTTCATTTTCATCCATCAATAAAATGACTTTCAATTGATCATCATTCACCACGGCATTCACACTAACAACATATAAGAAAAAAGTATGGATGCTGTCTAATATAATTAGTAAACCTAGTTAACCAGTGTATTTTACATACAAGATACCTTGTGTAGAAGGACTTCAGTATGGTCTCTTTTTAAGGCCTGCATTCAAATTCGGAGTGTTTTATTACTTTAGTGATCTGTATCCACTGAATTAGCTTGAACAGATATGGATTTTTCATATCATAGTATAAACATTATTCTGAATTACCTCCTACTTAGGGGTTTCCCTAAGTAGAGGGATGTTCTTTGGAAGGAATGATGCTAAAGTTGAAAAGATGCTAAAGATGAAACTCCAGTACTTTGGCCACCTCATGCAAAGAGTTGAACCATTGGAAAAGACTCTGATGATGGGAAGGATTAGGGGTAGGAGGAGAAGGGAATGATAGAGGATGAGATGGCTGGATGGCATCACCGACTTGATGGACGTGAGTTTGAGTGAACTCCGGGAGTTGGTGATGGACAGGGAGACCTGGTGTGCTGAAATTCATGGGGTCACAAAGAGTCAGACATGACTGAGCCACTGAACTGAACTGAACTAGGGGTTTCCTAGATGGCACAATGGTAAAGAACCCGCCTACCAATGCAGGAGATGCAGGCTTGATCCCTGGGTCGGGAAGATCCCCTGGAGGAGGGCATGGCAACCCACTCCAGTTATCCTTGCCTGGAGCATTCCATGGACAGAGGAGCCTGGTAGACTCTGAAGAGGAGCCTGGCAGCCTCACAACGAAGCATCTTAGCATGTGCACCTTACATTTACTGGGTGTGGGGCAGTTTTGAAAGACCTTTGCATTTCTTGACATTGCTCCAGAGCACAGCGTTCTCAGGATATATCATTAACATTCAAGCGGTCTGGCAGTAATGGAAAGTAGGTAGCTGGGACCACTTCCTGATGCTGTCACTGTTCTGAGAGATCTCAGCTGAATCACTCAACTTGCCAAGAGCATGTAGCAAGTTCTAAGATTCAAATGGGATTCATGGAAACGTTGTGCTGTGTGAGTTTATCTGTCACCCAGAGTGAACCAAACTGCCGCATCCAAGGGCACGGTCCTCCCTGAGCCCATCCTCACCTCCGACCCATCTGCAGATGGGGGTCTCCTTCAATCGCACTTGAGATTTACCGTTCACTACGGGAGCTCACACTGAGTGTGTTGATCTCAGTTATGATCTATGACAGAAAACAGACACAGATTAAAATCCACCAAAGGGAGAGACACGAGGGGTCCCAGCGGGCCCCACATGAAACTTCTCCTGAGCCCCCTGGGGAGTCAGCCTGCGCTACCGTCCTGGCACCCATGCATCACCGTTTGCACTGGAGTTCCCAGGCAAGAAAGCTTGTCTGAGCCGGTGTCCAGGGTCCTTTCTGGGGGTTCATTTCGTGGGCGTGACTGATTGATGCATTATTCAAATGACAGCTCAGTCTATGGGCCTACTGATCCCATGCGACCCAAAGCCCCCACCACAAATCACAATGTTCCTCTTTCTGCAGACTGTCAGGTGTGGCTGTTACCCTGGAAAACAGAATACTTCCCTCAGCTCTGAAGAAGGTGACTTTCCAGAAACTAAGGGAAAATGCCAGACGTTTCTTCGGGCAAGATCAGATCTTTTTAAAACAATACACCTAAAAATAAAACATGGTATTCACAAAGATACATACAAGAATCTTATTTCTGGGCCTAAAATTTTGTAGACAAAAGGAACTGTATAAATGATGAGCGTGAATATAGGGTGTCACAGAGGGACGCTGAAGGAAATGTAGAATGATTCAAATCCAAACCGGAATAATTTCTGTAAGTTGAAGAGTGGCTTTTGTTCCTTTACTCTTGAATTCAACAAACATTTTGAAAGGCTATTACATGTCAAGGACTGTGCTGTGCGTTTGTTGAGTGAGACGCGTGTGATCACTGTGTGCCTGGCACTGATGGTGGTGTGTGCAAATGGGAGGATAGAAATCAATTCAGTAATGACACAGACTGCACACAAGTTCACTTGCTATGAGGTCATGAAGAAGGCTTACAGTTATCTAAAGATGTAGAATAGAAGGGGTTTGCTTAGCCCTCATTTCTGCTTGTACTATCCAGACTGGCACCAACCCACTCTCAATCCGATGGTGAAATAGACAGATTTACATACTTGAGAGGGGCTTCCCTGGTGGCTCAGTTGGTAAAGAATCTGCCTACAATGTGGGAGACCTGGATTCGATCCCTGGGTTGAGAAGATCCCCTGGAGAAGGGAATAGCTACTCACTCCAGTATTCTTGCCTGGAGAATTCCACAGACAGAGGAGCCTGGTGGGCTACAGTTCAATGGGTTGCAAAGAGTCAGACACAACTGAGCAACTTTCACTTTCATGTACTTGAGATGAAGCTGCTCCACTAAAAAGTTCTACAGAAGAGGATGTGCACAGACCTCGTGTTATTTTCCAGTCACATAAGCAGGACTGCTTCACTCATTTCAGCCTTTTAGATGATTTGTGCATGATTGTAACTTACAAAGTAATGTTGAAAATCTGTAACTTAGTGTTGCAGTTGCCTTGTCCGTGAAACTATTTAGCATATAGCAAACAAGTCCCTTCTATGACTATCAGAACAGCATTGAATTCACAGGAAAAGTTAATGTTTAAAAACAGCTGTGGGCATTTTGAAGACATTGACGTAATCTCTCATATAGTTCATTTATGTTTTATTAACACCTCACTCTGTGAATTATTATTCCTAATTTCTACCAATGTTTAGAATTACATAAAGATTTGTAATCCGAGATGAAGTGCAAGATCAAACTGTTGAGAAACAAAGACGGTGATGGTATATGTGCATTTTAAATTATTGTTGTAAAATCGAGGTCAAGCAAGGAACAGTTTTAAGTGCTTTCCTAAAAAGAAGAACCTTTAAAGTTTTTATTCATATTAACGAAATCTCTAGGGTTTGATAAAAATCCACCCTGATTCTGTAGATGTATATTGGAGAAAAACACTGTTTAACTTTCAGTTTGAATTATGATTTTAGGGAATGGAGATATTTAGGCTGTTTAAAAAACTTCACTCCACTGGCAAAAACCTACTTCCATTTGTAATGAAAGACAGCTACCTAAAATTGAAGTGATTTGACTGTTATTAAAATTCAATTTGACAGTCATAAATTACATCTTCATAGAGGCAAGTATATTCTTTATATTTTAAATATCAAAATATAACTACACATTTCTGCAGGAACACAAATGCAAAGCAATTTCATTCAGATAACACATGTTTTAAAATGTAGTTTAGGCTTTAGTTGATTGCGAGAACTGGCCAGTTTGGGTTCGGGATGGGGAACACGTGTATACCTGTGGCAGATTCATGTTGATGTATGGCAAAACCAATATAATATTGTAAATTAATTAACCTCCAATTAAATAAATTTATATTTTAAAAAAAAACCTAAAAAAAATAAAATAAAATAAAGACTGAGGAAATCTGTTTTATACCCTCTCAGTCAATGAACGAGACTAGATATCTTATCAGAGAAGAAGCTCTTTCTTCCTGAGTTCTAATTTTGAGTTGGGATCAACTTTGAGTTGGGATCTAATTTTGAGTTGGGATCATGGAGAATTATTTTCTCCATGTGTCATCTCAACATTTTTTCCCTTAGATATTAGAAACTGTCTCTGTAAATCCCTCCCCACACATGGTACCTGCAGATTATGAAGAATCTAAGGAACGTGTTAAAGTTCACTCGGGCTCATCACCATCTCAGTCCCATGATTTATGCTATCCTCGCCTGTCCCCCTGTGCAGCTCACTTGTGCACAGATCATCACGTGTAAATCATGTCTGCCTTGCCCAGTGATACAAGCTTGAAAGCCACCTGCCTCCTCTGGACCCAGGAGCCCTCATGCACAGAAGTGGGGTATCTGACACAGGTTATCCGAGGTCCTTACCTACTCTGATTTGGTGTCATGCTTGTATGCACTTGCAGCTCCAAATACAGGCCAGTCAGTGTAAAACCTATGGTCTTTTGCTTTTTTTGTGTGTGTGTGTGGTTTAAATTGTCATGCCCTTTTCACCTCCCTGATTAAAGCAGTCCTCCTGATATTAAAGGCCCAGGTTAATCATCACTTCGAGTGTGAATATTCCCTCCTCCTCAGCAACCCAGGTTGATCAGTCACTCCTTCCTGTACAATTTATCTTTAACTTTTGATTTTGTATTGGACTATAGCAGATTAACAGTGTGATAGGTTCAGGTGAACAGCAAAGGGACTCGGTCATACATATACATGTATCCATTCTCCCTCAAAGCCCCCTCCTATCCAGGCTGCCACATAACACTGAGCAGAGTATATTTGGACTCTGAAAAGAAATGATACAAATGAACTTATGTTCAAAACAGAAATAGACTCATAGACTTAGAGAAAGAACTTATGGTTGCCAGGGGACAAATAGTTTGGAATCAACATGTATAAGCTGCTGTATTTAAAATGGATAACCAACAAGGTCCTACTGTACAGCTCTGGTATGATTTTGGCACAGTGTTCACCAAGTTTATGTAATGATCTTGGTAGCTCATGGTGAATGGTGTCGGATCCGTGATCTCCGAAGAATAAGATTTAGCTTTGGGACCAGGGACCAGGCTTGATCGCTCAAGAGCTTTTGCATAGCAGAGTTTTATTAAAGTGAAAAAGGGACAGAGAATGCTTCTGAGATAGACATCAGAAGGGGGCGGAGAGTGCCCCCTTGCTAGTGTTAGCAAGGGAGTTATATACTTTTTTAATTCGTTATTGAAATAAATCAAAATAATGTCTCAAGGTTGTAAAGATCTTACTAGACCCTCTCCCACAATTTACATTTTAAGATGACAGGATTACAACTAACCATAGAAAGATCTTACTAGACCCACTCCCATAAAGTACATTTTAAGATAACAAGATTAGTCAGAATGTTTTCAAGAAGGAGAAACTGTCCTCAAGCAGGATACACTGTTGTTATATAATCTTTAGTACAGAGATTAAGCTGAGTTGTGTTGTTGTGTAATCAGTTATGTGACTAAGACTAAGGCATGTAGAGAAAAAAAGAGACATTTGTCCTTTCCTCCTCCTTCAGAATTCCAGACCTCTATCTCCCCCCAAATGGCAACCCACTCCAGTCTTCTTTCCTAGAGAATCCCAGGGACGGGGGAGCCTCATGGGCTGCCATCTATGGGGTCGCACAGAGTCAGACATGACTGAAGCGACTTAGCAGCAGCAGCATCTCCCCCTCAGGGACCCTGGACTTCTTATCAACCTGCCTAGGAATTAACTCTCTCAATCCCATCTTCTGACACTTAGACAACCCTGAGGCAGGAACTGTGTCTTTGTCATTTAACTTTTTTCCTGTAGGGAGGGAACACAGGAAGCTCTGCATATACTTTTCTAATCATTACCACAACTTTAAAATAGACTTCTCTCCATGTAAAGAAAACACTTCTGAATACCACCTGATTCTTCACAGATGTCAGGACAGCTGGGGGATGCTGCATTAACAAACTGCCTCCATGTCCAGGTAGCTACAGGGGTTTCTCCCTAGATGTGTGTCTGTGTGGCTCAGCGGGGACTCTGTCCCCTCCTCTGCTCCCCAGCTTCCCTCAGAGCCCTGCCCAGCGGTGCAGCCTGGATACGATGTGCTTGGTGTCCAAGTAGAGGAGAAGACAAGACAAATCCAACTCTCGTGCTGAAAGACTGCTGGGAAATGACATGCACTTTCTACCCATGTTTCATTACTCAGTAGGCATTGCTGAGTTTATCAATGCATAACTGGTTACTCCGATGTGGAGAGGGACTTCAGAGAGAGGTCAATTACAATACGGTTGACCACACTCAGCCCAGTGACACAATAATCGGCTATTTCTGAGTGTGTAGTGGTGAAATCACATTTGGTCTTGACGTGGTTCTCATCCTTACACAGAAGGGACTGTTAGGACAGCATGTTAATAGGATGGTGGGAATGATGTACATGTTGGAGAATGTTGAGATGTCATGTCCCTGGGTGTGCTCCAGCATCTCCTGATTTATAGTCTGTGGGAACTTGAATAGGATTCATACCCTGCTGGTGAGTGAAAACTGTGTAAATCTTAATTATGTTGAATTGGTTCATAGTGTTTTCAAGTCAACTATATCCTACTTTTCTATATATTCATTCTGTAATTTTTGATAGTTTGATATTAAAATTTGGGAGAGGGTGGGAAGATTTGGGAGAATGGCATTGAAACATGTAAAATATCATGTATGAAACGAGATGCCAGTCCAGGTTCGATGCACGATACTGGATGCTTGGGGCTAGAGCACTGGGACGACCCAGAGGGATGGTATGGGGAGGGAGGAGGGAGGAGGGTTCAGGATGGGAACACATGTATACCGGTGACAGATTCATTTTTATATTTGGCAAAACTAATACAATTATGTAAAGTTTAAAAATAAAATAAAATTAAAAAAAATAAAACAAAATAAAAAACAAAAACAAAAAAAATTCTATCTTAATTTATCTACTTGAAAATAATTGTAGTGTACAGTGGCACTATATGTAACTTTATTCTGTATTTTCCAAATCTCTTGTAGATGTTTTATCATGCTTTCCTAATTAAACACACACACACACACACACACAAAAAAAAAAAAAACAAGAAGGGAAAAACAATAAGAAAGAAAGAAAAAATGGAAGAAGTATACACTTGTATTATAAACCTACTAAATAAAAAGATAGGTTCTATAGATGAGAAAGCCAGAAAACCAGACAACTTTTCCCCAAAGCAATAATAAATGGAGCTAAACTCTAAGAAAGTGAAGTCTTCATAAAGCACCATGAGGAAGCATTCTACAGAAAGCACAGCTGTGCTCCAGTTCAACAGACTGGAATTTAATACTGCATGAGCCATTAAGATGAGACCCTGTGATGAGAAGAAAATGGTCACATCATTATATGGTGCATAGCAGTTATGACTAATGAAATCAGGAAAATTAAACCCATGTTTCAAACAGTAAACTATCATAAGAACTGGCATACTCAGTCATCCAGCATTACACCAACTAGAACTCAATTAATCGATACTTCTGTTAAACTCATTAACGTCTATAGAGGCAAAACGGCAATTCAAAAATAAATTTCTCAACATGTGAGCCTTACACTTCACAGGCCAGTTCATAGCTCCCTGAAGATATAATTCCTGAGATTTAAATGTTTTTTCTTCATTCTGTATGCATTTATTTTGTTTTGCTTTCCAAACCAGCAAGTAAAGGGTTGGGATATGACTGTTTCTCTCTTTCTCTCTCTCTTCATATAAATATATATTTGTTATTGTTCAGTCACTAAGTCATGTCAAACTCTTTGTGACTCCATGGACTGCAGTGCACTAGGCTTTCCTCTCCTTCACTATCTCACAGAGTTTGCTCAAATTCATGTCCATTGAGTCAGTGATGCTATCTAACCATCTCATCCTCTGCTGCCCCTTTCTCCTCTTGTCCTCAATCTTGTCCAGCATCAGAGTCTTTTCCATTGAGTTGACTCTTTGCATCAGGTGGCCAAAGATTTGGAGCTTCAGCTCCAGTCCTTCTAATGAATATTCAGGACTGATTTCCTTTAGGACTGACTGGTTTAGTCTTGTGGTCCCAGGGACTCTCAAGAGTCTTCTCCAATGCCACAGCTCAAAAGCCACAATTGTTCGGCGTTCAGCCTTCTTTCTGGTCCAACTCTCACATTTGTACATAACTGCTTTTACACAGCCTTTACTATATCAAACTTTGTTGGCAAAATGATGTCTTTACTTTTTAATATGCTTTCTAGGTTTCTCATAGCTTTCCTTCCAAGGAGCAAGCATCTTTTAATTCTGTGATTGCAGTCACCATCTACAGTCATTTTGGAGCCCAAGAAAATTTCCACTTTTCCCTATCTATTTGCATAAGGTGATGGGACTGGATGCCATGATCTTCATTTTTGAATGCTGACTTTTATTTTAAATACATGGACTTTAATTTTTGCAAATAAGGATTTTACTGTAATATAATAAATGATTATTTCTTCTTTTATAAATATATTTGCCATGCCCATTAGACCTTTTAAAATATTTTGCCTTATTGAAAATAATTCATTAGTAAATTTTGAAAATAGAGATTATATTTTAAAAATAAAGCTTCAATGGTAGGTGATAAATACTCTTTGCTTTTGGACTGTTCCATTTTTTCTCTCTCTGAATATGTATGTGATTGTGTGTTTCCTTATAAATATCTAGGTGTATGTATGACTGTATATTTTGTAGGAACTTGTGCTATTTTCTACTGGATATCACATTATAAAGATATCCGTTTTGGAAATATTTAGTAACTGTAATGGCTTTCCTGGTGCCTCAGATGGTAAAGAATCTACCTGCAATACAAGAGACCTGAGTTCAATCCCCAGGTTGGGAAGATCCTCTGGAGAAGGAAATGGCAACCCACTCCTGTATTCTTGCCTGGAGAATTCTATGGACAGAGGAGCCTGGCAGGGTACAGTCCATGGGGTCATAAAGACTACAAAGTTGTGTCCACAAAGAGGTGGACACAACTGAGTGACTAACACTTTCTACCTTCTAATATGATGAACAGTGTTGACCTGAACTTTGGTCTTCATCATGACATCTCTTCTCTGCACTTCCTGCGCTACCTTTCTGAAATATTGCTCTTCCTCCTCAGTCCTCTCCCCAGCCTGATACTTCTCTCTCTGTGCTCCCTGCTCTCACTCTGTCCCTCGTGGCTCCTTCTCTCCCACATCCTCTCTTCTACTACGTCCAGATTCTGTATCTTAAAGTCTGAGGGTCTGACTGACAAACTTAGAGCAGGGAATTGTAGTGGAGAGAGGTTGAACAGCTCCGTGCAGAGGTGAAACTGCCATTAAAACTATGCAGTGAAATGAGGATGCCTTATCTATATCTTAAAATTTGTGCAATTATGAATTCCACAAGTAATTTCAGAGTTTTACTATTTTGATAATCTTCAGTATCTGCATGAAAAGCCCCTAGAAGTATAAGACTTTTATCCCTTAACTGCAATTTCAAGGCAAATTGAGGTATTCAAAGGAAAATCATTTATCTCAAAGAAAATTACAAAAAAAAAAAAAGATGCAATGCATCCTACTAAAGTTTTATTATAAAAGGATTATTGATTTAATGTTTTGAAGTTTTTAAGTGTTCCCAAGTATTAGCATTGCCTTCTTTTTTAATTTAGGTTTTTTTCCTAATTAGAGAAGATAATTTAATTGTTTTTACTTATGCTAGTTAATTTAAAATAAACTGATATTTGGCAGAGAAAATATTAAGGAAGATAAAGATGAAAAAGATAAGGCTTTTCTTTGAAAATAAGTAAATAAATACATAAGAAAGTGAGCAAATTTAGTTTATTCTCCTGATGTAACCAAATTATTGAGTGAGACTGAATCATACTATGGGATTCCCTGGTGGTTCAGATGGTAAAGAGCTGGTTTAGACAAAGGGACTGCAGAAAACAAGGTCGATTTCTTCCCACTGTCAGTTGACATGTTTCCTTTTCTTATATTTTCTGAAAATATAGAATATTATATAGTTGGGAGGACCAATTGAATGTGGTCAAGTTTTAGGAAGTGATGCTTATCAGTTTCTGAGGCTCTCACTGCCTACTTTGTAATCCACCAGGTCAGGGGAAGTCAGCCTGAAGTGTTCAAGAATGGTGTTCACAGTGTCCCTGTACCTCCTGCTTTGTGATAAGTGCCCTCTCCTTATCTCATTTTTACTCCTTCCTTCTGTAAATATTTTTTCAAGGTCTATTTAGTGAATGTGTATAGTGTTTTTCATTTTATTTTTTGTCGACCTATAGTTGATTTATAATGTTAATCTTTGTTGTGAAAGTGAAAGTTGCTCAGTCGTGTCCGACTCTTTGCCACCCCATAAACTACACAGTCCATGGAATTCTCCAGGCCAGAATAATGGAGTGGGTAGACTTTCCCTTCTCCAGGGGGTCTTCCTAACCCAGAGATTGAACCCAGGTCTCCCACATGGCAGGCGGATTCTTTACCAGCTGAGCCACAAGGGAAGGCCAAGAATACTGGGGTGGGTAGCCTATCCCTTCTCTAGAGGATCTTCCTGACCCAGGAATTGAACCAGGGTCTCCTCCATTGCAGGTGGATTCTTTACCAACCGAGTTGTACAGCAAAGTAAATCAGTTATACACACATATACATTATATATTCTTTTTTATATTTTTCCATTATGACTTGTCACAAGATACTGAATATGCTAACAGTCCCCTGTGCTATACAGTAGGGCCTTGTTGTATATCCATTCTATGTATCATAGTTTGCATCTATTAATCCCAAACTCCCAGTCAACCCCTCCTCCGTGGCAACCGCAAGTCTGTTCTCTGTGTCTGTGAGTCTTTGAGTCTGTGTTTCTGTTTTGTAGATAAGTTCATTTGCGTCATATTTTAGATTCTGCATGTAAATGACATTATATAGTATCTGACTTTCTCTTCTTGATTTACTTCACTTAGTGTGAGAATGTCTAGGCCCACCCATGTTGCTGCAAATGGCATTATTTCATTCCTTCTTATGGCTGAGTAATATTCCACTGTATATTTGTACCACATCTTTATCCATTCCTCCATTAATGGACATTTAGGTTGTTTCTGTGTCTTGACATTGCTACTAGTGCTGCTATGAACATGGGGTGCATGTATATTTTTGAATTATAATTTTGTCTGGATCTATGTGCAGGAGTGGAATCGTTTCTCCCATAAATGTTGACTCTGCATCCATTTACCAGGCACAGATATTGATGGTTGGGAAAGATCAATGAACAAAATAGACCAATATGTTTACCATTGTGGAGCTGACATTGTCCATGGAGAAGATAGAAAGTAGATATCTTAAATAAATCACATGGCAAGTTACAAGAAATAGGTGTGAGGTGAGAAGTAGTAGTAAGCAGGGCAGAAGAGATCAAGGAAAAGAGTGCTGTCTTATTCTTGAGCTTCAAGACTGAGCTCTTAAAAGGAAGGACTAGCAAAGAGAAAAAGAAAAATATCTGAAAAAGGGAAACCACTAAAAAAGAAGGAAGCAAGCAGAGAAATATCCTTGAAGTTGAGGGACAAGGACACAACCACTGATCCCAAACATCCCAATAGATAAAGAATGATGAGGTCACAAAGACGAGCTTTGGGTTGAAGGACATGGAGATGGTTGATGCTGAGGAGAACGGTTTTATTAATAGCTGAATGGCGGGTGTGCGTGCCTGGCAGGCTGATGTGAGAGCCCCTGGAGGAGACAGGGAGCACAGGACACTATTTGGACAGTTTTCTGTAAAGGTGTGTGAAGAGATAAGGCAATACCTAGCAAGGAGACATGGCATAGAGAGAGATTTTAAATGAGAGGAATAAGATCCTGCTTGGATGCTCAAAGGGGGGCTTCCCAGGTGGCGCCAGTGGTAAAGAACTGGCCTATCAATGCAGGAGACATAAGAGACATGGGTTCAATCCCTGGATCAAGAAGATCCCCTGGAAGAGGGCACAGTAAGTCACTCCAGTATTCTTGCCTGGAGAATCCCATGGACAGAGGAGCCTGGTGAGATATGGTTCATAGGGTCACAAAGAGTCAGACACTACTGAAGCGACTTAGCATGCGTGCATGGATGCTCAAGGAGGAGCCACCAGGTGAGAGTCAAGCCCTGATGGTCTGGAGAGAGTGAAGCAGCTGGAGCAGTGCACTTGGAGGAGACAAAGCTGACAGTGTCCAGTGACCACTGCTTCACACCTACCGACTCACAGCCTCACAACCAGCGTCATGAACGCACCTGGACTACCCTCATACTCCTTACAGCCATCCAGTGACCTCCCTTAAGCAGGGGACTCTGTGGGTCCCTCACCCTTCTGATGCTCTGAGTACCCCCTGTTCTGTCTCCTGTCTTCACCCTTCTTCAGTCTCTGGGACTGTCTCCTGTGTTTTCTGGAATTCCTTGTCAGTTGTCTGCAGCAATTTCTACACCCCCTGTACCCTCCCACTTTCTGAGTCTCCTACCACTTCCTGCTTAGCCCACGGGACCTGTCAGTGGTCCTCTGTCATCTCAGTGTCCTCTGCCTGCCTGGAGGTGGAGCAGATGTCCTCTCTGCTCCACCTCCTGACCTCAGACCCTTCTCCTTGCCAAACAGCCCTCCCCTTGGCTTCCCAGGCCACCAGCTTACAGCATCCACCGACTGCAGTGTCCTTGCCACCTGTCAACGTCGGGCCCATCCCACCTCATCCTCAGTGACTTGACCTGGTGTAGAGACACACTCCATATTTCCCAGTTCTTGGTGACTTCAGTGCACATGCAGCTGACTTTCCTGAAAGCCATGGTGCCCAGTCTCCAGAACTCCTTTCCTATCATGGTCCCTCCAGTTGGCCTCAGCTATCATCACTGCTGTCCCAGAGGACTTAACTCTGCAGTGGTTACCATCCCTCCATTGTCTAAACCTGATGAATTCTTCTCTCTGCTTTCTCTCCAGCTCACTTCTTCCTACCTGCCAGTTTTGACTCCACTGATATCTCAGCCTTCCATGTGACCAGATTTTCACACTTTCGCTGTCCCCACCCTAGGACGCCCTCACTCTCATGCTTAGATATTATTTTTATGCAGTGTGATTGCTTTCTTGTTCATTTCCTTGACTTTTGTCATCCTCTTATTCTCTCTTCTTTATGTTTTAGTCTTTTCTCTTCCCTCTTCCTTTATAGTTCCACTATCACATAAAACTTTATTTTCTACAGATGTTTTCCTGGTCCAGTGCACAGAGCATGAAGTAGCCTGGCCACACTCCCCTTGCTTGACTTATAGTTAATTAATGATTGCTGTGAAGAGCCCAAAGGATTACGTTTCCAGGGAACAACTAACAAAAGATAACCACAGTGCCCAGTAATCAGTTATGTTTTGTTGTTTTCTCTTTTTTCCCTTAAGATAGCATGTTAATTAGAGTGTAAATCAAGTGTATTATACATGTTGATTCAAAAAGAAATAGCTAAATAGTGGTGATTTTTGGTAGGTGGGGCGAAAATTTGGAATGTTCTACTTTTTATGTCTGTATTATCAGTTAAAAAAAAAAAAAAGCCAGCCATTAAAGAGATTTTAGGACAAAATGGTGCACGCCATTGTTGAGAAACTGAATTGTCACTTCAAATATTCTCCTTTATAAAATAATGACCAGGTTCATCTTAGGAAAATTAAATATCATAATATATCTTGTTATAAATTAGTTCCCCAGAAATCTTATTGTAAATGGAAAATATTCATCTTTCATGAAATCCATAATTGTACCATACCTAAATTTTCTTCCTGTGTTAATTTGTATAAATCATAATTACCATAGTAAGACAAATGAAGCAAGATTCATTGATATTTAAGTTGAAACATATTCCTTTTACTATGCTCATTTATTATTTAAGAAATGACTAAAGTAAATTTCTTTTTCTTTGAGATAATTTTATACTCTATTTCCTTTTGAAAACAATGTATTGATAAATAGTGAAATAACGTATTCATTTTTCAAAACTAAAGAGTATCTTCGACATCAATTTCATGATACAAGTTTTTAGTCTTTCATAAGGTTTGGGATCTATTTGGTTGGTCTTTTACAAACTATTAAATGATACTCATAGACCAATACTTTGGCCACCTGATGCAAGGAGACAACTCATTGGAAAAGTGCCTAATGAAGGGAAAGATTGAAGGCAGGAGGAGAAGGGGATGACAGAAGATGAGATGGTTGGATGGCATCACTGACTCAATGGACATGAGTTTGACCAAATTCCAGGAGATAGTAAAGAACAGGGAAGTCTGGTGTTCTGTCATCCGTGGGGTTGTAAACAGTCTGACGTAACTTAGCAAATGAACAACAACAACAGAATGCCTATGATCATGATTTTTTAAACAGTAAATATCAGTCACCATGTTGAGAGAAAGAGTGTGGTCAAAGGTGACAAACAGGAGAGAGTAAGACAGTACATGGAAAAACAATCATGCAAACCAAAATGGAGTACATTAAATCCATAACTGATTCTATCCTGAGATATACCTATTATTTTTTAGTTCTTGCATTTGGAGCCTTTGTGAAGAAAAGTGTAAAAATCTACATAATTTACCTATAGAGCTGCTACTGCTACTAAGTCACTTCAGTCGTGTCCGACTCTGTGCGATGGCATAGATGGCAGCCCACCAGGCTCCCCCATCCCTGGGATTCTGCAGGTAAGAATACTTGAGTGGGTTGCCATTTCCTTCTCCAATGCATGCAAGTGAAAAGTGAAAGTGAAGTCGCTCAGTCGTGTCCAACTCTTAGCGACCCCATGGACTGCAGCCTACAAGGCTCTTCCGCCCATGGGATTTTCCAGGCAAGAGTATTGGAGTGGGGTGCCATTGCCTTCTCTGACCTATAGAGCAGACCTTGAAATTTATGACCTGAGAACATAAGAATACAAATATATTGACACTGTTATAGAACATAACCCCTTTCATTAAAATATGTCTTAAAAAATACTATCCTTCACAAATATTTTTATAAAAGCTGCATAAAACTTGCTCTGAAGCCGTGTGTTGCTTATCCAGGTCCTCCGGTCACCAGTTCACAGCCTTACTAAAGCCCATCTCTCTTCAGGACTTTCCTGGTAAGCCAAGTCAACTGCCTTGACTTGCAGACTGCAGGCAGTCTCAGGGGTCACTTCTCTTTTTCCACATGGAACATTAAATGAACTCCTCTGCATCATAGATAGGAATGTCTGCCAAAGCCATCATTCCAACCTTTGAGCTGTGCCTTTACTTATTATATGGACTATGATGTAGATGAGAGTAAACCGCCAGTTACCATGACCAAGGGACTGTGCTCTAGTCTTTAACAAGGGCTCTGCACAATGCAAACTCTTTCTTTGATGTCATTCTGCTACATTGCACCTCTTTCCACTTGATTGACCAACATCTCTACAGAGTGTTCACTCAGTTGGCCTCCACTCTGCTCGTGTATGGACATCCTATGCTTCTGTTTTGTTGTTCTTTTCTATCTTTTTCTCACTGACCATTCCCAGTCTTATTCTTCCTTTAAATGAATTTAATCTCTCATCTTCTAAGGGAAACCTCTTTACTAGTCTAGGTTTTTCTGCCCCTTACTTAATCCTCGGTTATATTGTGCATTTAGCTGGCATACTTGCTCCTC
The DNA here is from genome assembly GCF_003369695.1 of Bos indicus x Bos taurus. NCBI lineage: Eukaryota > Metazoa > Chordata > Mammalia > Artiodactyla > Bovidae > Bos > Bos indicus x Bos taurus. Next base: position 3,073,424 of record NC_040102.1, on the reverse strand, counting down.
TATGTTAAGGGCTAAGACCACATGCCACCAAGTTTATCTCAAGGGAATGGATGAAAGGAGGGTTCAAGTCCATTATCATAGATCAGCTAGGACTGCTACTTCCCATTAAAATGAAGAAAGAGAACTGCCATCACATACCAGGATGCTAAGTCTTGCACTGAGAAAGAATGGGGGACAGGGAAAAAGAAATATCTTCAAATTATAAAAACAAACAGAGCATATAAGAGAGGCACAGGGTCTATGTAGAAGTAGGAGTGAAACTCCAAGTTGAAGTGGAAGTTTCTAGAATTTGTTTTACTCAAAGCAGATTTTAAACTGGGGAAAGAAGTGGGGAAAGCATACTGTAGAGACACAAAGAAAATGGTGATTGGCATTTGGTCAAAAATATCTGTGAGAGGCGCTTAGTTGGTCTGCTAATATTTGCCAAGCTAATGAAGATTCTGAGTCTCATGAGAAACCAGAAGAGTAAATTCTGAAATACGTGAAATTACATGGAAATGATTGGCAAAGTCAGATTTTATGACAAATGATTGGGGGCCCAGAATAAACTAGGTGAGGAAAAGTGACAGAGCTTTCAATTCATAACCTCCTAAGAAACACGCAAATCCTACAATAAGCATGTCCTGCAGAGGCCATCCTGTGAAGGGAATGGCAGTCCACTGCCTCTCCTCTCTGTTCTACTGTCCTGTTAGCCTGCGCGGAGCCCTTCTGAAGAGTTCTGACTCAGGTGATGCTGCATGTCAGTGGAGCTGTAGATGACCCAGAAGAACCTTAGCTTTGTGGTAGTTATGTAGTCACGGTCCCTGTTCATGTGCAGAATTGCTGATATGTGCCTGAGACTAAACTAAATGTGAGTCATTTAATATTGTTTTTTGCTCTCAAACAATTATTTTACCTAATTTCATTTCTGCCTTATGAACACTTTTTTCTTTTTTTTAATATGAATTTATTTATTTTAATTGGAGGCTAATTGCTTTACAATATTGTGTGGATTTTTCCATACATCAACATGAATCCACCACAGGTGTACACATGTTCCCAATCCTGAACCCCCCTCCCACCTTCCTCCCCATACCACCCCTCTGGGTCATCCCAGTGCACCACCCCGACCATCTTGTACCATGCATTGAACCTGGTCTGGCGATACATTTCACATACGATATTATACATGTTTCAATACTATTCTCCCAAATCATCTCAAGTAAGCCAGAAAGAAAAACACCAATACAGTATACTAACTTATGAACATTTTAGGTAAAAAAAAAAATATTTTGGTTGAAATATGTATTAAAAATTAGTCTTTAAAAATTGTAGTACATGTTGCATTCAAAGCTGCTGTGTGCGACCCCATGGACTGTAGCCCACCAGGCTCCCCTGTCCATGGGATTTCCCAGAAAGGAATACTGGAGTGGGTTGCCATTTCCTTCTCAATGGGATCGTCCCAACCCAGGGATCAAACCCAAGTCTCCCACATTGCAGGCAGATTCTTTACCTTCTGAGGTACCAGGGAAGTCCATAAATGCAAATAATGAAGTTCAAAATGCAGGTAGTTCATGCTGTCCTACCTTCTCTAGTATTTTAGTAAGTATAAACAAAATTTAATTAACTGCCATTACCTATGAAAAATTTGTTTGGATCAATTTACTAAAATTCAAATTTTCAGTGACCTGATTTTTCCTGTTAATGCCTCTGGTCAGCATTTCCTATATGGTGGAACCCTCCCACCTATATCCAGTCTAAACACTTCTCCAACACTATGATGTTCTACAATCTGACTCAGCCCCTACACTGTCTACATGGAGACAGAATCAGATCCCACAGGTTGAGGGCTCAATCCTTCAAGAGAGCCCCCCACCCTATCTCTTTGACACCAATAGCAAGTCCAGGCTGTCTCCTGATCTTCTGGTGGGCTACAGATCAGACGTTTCCATGACCCTCTCCTTGGATTTGATTGATTTGCTAGAACAGCTTCCAGAACTTAAAACATTGTGCTTATTGGTTTACCAGTTTATTGTAAAAAGAATAGGACTTGGCAACAACGAGATGGAAGAATGAGAAGGGCAGGGTGTAGGGAAAGTACAGGGAGCTTGCATGGCCTCTCTGGGGCTTCTCTCTCAGTAGCCCCCATGCTCACCAACAAAGAAACTCTCTGGATCCTGTTCTCTTGGATTTTCACAGAGGCTTCACTGTATCAGTGTGATTGATTTTAATTATTGGTGATTGATTCAGCCCCTCTGCACTCCAGGTCAGGGGGTAGGACTGAAAGGTCCAATCCTCTAATCACATGACTGGTCCTCTGGGAACCAGCCCCCAACCTTAGGTGTATTCCAAAGCAACTCCGTTAATATAAACAAAAGATATCTTTGTTGCAATCATTATGTAGGAAATTCCAAAGGCTTTAGGAGCTCTGTCTCAGAAATAGGAATGATCAAATATTTATTATGACTCATACCTATTTATGAATCACACCTATTTACATAGTCATAGCATTTTCACTTTTACTGGAAGGATACAAAAGTTTGTTGTTCTGTTGCTCAGTTGTGTCCAGTTCTTTGCCACCCCATGGACTGCAGCATGCCAGGCTTCCCCATCCTTCACTGTCTCCTGGAGCTTGCTCAAACTCATGTCCATTGAGTCGATGATAACATCCAACCACCTCATCCTCTGTTGCCCCCTTCTCCTTCTCTCAACCTTTCCCAGCATCGGGGTCATTTACATATCTTCATATTGGGTGGCCAAACTATTTGAGCTTCAGCTTCAGCATCAGTCCTTCCAAAGAGTATTCAGGGTTGTTTTCCTTTAAGATTGAGTGGTTTGATCTCCTTTTTTTCCCAAGGGACTCTCAAGAAACTTCTCCAGCACCACAGTTTGAAAGCATCAATTCTTCAGCACTCTGCCTTCTTTATTGTCCAGCTCTCACATCTGTACATGACTACTGGAAAGATCATAGCTTTGACTATACCCACCTTTGTTGGCAAAGAGATGTCTTTGCATTTTAGCACTGTTTAGGTTTTTCATAGCTTTCCTGCCAAGAAGTGTTCATAATTTTCCATTCTCGGCTATTTATAAAAACAATCCTCAGACAATCACTTGGTCTTCTTGCATTTCATTTTCGTTGGGATGGTTTTGCTCACTGCTTCCTGTACTGTATTACAAATCTCTGCCCATAGTTCTTCAGACACTCTGTTTACTTGATCTAATCCCATAAATCTATTCATCACCTCCACTGTATATTCATAGGGGATTTGATTTAAGTCATACCTGAGTTGCATAGTAGTTTCCCCCATTTTCTTAATTTAAGTCTGAAATTTGCTATAAGAGATGGATGATCTGAGCCACAGTCAGCTCCAGGTCTTATTTATGCTAACTATATACAGCTTCTCCATCTTTGGCTACAAAGAATGTAATCAATCTGATTCCGGTATTGACCATTTGCTGATGTCCATGTTTAAAGTCATCTCTTGTATTGTGGAAAAGGGTGTTTGCTACAACCAGTGTGCTCTCTTGACAGAATTCTGTTAGCCTTTGCCCTGCTTCATTTTGAACTCTAAGGCCAGATGTGCCTTTTATTCCAGGTATCTCTTGACTTCCTACTTTTGCATTCTAATCCCCTGTGATGAATAAGATATCTTTTTTTGGTATTAGTTCTAGAAACTCCTGTATGTCTTCATAGAACTGATAAACTTCAGCTTCTTCAGCATTGGTGATTGGGACATAGACTTGGATTACTGTGATGCTGAATTGTTTGTCTTGGAAATGAACAGAGATCATTCTGTCATTTTTGAGGTTGCACCCAAGTACTACATGTTGGACTCTTTTGTTAACTATCAGGGCTACTTCATTTCTTCTACAGGATCCTTGCCCACAGTAGTAGACATATAGTCATCTGAATTAAATTCGCCCATTCCCATCCATTTTCATTGAGTTAGACAAGGCTGTGGTCCTAGTGTGATTAGACTGACTAGTTTTCTGTGAGTATGGTTTCAGTGTGTTTGCCCTCTGATGCCCTCTTGCAACACCTACCGTCTTACTTGGGTTTCTCTTACCTTGGGCATGGGGTATCTCTTCATGGCTGCTCCAGCAAAGCGCAGCCTTGAGAAATTTGTATGCAGGTCAGGAAGCAACAGTTGGAACTGGACATGGAACAACAGACTGGTTCCAAATAGGAAAAGGAATTCGTCAAAGCTGTATATTGTCACCCTGTTTATTTAACTTATATGCAGAGTACATCATGAGAAATGCTGGACTGGAAGAAACGCAAGCTGGAATCAAGATTACCGGGAGAAATATCAATAACCTCAGATATGCAGATGACACCACCCTTATGGCAGAAAGTGAAGAGGAACTCAAAAGCCTCTTGATGAAAGTGAAAGTGGAGAGTGAAAAAGTTGGCTTAAAGCTCAACATTCAGAAAACAAAGATCATGGCATTCAGTCCCATCACTTCAGGGGAAATAGATGGGGAAACAGTGGAAACAGTGTCAGACTTTATTTTTCTGGGCTCCAAAATCATTACAGATAGTGACTGCAGCCATGAAATTAAAAAAACGCTTACTCCTTGGAAGGAAAGTTATGAACAACCTAGATAGCATATTCAAAAGCAGAGACATTACTTTTCCAACAAAGGTCCGTCTAGTCAAGCCTATGGTTTTTCCAGTGGTCATGTATGGATGTGAGAGTTGGACTGTGAAGAAGGCTGAGCGCCGAAGTATCGATGCTTTTGAACTGTGGTGTTGGAGAAGACTCTTGAGAGTCCATTGGACTGCAAGGAGATCCAACCAGTCCATTCTGAAGGAGATCAGCCCTGGGATTTCTTTGGAAGGAGTGATGCTAAAGCTAAAACTCCAGTACTTTGGCTACTTCATGCGAAGAGTTGACTCATTGGAAAAGACTCTGATGCTGGGAGGCATTGAGGTCAGGAGGAGAAGGGGATGACAGAGGATGAGATGGCTGGATGGCATCACTGACTCGATGGACGTGAGTCTGAGTGAACTCCGGGAGTTGGTGATAGACAGGGAGGCCTGGCGTGCTGCGATTCATGGGGTCGCAAAGAGTCGGACACGACTGAGCGACTAATCTGATCTGATTCCCATCCATTTTAGTTCATTGATTGCTAAGATGTCAAGGTTTACTCTTGCCATCTCCTGCTTGACCACGTCCAACTTATTTTGATTCATGGACCTAACATTTCAGGTTTCTCTGCAAAACTATTCTTTCCAGCATCAGATTTTACTTTCATCACCAGACAGATCCACTGAGCATCGTTTCTTTGGCCTGACCACTTCATTCTTTTTGGAGCTGTTAGTAGTTTTTCTCCACTCTTCCCCAGTAACATTTTGGACAACTTCCAACCTAAGGGGTGGGTTGGGGGTGGGGGGGGGCTCATCTTTCAGTGTCATATCTTTTTGCCTTTTTTATACAGTTCATGGGGTTCTCACAACTAGTATACTGGAGTGGTTTGCCATTCCCTCCTCCAGTGGATCACATTTTGGTATGATCACATTATAACCAGGTATATATCATGGGTGACATAGTTTCTGATTTTTTGTTTTGATTTCTTTTAGAATCTTGCTAATTACTTAGCAAATGTTTGTATTGAAATTTAAATGTGTGCTCAGAGTATATTACTTTAAGTTTACTATTTAATGCTTTCTAATTTAGATTACACTACTTGTAACACAGGTTCTGGAATCTTAATACTGGTCTCTTCTCTCATTTATTTGTTGTTGTTGTTTGTTTGTTTGTTTGCTTTTTTCCCCTAATATCTGTAAGAGAATCTCATGCATGACAAACTCAATAGCTGAACCATTCTACCTAAGGGGCTCTTGGGCACAGAGATCTTTTTGTCCCCTTTCTTGTAGGCAAGACTCCAGCCTCCATGACCTCCCCTGAGTTCCAAAGGGCAGATTCAAACAGTTGCCAAACAGCAGAGGAGCCACCAAGAAACTACCCAAGGCAAAATTTAAAAGGATCAGAGAAGGTCACCAAAATTAGGAGACAGACCACCTTCCTTGATCGGGTCAGACCCCACATTTGACCCACTGTTATTAAAACCCTCATCAAGTTGTCTGGGGTTGAGACACATAGTTTTCAAGGCAGAAACCCAGTGTGGCTCCTTTTGCCTTGCAAAGCAATAAAGCTGTCCTTTTCTGTTTCACCCAAAACTCTATCTCTGGGATTTGATTCTGCATCTGTATATAGAGGGGCTTCCCAGGTGGTGCTAATGGTAAAGGACCTGCCTGCCAATGCAAGAGCCATGGGTTCGATCCCTGGACTGGGAAGATCCCCTGTAGGAGTCATGGAAACTCTAATATTCTTGCCAGGAAAATCCCATGGACAGAGGAGCCTGGTGGGCTGCAGTCCATAGGGTCACAAAGAGTTGAACACAACTGAAGTGACTTAGCAGGGACATGTACTGTATACAGAGAGGCCGAGCTTTCAGTAACACTTTGTCCATTTTTCTCTTGAAATATAATTCATCAGTTAAGCCTCTGATTGAATTTATATTCTTGATAGTGTTGCATCCTTCTGTTTTGATTCTGAATACTTCAGTCTTCTAACTGGAAGGAAGATCTCTTTCCTGCAGTTAGATCCTCTCTGTACACACAGTATTACTTTTGTAGGAGTCTATATGCTGTTTGTTACTATATCATATTTCTGGACCCCCTCAAAGAAAATAATACATATTTTTTTATTTTAAAAAGTGCCACCTTTTTTGGTAAAATTACTGCTACTAAATTACCCTGCTAAATATTGGATAGCTATAATTAGACACACATAGCTCAGAAGTACCTAATATACCATTTTATTTTCAGATAACAAGTCACAGAATTTTCCAGCAGCATAATATGAACTGAAATTAAAATACCTGCTTGAAAATTAAACTCCATCTATTATTTGCACATTAAAATGATGAAAGAAGTTGAGCATTATGAAACATCTCAAAGTGTATATCTACAAGGAATAGTGCACAAAGCTGAACTGAAGTGCTACAGAATAGGTTAAGCAAGTAACTCCTGACTTTTGCTATAAAATTAGATTTAAATAATTCTAGATCACTCAATTGAATAAAAAAGTTCAAAAGTACTTAAAGTGTTAGGAATTAAAGTAGCTCCTAAATCCTAAAACATCAAGTGTATGTCTAGAGAACGTAGAAGAAACATGAGCCTTCTTCTAGGTGCTATGTGGCATCAGATTGTTGACTTTGTCAACTTATTATCAATCCCAAGTGGTAACCACAGCAAAGCAAAATTCAGGATGACACATTAAATAAATGTGTGTGTATCTGTCTATAGAGAATTTGTGTATGTTATGGGGAGATCACTGGCATGGCTTTAAAAATGTGGAGAAAATAACGAAAGGAGAGATGATCCTTCAAGATACACAACACGGTGGGAAAATTACCCTTGGTTATTTCAAACATAAGGAAGCACCCTTTTATTCAAAAAGGTGGATTAAAAAAAAAATGACTGATGCTGAAAAGTGAAAGTGGCACAAGACACACGTGAGATTAAGTACATCAGTGGCACCCACTCCAGTGTTCTTGCCTGGAAAATCCCATGGACGGAGGAGCCTGGTGGGCTGCAGTCCATGGGATCACTAAGAGTCGGACGTGACTGAGCAACTTCACTTTCATGCATTGGAGAAGGAAATGGCAACCCACTCCAGTGTTCTTGCCTGGAGAATCCTAGGGAAGGGGCAGCCTGGTGGGCTACCGTCTATGGGGTCGCACAGAGTCGGACACGACTGAAGCGACAGCAGCAGCAGCAGCAGCAGCAGCAGCAGACAGTCAGCCACTGTTCTTTGCTCACTGGAGCCAATGTGCAAATATCAGGACCCAACTGCATTTCATGATCACTTATGTTGGACAGGAAAATGAGTTTCAGCTGTACCCTCAGGGCTAGGCTTGACTTCAGGAAGCCTTCTGTATTTGTCTTCTGTTGCTGTGTAACAGGTCACCATGCCCTTGGCAGGTACAGAGCTCAGATTCCCTGGATCGGGAGCCTTGGCGAGACTCTGCCAGCTCCCACAGTCCCCATGACACAGCAGCCCTGGCTCCTGTGGGTATGAGATCTCAAGTGAAGCTCTAGGTCCTCCTCAAAACTTGCTGGCAGATTTCCATTCCTTGTGTTTCCTTTGGGTTTCCTTTGGTCCTTCTGGTTGTACCCAAGCCTCGACTTCCTGACAGCTGCCCATGGCCCAAGCCACATGGGCCCCCCACCACAAGGCAGTGTGCCCCCCAACCCACAGAGCCAGCAGGGCAGCACAGTTGCTGCTGCTTTCTGTAAGCAAGAACAGCTCAGCAGAGAGGTCATGCTGCCCACAGTTGATTCTTTGTGATCACGTCAAGTCAATTCATTCAGTGCACCTGCAAACGCCCCCTCCCTTGCTTGTAATGCTGCATCATCTCAGGAGTGACAGCAGCATTGTCAGTTAGAAGTGGCCTGTGCGTCCTGCGCACACTCGAGGGACAGAGGTTCTAGGAGGCGTGGGGGTCACAGTGGCATTCTGGCTCCCCCCGTGTTCCAGCAGGCTTCTGAACGTGGGACTATAGCACTAGGAGAAATGAAGTGATCTTTGTGGAGTGGGGAAGACTGTGTTTGCAAAGTAAGTTATTTGATAGCCTGGGGACCAGAAGGGTATAGTTATTGTTGTTTAGTTGCTACATGGTGTCTGGCTACCTGAGACCCCATGGACTATATCCCACCAGGCTCCTCTGTCCATGGGATTTCCCAAGTAAGAATACTGGAATGGGTTTCCATTTCCTCCTCCAGGGGATCTTCCAGACCCAGGGATTGAACCTGGGTCTCCTACATTACAGGCAGATTCTTCACCACTAGGCCCCACAAGAGGAGTGGCTAGAAAGATTATCAAAGTGCACAAGGTGGTGTTTAAGGGTGGTGGGTATATTCATTATCTTGATTGAAGGGGTTTCATATATATATATACACACACAAACATATATATGTGTTATATGAGGACTTCCCTGGTGGCTCAGATGGTAAAGCGTCTATCTACAATGGTGGAGATCCAACCAGTCCATTCTGAAGGAGATCAGCCCTGGCATTTCTTTGGAAGGAATGATGGTAAAGCTGAAACTCCAGTACTTTGGCCACCTCATGCGAAGAGTTGACTCATTGGAAAAGACTCTGAGGGATTGGGGGCAGGAGGAAAAGGGGACGACAGAGGATGAGATGGCTGGATGGCATCACTGACTCGATGGATGTGAGTCTGAGTGAACTCCGGGAGTTGTGCATGGACAGGGAGGCCTGGAGTGCTGCGATTCATGGGGTTGCAAAGAATCAAACATGACTGAGTGACTGAACTGAACTAAACTGAACAATTCTGGAGACTCGAGTTTGATCCCTGGGTTGGGAAGATCCCCTGGAGAAGGAAATGGCAATCCACTCCAGTACTATTGCCTGGAAAATCCCATGGACAGAGGAGCCTGGTAGGCTATAGTCCATGGGGTTGCAAAGAGTCAGACACGACTGAGCAACTAAGTGACTTCACTTTCACTTTCATGTGTTATGTGTGTGTGTGTGTGTGTGTGAGAGAGAGAGAGACATATCTTTGTCTGGCTTTTTTCTCACTCTCCATAATTATTTGGAGATTCTTTATGTGTGTGTGCTTCAGTAGTTAATTCCTTTTCTATTGCAGAGTAATAGTCCATGGTGTGAATGTACTACCATTTATCCATTCATCTGCTGATAGACATTTGAGTTGTTTCCAGTTTTTGGCTAGTAAAGATAAAGCTCCTAGATACATGAAAAAATAATAAGTTTATTGGCTAAAGAAAAAAATGGGGTGTGTTAATAATAGTAGTTAATGTTTCTAGATATTTATCTTAAATGTCAAGCTGTAGAAGTTGAGTGCTTAATGAACACTAACCCAGTTAATCCACACAATCCTATGAAATAGATTTTACTGTTATCCTAGTTTTACCTATGAAGAAACAGAGAGGAAAGTAGCTTAGGAGCTTGTCTGAGTCTTCTAGTTGTTTAGTTGACACTAAGCAGGATGTACATTTATTTAGTTCACATGTACTTTTTCCTAACCATGCATTTAGAAACTATCCTCCTGGCTTAAAATCAGGGTCCATCTGCTGCTGCTGCTAAGTCGCTTCAGTCGTGTCCGACTCTGTGCGACCCCAGAGACGGCAGCCCACCAGGCTCCCCCGTCCCTGGGATTCTCCAGGCAAGAACACTGGAGTGGGTTGCCATTTCCTTCTCCAATGCATGAAAGTGAAAAGTGAAAGTGAAGTCGCTCAGTCCTGTCCAACTCTTAGCGACCCCATGGACTGCAGCCTACCAGGCTTCACCATCCATAGATTTACCTTATACTTGTTTCTTTTCAAACACACCTGTGCATTCTTAATACAAAAGTGGATTCACCAGAGTCCTTCATTAAGTTGCATTATATAATTAGACACTGAACTTTTACTTCTTTTAGTTTTAAACTTTGTTTTATATATTCACATTACTTACCTAAAATTGTAACTGAAACTAATTGAACTACAGTCACAATTTTTAAATGCATAGAGAATTACTGATGAGAATTTCAGGAAGAGTTACTAATTCAACCAGCTTTAACCTTGAAGAGATCTTTTTTCTTCGAAACAAAACAAAACAAAATCATTCTGATTGTTCTAGGAGGCAGATGATATTTCACTCAGCTGTTGCTAAGGTCATGAAATCTCATTGCCAACAAAAATCTGTATCCCTGTCTATTGGAAATAAAGGTAGGAGGGCTTCAATTCCTGACAATGATGAATTCAAACACCAAGTTCCCAGATGCTTGCTCAGAGGAATCCATCCATCTGTGGAGATGGGGTCTCCTCATGAACCACTTTAAATGACATTGGTCTCTAGTTATTACTTTCTTAAGAATCCAATTTTTTCCTTGGTGACAATTCTGCTAAAAATATGATAAAGTTACCGTTAACTGACATGACCAAACAGATTGCACTCCCTGAGCACATAAATCACCTCTCTCTTGCTCCCACAATGGATCAGAGTTGAGTCCTAAAAGATCACTCTTTTTTAATAATTTGCCTGCAAAGTGAGGTATGCGTATATATAGCCAACAGAGCTTCTGGGGCTTTCTGCAAGTATTTGTCATTCCCTTCCACCAAGGGCTTGAGTTGATCCGCCAAAGTCATTATTAATTTCTCTGATTTACTGAAGATTGCCCATTCACTGGTGACAAGGCGGCCTTGCCTGAATTCTGAGTCACCAGCCAGGCTTCTTCCTTAAACCTCCTTCTTCACGAGAAGAAATACAAATAGGCCTTTCCTAAAGTTAAAAAAAAAAAAAAAAGGTTTTGCTTTATTCCTAAAGCACTGTTATTTTATATATAATAATGAAGGTGGAGGAGGGCAGGTTTAGACGGCCTTGTTGAGAATGAGATAGGAATTTAATTATCCTACAAGTCATGCCATTGTGATAATTAAGTCCCTGGAGTGCTGAGTGCCAGAAGGCCGGCCAAGCACTTTGAGTCTGCTTTCTTGGTTCATCGTCATGGTTCTCACATCATCTCCTTGGAATGCAGTGGAAAGTTCTGTTCAGCCAGTGTAAATTAAACTACTCTGATTTTTACTTTGTGTGTGTCCTCTCTAGTTTTCAAGGGCACATTCTAAAACCAGGCTCCAAAGTGAGCATCCCTGTTACTTCCAGTTTACAGAGAGTGAATCCGAGACTCCTGTAGAGGAAGGTATGACCCTGAGGTCAAGCACCTCCTCACAAGGTGTTGGTTGCAGGCTTGTTCTGTTCTGCTCATGTGGGCTCTTTTTAGTAACTTTGTTTCTTCTGTTTTTTAAGTGCATTCCATGATATCCTATTATAAGTTATTATTACTGATTTTTCTACTGTTCAAATATTGGTTTGCAACTTTGCATTAACAAAGAAACCTTTGTTATTTATAGTTCCATTTTTTTTTCAAAACCAATAAACCAAATAGTAATTTAACTTGATATGACTATCGTTTACCAGTTTAAAATCTTTCATATGTTTTCCTATTTTTGTCATATCTGTTAGGTTTCATGTGCAGAGGGTATGGGTATAGTTTGCCATTTTCATCATGGATTGCCATTATTTTTAATTACTCTGAAAGAAACAAATACTTGGTTTAAATTTATTTAAATATCTTTTATGCATATAGTTGGACATAGTAGGCATTCAAAAAATACTTAAGAAACAATGCCCTTAAAGGATTTCCCTCCTTTTAAGGAAAACATATTATAAAAAGAGAGAATTTTTAACAAGTCACAAAGGTACTGTCAGCAGAGCAGACTATTTTGTATTAATCACAGAAAACAGGAAAACAAGACTTCCAAATAAAGTAGAAATTTACAGGCCACCAGAGTGAATAATTGAAAGTTGATGCCATTAGAAAATGCCATATTAATCACCTCTTTAAATTTTTTGATTATAAAAATTTAAAAATGCTGAAATGAAAAATCACCACAACATTCATCTACAGAATGTGAATAGTGATCCTTGTGGTTAAGGGTTGTTTTAGAAAGCTGAGTAAACTCATTTATGGATGTTCTAAGTAATAGAAGTTATAGTCATCGATATCACCTTTATGTACATTCCATGCAGGCAGGAAATGTGTGTGTTATTTTTACTTCTGTGTCACTAGGATCTTCAACAATCTGAGAGATTTAAGATTAGAACCCAGTTCTTCCTATAATTGAGGTTAAAAAATAATTGTTATTAGCAATGCACAATGAGGAGACAGAGTTTGACATCTGTTAACACTGAGCAATCAGGATGATAGTAACATCAACCAACCATAGGGAAGATTTTTGTTTCATTTAAGTGTCAACTAGAAGTAATATTGACATGGTATTTCCAAAATCGAACTTAGGATGGGTGTATTGATAGAATGTTCTAGAATGAGAAGTGGACAGTCTTATGGCAAGATCTGAAACTAGTTTTGAATCTAATGGAGAGTGGCAAACCAGATGCTCTTGCAACAGAAGCTTAAATAAGGATGATGCTTAGAATCCTACCTTAGAGAAAAGTTTAAAAGAGACCATCGGAAGTTGTTCAGCAAGGAGAAGATTTGAGTCGATTTGGGCAGCGTTGGGTGAAAGAGTTGGGGTTGTAGTCTGTGTTTCAAATGTAGGAACCAGGAGCAAAATATGTGAGTTAGAGGGAGAGATGTTTTTAGCTCAATATAAAGATTAATGATGCCAAAAAATTAAAGGTCTTTTTTTTAAATTTAAATTTATTTATTTTAATTAGAGGCTAATTACTTTACAATATTGTATTGGTTTTGCCATATATCAACATGAATCCACCACGGGTGTACACGTGTTCCCAATCCTGAACCCCCCTCCCACCTCCCTCCCCATACCATCCCTCTGGAAAACAGTGGCTTCCCCCTGCTTTTGAAGCATAAGCTGAGGCAGGATGGAGACTTAATGGAGAAAAGGCATGGCTGTGGCCAGGGCGGCTAGTCCAGGACCAAGGCCCCACGGAGCGCTGCTGGATGTGCAGACTCACAGAGCATCACAGCGCTGCAGACACAGATCCTGACTGAGCTGCACATGTCTGCAAATTGTGACTGTTATATGTTGTTAATACAATGTGCTTAAAGCTCACAGTGCATAGGGGTCCTTTGTTGTTATGTGTTTTAACCAATGGATATCTAAATTAGAATTATGATGGTGGGTTTAAAAGAAAAAAACAAACAGAATTTCTAAAAATGACAGACCTGAAAAATTGGAAACCAACTCTTACACCCCTTTTTCTAATGCTAAGATTTGGTGTTTTGTGACAAGCAATTTAATTGATGTATGAACTATGTGAAGACTTATAAGAGTATAGAAATGCCTGCAAAACACAGGATAATGAAAAAGTAATGGGTAAGCACAGTATTTGCTCTTTAACTCTGAAAGAATGTCAAAAGTTTGCCTTTGTGTTTTGTTTTTCCTTAATCAAAAATGTTAGCTTTAGACTGGGAGCCAAATAGGGGAAGTCTGCTTAAATTAGTCAGAATATACATGCTATGACAGTTTAATTTGCTGACTGATTTGTTTTTAATTTAATACTGAGGATAGTTCAGAGTCAAGTTCATGAGATATTTAAAACTAAAATTTCTCCAGACAAAAAGTTTATTGAAATTCTATTCTGTTTATTGTATTTGTTTCCCATTTCAGCCATTGATGCATTCTCTCATTAGAGTGATAAAGAGTAAGTAACGTGTTGGCTCAGGGAAGTCCCTTTTAATACCTGGTTTCATATCAACTATTAAAAATTAGCATTTGTCCTAGAAAATTAAAAAAGATAAAGTGAAAGTGTTAGTCACTCAGTCATGTCCAACTCTTTGGGACCACATGAACTGTAGCTTACATGGCTCCTATGTCCATGGAATTCTTCAGGCAAGATTACTGTAGAGGGTAGCCATTCCCTTCTCCAGGGGATCTTCCTGACCCAGGGATTGAACCTGATTTCAGGCAGGTTCTTTACCATCTGACCCACCAGGGAAGCCTGGAATGTCACCCTAATTCTCATGAACTAAAGAACTGGGGTCATCATTTAGTAAACACACACATACACACTTTATCCTGAAATAATGAGGCACATGTGCATTTTGATTTATATGCATGCATCTCATACCTCCTTTTTTTTTTTTGCACGTATGTAATTGGTTTTCATTCACTCAATACTGTGAATGCCTGCTATGTTCTAGAAAATCATTCTTATTATTAAGATAATATAAAATACAACTTTGTGTTGCTTATTCATAAACTATGTTTCCTTCAAACTATCTGCGCAGTACATTTCTCAAGGATATTTTCGTTAAAGGGACAATAAGATGCTATTTGGCACTTTAACCATCTCCTCGGGCACTGCCATTCTGGAACATCTGTCTCACCATTTGGCTAATAGATGCTGGGTCTTTTTTTTCCCCCAAGATTCAAAGTTGCAGAAGCATTTAGTTACTTCATGAAGCCTCTTTGATGGCTTAGGCATGTTGAGAAAACATTAAGTAAAGGGAAGGCAAGCTGTTTATAAGAGGTCTTTTTAACAGTGAAGAAAATGTTCATAAAAAATGTATATAGAATGGTAATATCTAAGAAGTGCAGGGTCCCTGGGAGTATAGCTTTGAATGACCCTGAAATGCAAGTCTTTTGATGTCTCACCCCATGTTTCCATCTCCAAGTATCTGTTAGAGACAACGATCACTGCAATTGTACTTGCAAACTCCACTCTGGCACTCAGTTCCTTGCAAGGCTCATCTGATCCTTAAAAATGTCTTCCATAGATGATTCAAAAATATCCCTTTCCTTTTACTCCTTAGACTGTGGTTTTGCCACCAGACTGTCTCAGAACAAATTGGATCATCCGTAAAAATAGCAGCATGCGTGTGGTTAAAAGCAAATAAAGCGCTTTACAGTCACCTTAGTTTAATTCCTTACAATGATTTCCAAATAAAGACAAGTAAGAGACTGAGGAAAAGAGCAATAGTAGTTCTAGATAGGCAGTGATCTCATCAGATCAGATCAGATCAGTCGCTCAGTTGTGTCGACTCTTTGCAACCCCATGAATCGCAGCACGCCAGGCCTCCCTGTCCATCACCAGCTCCCGGAGTTCACTGAGACTCACGTCCATCGAGTCAGTGATGCCATCCAGCCATCTCATCCTCTGTCGTCCCCTTCTCCTCCTGCCCCCAATCCCTCCCAGCATCAGAGTCTTTTCCAATGAGTCAACTCTTCACATGAGGTGGCCAAAGTACTGGAGTTTCAGCTTTACCATCATTCCTTCCAAAGAAATCCCAGGGCTGATCTCCTTCAGAATGGACTGGTTGGATCTCCTTGCAGTCCAAGGGACTCTCAAGAGTCTTCTGTGAGCCCAAATACGGTGTTAAAATTAAGTTGTGTGGTTTAATAACTTTACATTGGTATCTGTCTCTGATGTTACTAAAAATGTCAAAATTAATGAATTTATTTAGTAATCTCTGTGCCATTCAACTTTTTAAGCACTAGGAACATCATGGTGATATTCTAGTTCTCAAGGAGGTTTGTTTTTAAGGGAAGGTAAGTAAAATCAAGGGCTTCTCAGGTGGCATGATGGTTAAGGATCTGCTTGCCAATGCAGGAGACACAGGAGAAGGGGTTCAATCCCTGGGCTGGGAAAATCCCCTGGAGGAGGAAATGGCAACACACTCCAGTATTCTTGACTGGAGAATCCCATGGACAGAGGGGCCTGGTGGGCTATAATTCATGGGATCAGAAAGAGTTGAACATGAAGGCACTCATGCGTACACGCACACACACACATGTAAAATCAAGAAACCAGATATGGTAATAGAAATGAGCATGGATGCTGGGACTGTGAGGGAATCAGTGTAAATGGGGTTGATCTCTGGGGTGATGTAGCTTGATTTCAAGAAGAAGCCATCTCAAAACAACCTGGAGCACAGGGTGGTGGGGGGCATCCTGAGAGGGACCAGCTCCTGCAGGGGCCCCAAGGGAGAACTCATCAAGGGACTCTGTGCATACACACACACACACACACAAACTCTACTGCGATGTGTGTGGAGTATGGATCAGTCAGAACTGGAGGAACTCATGGGAGGAGATATAAGACCAGAGCACATATTTATAGAAAACTCTCCTGGTTCCCTCATCTGATATAAAAATAATTATCCCCGAAAGGGTAAGAAAATCAGGTGAGGTCACAAATCTAATCTGCGGACCATGCATGATGCTCTCACTAAATACCTTCTCCCACTCGATCGTGAGCAACAAAGACAAAAACCAGTCTGGTTTTCCGTCACCGCGAATCTTCAGTTGCTAGCCGAGAGTCTTGATTAGTAGGGTTCAACATGTATTTTTAAAATAGATTAATGGATAAATAAATAATGCCTATTTAAATTTTAGTTTTAAAAGTGTTTGACAACCACCAATCTGTTCTATTTCTCTGAGTCTGGCATTTTCAGATTGCACATAAGTGAGACGGTACAGTATCTGTCTTGTTCTGTCTGATTTGCTTCACTTAACATAATGCCCTCAGGATTCACGCATTTTGTCGTAAATGACATGGTTTCCTTCTTTTGTGTGGCTGAGTACAGATGGGTGGTTGCTGAGGGTGGGAGTAGGGGGTGGGGAAAATGGGTGAAAGAAGTCAGGAAGTACAAACTGTAAGTACAAACTGTACTTCCGGTTATGTAAGTTGAGGAGGTGATGGACACCATGGTGACTGTAGTTAATGACACTGTATGATATACTTCAAGGCTGATACGACAGTAGATCTTGAAAGCTGTCATCACAACAAAAATAGCTTATATCCATGTGAGGCAATGGGCATTAACTAAATTTACTGTCATAATCATTAGCAGTGTGTGGGTATATCATCAAATCAGCATGTTGTATACCATCAACTAATGCAGTCCTAATCCCTTAGTGCCTTAGAATGTGATCTGTTTGGTACTGGAAATAGGGTTTGAAGAAAGGTCATTAAGGTAAAGTGAGGTCATCTGGAGAAGGGGTTCTATCCAATAAGACTGGGGTCCTTTATTATTTTTATTGAAGTACGGTTGATTAACAATGTTGTGTTAATTTCCTCTGTGCATCAAAGTGACTCGGATATATATATATACATATATATATATATATACACACACACACACACACACATATATATATGTATATATATGTGTATGTCTCTGTGTGTATATACATGTATTCTCTATTTCATTTACTGTTCCATTATGGTTTATTACAGGATACTGAACTTAGTTCCCTCTGCTGTACAGTAGGACCTTGTTGTTTGTATATAATAATTTGCATCTGCTAATCCCAAACTCCCATTCCTTCCCTCCTCTACCTCCCTCGCCCTTGGCAACCATAAGCCTGTTCTCTATATCTGTGAGCCTGTTTCTGTTTTGTGGGTATGTTGATTTGTCTTGTAGCCTAGACTGCACATGTAAGTGGTAATATGGCGTTTGTCTTTCTCTTTCTGACTTGACTTCACTCAGGATGGTAATCTCTAGGTCCATCCATCTTGCTGCAAATGGACGTATTTCATTCTTTTGACGGCTGAGTCGTATTCCTGTGTGTGTGTGTATGTGTGTGTGTGTGTGTGTGTGACATCTGTATCCATTCATCTGCCGATGGGCACTTAGATGGATTCTGTGTCTTGGTTGATGTGAACATTGCTGCTGTGAATACTGGGGTGCGCGTATCTTTTTGAATTACGGTTTTCTCTGGGTTCATGCCCAGGAGCAGGCCTGCTGTGTCACATCGTAGCTCTGGTTTTAGCTTTTTGAGGAGCCTCCATTCTGTTTTCCAGCACAGCTGCACTAATTTACATTCCGAACTGGTGTTGTTTTAAAAGAAGGAGATTAGGACACACACACACACACACACACACACACAGACCATGAGGGAAAACAGGGAGACAGAGCAAGGAGCGAGGCCTGAGGAGACACTAACCTTCCTGGCATCCTCGTCTCCTCCTTCCAGAACTCTAAAGAAATATGTTTCTGTTGTTTTAGCCATCCAGCTCTTTGCTATGGCAACCCTAGGAGGCTAGTACGTGTGTCAATCAGAACAATGCTATGGTGACTCCATATGCTCTAAACACCATTACTAGTGAGATCATTACTAGCAAGAGAATCACACACAGTCTCGGGATGTCAGTTTGGAACACATAATGCTTATTCTTTGTTTTGTGATGTAGTCAGTTATTCTTCCAAAGCATGATTGTACTCATTTACTTTTTTCATTCTCAATGCCCTTCACATGCCCCAGAACACTGTAGACTGTTAGCTTACAAACTTTCCTTTGCATAATCAATGGAAACTTGTCTCTGGATGAAATCACATCTGGAATCTCAAATATGTAAGTTAATAGTAATAATAAATCAAAAGCAGGTCTGTTTGAAGAAGGAGTGATGTAAAACCTATTATTGTGTTGTATTATTCAGTACCCTCTGGGAGAAGAGCCAACAAGTTGTGTGTGTATAGAAAGAGATGAATTTGAAGGGACTGGCTTCCATGATTGTGCAGGCTTGGTAAGTCCAAGTCTGCAGAGAGGGCCAGCTGTCTGGAGACCTAGGGAAGAGAGGCTTTTTGAGGAGGAAGAAGGGGAACTGCAAGGCACTAATTATTGATATCAACACTATGAGAGTGTCAATAATAAATATGTGATGTCACCAGCTTGATATATTCATTCAAGGAACTGTATACCCATCTATGCATATGCATCTCCCAAGTGGTGGAAAATCTAACCCCTGGTTACACAAGGTTAGGATACAGCCCATGGAAACAGAACTTTTTACAGCAACAGGGAAGCAAGCTGTGGTTTCCTAGCCTTGGAAGGATATAGTCCAAGAGGGTGGAGACAGAGCTGAGAGGCTGGAGAAGACCATGTGGAACTCTCAGGGGACACACACCCACTCCTCCAGCTCAAAAACAGTCATTCCTGTGTCTACATTGGCTAGCATTTTCTCACAATCTGCAGAAAAGCCCACAAGCCCTAGAATATCAAGGCTTTTAAACTATCTTGCCAAGCATTTCAAACATCACTCTTTGTAATGTCATCTTGGGGGCCTTCCATGTCACTTCTTCATTCTTCCTATGTCGCTAGGGCCTCAAGTCACGTCTCTGCCGTCAGCATGAGACCCAGGGGTGCTTATGTGCACACATAGAAGGGCTTGTCAGTCGGGGAAGAGACAGTCATTTGCCATCAGTGTTCCTGCTACTTCAATATGTCTCAGACCCTCCAGTGGCTTAATATAGCTCCAGCCTAGGGCTCAGACGCAGACACAAGTGCTGCTTGGAATTTAATTTTCTTCTGCTGCTGAAAAGATTCATTTATATGATGAAAGGATATTTCCAAGGGTTGAATATGTTTTATGTCGATGCACATCTATCCTGGAATAACTGGCCAATGTTTTCCTTCAGTTCAGCCCGTGACATTGATGTGAGAGAATTCTTTCCCTTAATGACTCTTCCTTTACTGTATGTACTTAATACAGAATGGGACACTGTTAAATGCTGACTCCATGTTAAAAAATGCCCCTGGATATAAATTCACCCAACCTGGCCTGAAAGAAGGGGAAAAGTTCATTTAAACTAACTGATTAAGGACTTGATAATGGTTAGATTTTCCCTTTTAGAAATTTATTTGTGCTGATGTTAGCAGTTTGGGACTTAAGGTGATATCTCATGAAATAAATCCTTAAAGCACCAATTTAGTCAACTTATAGAATAGTTAAAATATAAATATTAATATTTTAAATTTTGCTTATGAAACTAAGCAACCTAATAAAATCTGTGAACTCCTTATACCTGAGCTGTGAAAAGCATTTCACTATTATTTCTGGGTTACAAGATGATGTGACTTCAGTCACCCAGCCGGTATAATGTATTAGTGACAAAGGCAACTGTCTTTCTGAAATCTAATAGGGTTTTGCATCACCTGTGAGTGAAGATATCCCAAATTGTCATGCATGGCACTATCAATCCAAGAACAGCATTTAGAAACCTATTTCTCTTTCAGTGGTAAATCCATTAGCATTCTAAACATATCCCATGCCAGTTGAGATTTTAATTTGTTAGAGACTCGGTTTGAAGGAACCCCGTAAGCAGTGCAGTGAAAATGATACAAAAATAAAGACATCTGAATTTTTTATTTCTATAGTGAGCACAGAGGAGGATTAAAGTAACATTTTCCTTCTGTCTGCTCTCTAAAATTATTTTTTTAGGATCTGCATTGTGTGCTTTGCTACCTTAAGAAGACACTGACAAAGAATCACAGGGATCTTTCCTATGGGATTCTCATGTGGCTCTGGTCACTGTTAGGGTAATCCCGAGAATCACTGTCTGGATCAGGAAGACGAGCCTGCAAGTGTGGTTAATAAGTCCAGGGCAAGACAGGCGGTGCCAACGGAGTGAACATGCCTCTGCTCTCCAGGGTCAGTTCCTCCCAGAAGCAGGAGTAACTAACTTCTCTCAAAACTTCTTTTTAATTTAGATTTTCATATGCTTTTGTGAAAACCTGTCACTCATCACTGCTCAGTCTCCAGAGAAACTGATTTTCTTGTTTTCTTAATTGTGAAAGCACTTGAGAAACAACGCCTAAGTTCTCCTTCTCAATGGTCTTGGTCTTTTGATACTCGGCTTTTTTCCTGATGGTCCCTCACCTGGTCTTGGTTACCCTACCAGCTCCCTTCAGGGTGAACAGGCGAAAAAAAAAAAAAAAAAAAAGTCAGCGAGAGAAATGTTTCCCATTTGTTGATTATTGTGATATAAACTCTCCCCCAGAAGAGCTTTAAGAGCAAGCAATTTTAGAGAGAGGGAAGATACAGATTTCATTAGCATAGAAAACCTCAATGAAGACATTCAAAAATTGTCCCTGGGCTTCATGAAAGGTAAGCTTGCTGCTGCTGCTGCTGCTGCTAAGTCGCTTCAGTCATGTCTGACTCTGTGCGACCCCATAGACGGCAACCCACCAGGCTCCCCTGTCCCTGGGATTCTCCAGGCAAGACGCTGCAGTGGGTTGCCATTTCCTTCTCCAATGCATGAAAGTGAGAAGTGAAAGTGAAGTCACTCAGTCGTGTCTAACTCTTAGCGACCCCATGGACTGCAGCCTACCAGGCTCCTCCATCCATGGGATTTTCCAGGCAAGAGTACTGGAGTGGGGTGCCATTGCCTTCTCTGAAGGTAAGCTTACCAACCCTTAAATATGTTATTTCCATTTGCATCTATACTGGTGGTCAAGTCCACTCATCTCAAGAATACAGGATTTTAAATGATGATTATATTTGAATAAACATAAAATAGGGCAGAATATGGAGGCGTCTTTAGATTCATGTATCTCTCATCTTAATATGAATTGCTATCAACTTTGATGTTGGTCATGCTAGAGAACAAAATGGTTATTTTCATCAAACTTTCTGTAATTGCTAATTGAGTACCTGCTACTTGCCAGGAACTCTTTTACTTATTAAAAGTGTGAGAGTCCTCAAAATACTATAAATGCACGGGCACAGAACTCAGAGGTTAGAGAAAGAAGCTGACATGTAAAGTCACAGAAGTCAGTGATACACTGCAAAGGGAGCAGGAGAAGGAGGTGATCGAGAGAAGCTCTGGTCTAATTGGACTTCGGGGGACAGGTAAGCTATGCTTGGGGAAAAGACCTCCAAACTGAGGTCTGAAGGGCTAGTGGCCAGTCACCAAACTTGCAGAGCTGAAGGTTCAACTGGTCGAGAAGACAGGCTCCCTACTGAGAGGCTGCTGTGCACATTTTGCTTCAGCCCTGTACTGTCAATTTTATAACATTTCTCCTCATTTGACTACAAGCTGTCCCTGAGCCACTTGATTATTTGGCTTGATGGAAGTGAACCTCTTAAAACATGGGATCAGGTAAAAGCATGAGAGTATTTTATCTCATTTATTTTTAAAATACATTTATTTATTTTAATTGGAGGTTAATTACTTTACAATATTGTATTGATTTTACCATACATCAACATGAATCCACCACAGGTATACACGTGTTCCCCATCCTGAACCCCCCTCCCTCCCATTCTCTAAGTTGTGGTCTGACTCTTGGTAACCCCTTGGACAGCAGCACACCAGGCTCCTCTGTCCTCTAGTATCTCCCAGAGTTTGCTCAGATTCATGTCCATTGAGTTGGTGATGCTTTCTAACTATCTGAACATCAGCTGCCCCCTTCTTCTATTGCCTTCAGTCTTTCCCATCATCAAGGAGTCTGCTTTTCCAATGAGTCAGCTTTTCTCATCAAGTGGCCAAAGTACTGGAGATTCAGCTTTAGCATCAGTCTTCCCAATGAATATTCAGGACTGATTTCCTTTAGGATGGACTGATTTGATGTCCTGCTGTCCAAGGGACTCTCCAGAGCCTTCTCCAACACCACAGTTCAAAACATCAGTTCTTCAGCTCTCAGTTTTCTTTATGATCCAACTCTCACATCCCTATATGACCACTGGAAAACCACAGCTTTGACTATAAATATGGACTTTTGTCGGCAAAGTGATGTCTCTGCTTTTTTAGTATGTTGTCTAGGTTTGTCATAGCTTTCTGTCTAAGGAGCAAATGTCTTTTAATTTTGTGACTGCAGTCACCATCTGCAGTGATTTTGGAGCCCAATAAAATAAAATCTGTCACTGCTTCCATATTTTCCTCTTCAATTTGCCATGAAGTGATGGGACCAGATGCCATGATCCTAGTTTTTGGAATGTTGAGATTTAAGCCAGGTTTTCCACTCTCCTTTTTCACGCTCATCAAGGGGCTCTTCAGTTCCTCATCACTTTCTGCCATTTGAGTGATATCATCTGCATATCTGAGGTTGTTGTTATTTCTCCCAGCAATCTTGATTCCAGCCCGGCATTTCACATGATGTACTCTGCATATATGTTAAATAAGCAGGGTGACAATATACAGCCTTGACAAACTCCTTTTTCAATTTTGAACCAGTCAGTTGTTCCATGTCCAGTTCTTGCTTCTTGACCCATGTACAGATTTCTCAGGAGACAGGTAAGGTGGTCTGATATTCCCATCTCTTTAAGAGTTTTCCACAGTTTGTTATGATCCACACAGACAAAGGCTTTAATGTAATCAATGAAGCAAAAGTAGATGTTTTTCTGGAACCTTCTTGTTTTATCCATGATCCAACAAATTTTGGCAATTTTATCTGTGGTTTTTCTGCCTTTTCTAAACCCAGCATGTACATCTGGAAGTTCCTAGTTGAGGTATATTTGAAGCCTAGCTTGAAGGATTTTGTACATAACTTTGCTAGCATGTGAAATCAGTTCAATTGTATGGTAGTTTGAACATTCTTTGGCAATGACCTTCTTTAGGATTGGAATGAAAACTGACCTTTTCCAGTCCTGTGGCCACTGCTGAGTTTTCCAAGTCTGCTGGCATATTGAGTGCAGCACTTTCACAGCATCATCTCTTAGGATTTGGAATTCCATCAGCTCCACTAGCTTTGTTCCTAGTAATGCTTCCTAAGGCCCACTTGACCTCTCACTCCAGGATGTCTGGCTCTAGGTGAGTGACCACACCTTTGTGGTTATCTGGGTCATAATTTCTTTTTTGTTTAGTTCTTCTGTGTATTCTTGCCACCTCTTCTTAATCTCTTCTGCTTCTTTTAGGTCCTTGCAGTTTCTGTTCTTTGTTCCCATCTTGCATGAAATGTTCCTTGGTATCTCCAATTTCTTGAAGAGATCTCTAATCTTTCCCATACTTTTTTTTTTTTTTCTCTATTCCTTTGCATTGTTCACTTAAGAAGGCCTTCTTATTTCTCCTCGCTCTTCTTTGGAGCTCTGCATTCAGTTGGGTATATCTTTCCCTTTCTCCCTTGCCTTTCACTTCTCTTCTTTTCTCAGCTTATTTGAGAAGCTTCTTCAGATAACCACTGTACCTTCTTGCCTTTCTTTTTCTTTGGGATGGTTTTGCTCACTGCCCTCTGGTACAGTGTTATGAATCCCCATCCATGCTTCTTCAGGCTCTCTCTCTACCACATCTGATCCCTTGAATCTGTTCATTGTGTCACCTCCACTGTATAATCGTAAGGGATTTGATTTAGGTCATACCTGAATGGCCTAGTGGTTTTCCCTACTTTCTTCAATTTAAGTCTGATTGTTGCAATAAGGGGCTTATGATCTGAGCCACAGTCAGGTCCAGGCTTTGTTTCCTGACTATATAGAGCTTCTCCATCTTTGGCTGCAAAGAACACAATCAATCTGATTTTGGTATTGATCTTCTGGTGATGTCCATGTGTAGAGTCATCACTTGGGTTGTTGGAAAAACGTGTTTGCTATGACCAGTGTGTTCTCTTAAGAAAACTCTGTTAGCCTCTATTGGAGTATAGTTGCTGACAATGCTCTCTCATTTTAAAACTGAAGAAATGGGCACAGAAAATTAAACTGATCTGTTGAAAGTCAATACAAATAAATTTTAGCAGAATTAGACTTGGAATCCAGTTGTCTTGGTGAAAAGGAAAAGCAAACAAAAATTAGCAAACATTAAAAAAACTTTTATTTTCCCTTGCACAGATTTTTTTTTTAAGCAGAAAAGTCTTCACATCCTCAATCAGTCTGTGTAAATAGAGGTGCACACATCAGTGTCTCTTAAATTGATTATTCATAGTCTGAGATGTTCCTTATAAAGAAATTATCCTGTGATGAACTAAGTTTTGGAAACCACTTATTCAGTATTCCTGTCTTGGAGATATGACATAATTGCATTAGAATAAAAATTCCTAGGGATGCTACAGAAAGAGTTGATGTTTTACCCTAATATTTAATGAGCCTGTTTGATACCACTTTATGCATTTCTTTGGTACCATTAATTCTTCATTCTACACATACTTACTAACCATGTTTTATGTGTGAGTTGCTATTCTGAACACCTGAGGTTAAATGCCTAACTTTATGTAATCATAATCTAAGGCAGGCTGGAAGTGTACAAGACAGATTTGAAAGGATATCAGGATGGCAACAAGGCTTCTGCAGAGAACCCAGATTCCTAGATGAGATAGGCATTGATCTGTCTCAGCTGGCTATCAAATCAAAGGCCATGCAAGGCTTCTCTGCAGGGACAACATTTAGACTGGGTTCTGAGTAACAAGAAGGACCTGGTTATGCAATATCATTGCAAACAGAGGAGACTTTAGAAAATAAACTCTTAGGAGAGGGGCTTTCCCACTCAAGAAACAGGAAACCAGTGTCATAAACTAATGGGTGAGGTCATGGCTGCTGCTGTGGACAAGGGAGTCAGTGATGTGAAACAGGATTAGAGACAAGGCTAGATCTCAGCGGGCTTTGTAATCAGGAGAGAGGGATTTGCTTTTAACCCAAGGAAGCGGTGCAGGGTGCTCAGGAGGACGGTGGTAGCATCTCACTTGTGTTAAACAGGACCCTTCTGGCTTTGTGGAGAAAGAGTAACCAGATGATAAATGCAGGGAGACCAGAAAGAAATACCTGCACAGAGGTTCACAGCAAGGTGACCAGGGCTTGGAGCAGGGCTCAGATGCAGGGTGGGGAGACTATGTGGTTAGGATGGAGGAGAGAGAAAGGGGGATGGTTTGCAGGAAGAGTAAGACTTGTTATCTAAGACATGGGAGGTTGCAGAAGAGGAGAAATAAAAGATAACTAGGGTTTGGAAAACCCTGATAAAAATCACATTCTTTTCTCTGTTCTTGTGGTATTTATTTATTTAGAATTATAGTTGGTTTACAATATTAGATTCAGCTGTACAACATAGCGATTCAGTACTTTTATGGATTATACTCCATTATGTCATTAGAAGATAGTGGCTATAATTTCCTATTCTGTACAGTATGTTCTTATGTTTGATCTCTTTTATACATAGTAGGGTATATCTCTTAATCCCATACCCTTACTTGCCCCTACTCCTCCCCTTTCTCCTTTAGTAACCAGTAGACAGCTTTCTGTGTCTGAGTCGGTTTCTTTCATGTGTAAACATTCATTTGTATTATTTTTTAGATTCTACCTTTCAGTGGTGTCATACAGTATTTGCCTTTCTCCGCTTGTGACATTTCACTAAGCACAAAATTCTCTTCACCCATTTGTGTTGCTGCAAATGGCAGAATTTCATTCTTTTTATGACTCAACATTGCTAATTATAAGAGCAATGCAAATCAGAACAATGAAGTGTCACCTCACACCTGTCAGATGACTAGTATCAAAAAGTCTCCAAATAACAAAAGTTGGCAAGGATGTGGAGAAAAGGGAACTCTCCTACACTGTTGGTGGGAATGTAAGTCTGTACAGCCACTATGGAGAACAGTATGGAGGTTCCTCAAATTAAAAATAAAATTATCATATGATCCAGGGATCCTACTCCTGGGTATATATCTGGAAAAAAATGAAAACACTAATCTAAGAAGATACATGCACCCCAGTGTTCACAGGAGCCTAAAATGAAAGCAACCCAAATGCCCAGCAACAGGCCAACTGATAAGGATGTGGTATGTATACAGAATGCGATGTATTTGCTTTTTATTATGTTTTAAATTCCTAGTCAGAACCTGTTGGAATCAGACAATATGCTAACACAATTCTCTCAAAACTCGATATTCTATGAAAATCCTAACAGATTCTTAATTATAGATGCAGTATAATTCAGTGAAGGCTGTGACAGGTGTTCAGAACTGAACACGAGCACGCTGGGAAGAGCCGTGAGGACGTATGTAGCATTACAATTTATTTCTCCTGAAAGCAAGGGAGTGTTTTCCAGCCAGGAATGTCAGCGATGGTGTCCCAGTTAAACTTGGATTGTCTTTGTAAATACTAAGTGACTTTCAATTAGGACATTCCCAGGTGCTGCCATATGGACTGGTAGCACGCTGTATAGGAGGTAATTAAGCACTTTGTGGCATCACTTTTTGCCTGTTGACGTGAGCAAATTCAGAGTTGTAAAGTCTTGCCAAGCATGAGGGTGTTACTCTGTATACTAGGATTCTAATTTGTGTAGCAGCGTCAAGAGAGATGCTTTATTTTCTGCTTTTAAATTGTACTTCCTGTGTTGTTCACTTTGAGACCTCCTGGGGATAGAGCTTCCTGAGACCTACTGTTCTATAACAGGCACGTAAGTAATTAGCGGGCCAACTTTACAGCCATACGTTGGTATAACTGTTGACAATTTATAGAATAGCCTCCCCCCACTGCCTCGCCTATTCGTTATGGTATACTGGAGCAGTACAAGGATGTTGACAACACATATCCTGACAAAATTCACAACCGAATCCATAGATAGGGTTTATCTGCTTTTCAAAAACTATGTTTCTAGTTGAAGTGGTTTTTATAGAAAAAATGAGTTCCATATAAATAGTTCATTTCATTGAGGTAATTGAAATTTTATCTTGAGCTTTGATCTTGCAGAGAACATTTCAGGAAGATGACAGTTCCTTGGGGAAATCTAGATGTCACAGAGGAATTACAAGTTAAAAATCACATCCTGAAAGACATGTTTTGAACTGCTAAAATAATAGTTTAATAAAATGTGTTTTTTTCAACCACATACATATGATCTCTAAATACAGGTGCAACTAAACAGGTTGCCTTTTAAATTATTGTTTTTAATTATTCATGATTAATTATTTCTATTTATATGAAGCCTTTGATTCCCAATCACCTGTGGTTCAAGTATAACTTTGCAAGGGTACATGCAGTTCATTTTGGCTCCTGACGGAATATTCAGGACTCTCTTTTCTGTTCAGGCTGCTATAACAAAGGACCATTAACTGGCTTATAAACAGCAAGAATCTATTTTTCAGAGTTCCGGAAGCTAAAGTCCAAGATCAGAGTGCCAGGTGGGGAGGCGTCGGGGGGCTTCTTGCCTGGGTGAAGATAGCTGACTTCTTTGTCCTTTGCCCTCACTTACTGGGGGTGAAGGAGCTCTCTGGGGTCTTGTAAAAGGCACTAATCTCATTCATGGAAGCTCTACTCTCATTACCACCTCCCAAAGTCTCCACCTCTTATAAAATACCATCACCTTGAGGGTTAGAATTTCCACATATGAATTTAGGAGCAGCACAAACATTGAAAAAAGGCAACATTTCAGGAACATAAGGAAAGCATTACATCAAGGATCAGAACTATCTCAGCAGAGGTAGGCTTTCTTTTATAACTGGTGCATCGAATGCAGATGCTGCTGCTAAGTCGCTTCAGTCGTGTTTGACTCTGTGCGACCCCATAGATGGCAGCCCACCAGGTTCCCCGTCCCTGGGATTCTCCAGGCAAGAACACTGGAGTGGGTTGCCATTTCCTTCTCTAATGCATGAAAGTGAAAAGTGAAAGTAAAGTCGCTCAGTCATGTCCAACTCTTAGCGACCCCATGGACTGCAGCCTACTGGGTTCCTCCATCCATGGGATTTTCCAGGCAAGAGTACTGGAGTGGGATACCATGTCCTTCTCTGGAATGTAGATGAGATAGTATCAAAAATGCAGCTACATTCATGATTCGCTTCTCCTAATATTAAGTCCTGACTTACTGGATTGGTCAAAAAGTTTCGTTGAAGTTTTCTGTAACCTCTCATAGAAAAAGCCAAACAAACTTTGGCCAACCTAATACACTTAAAAATAAATTATGGAGGATCAGCTCAGAGGTCACTCACCAAAACCCAAGTGTGAGCTGCAGTGAGACCCAGGTCTCAAACATAAGATATAAGACTTCAAGGGATGAAAAAGATGAAAAAAGGTTGATTGAGCAGAAGTAGATCTTGCCCCCTGGAGTAGGGGCAGGGCTCCAGTCAGCCTAGATGATGTTTCATAAGGTCCATGTTAAAACCTTGGGATGGGCTTCTCTAGTGGCTCAGTGGTAAAGAATTTGCCTGACAATGCAGAAGACACAGTCCTGGGAGATCAATCCCTGGTCCTAGGAGATCCTACGTGCCATGGAACGACTAAGCCCGTGTTCCACAACTACTGAGCCTACACTCAAGAGCCTGAGGCCTTAACTACTGAGCCCACATGCCGCATCTGCTGAAGCCTGCATTCCAGAGCTTGTGCTCTGCAGCAAGAGAAGCCGCCACAGTGAGACGGCCGTGCACCACAATGAGAGAGCAGCCCCAACTTGCCTCAATGAGAGAAGGTTTGCCTGCAGCAACAAAGACCCAGCAGAGCCAAAATCAATGAATAAGTACATTAATTTTAATAAAATAAGATAAAAAAAAAAAAAAAACTTGGGAGACAAAACAACTGAAATGCTGTGTCTGAGATAACTTTATGGTCCCCTGACCATAAAGTCTTAGAAGGACTGGGCAAAACAGAGCCCACCACTTAGAAAGGGCTGTCTTCCTCTTAAGTGGTATCTGATTGCTGTATTCTTTCATCAGCCGTGCATTTCTTTGGGAACTTTCTCAACTTGTGTTTTAAGCTAATTTCAAGCAAGAACAATTATAACTCATTTCAAGCCTTCCCATGCATACCATCTCAAATGTCTCTGAGACCTGGAGTGTATATCTTTGTATGACCTTGCCTGGCTGACCACACAGGACATTAAGTCTCAGGAAACCATGCCCAGCCCTACCTGCTGCAAAGCTCTTAAGAAGTCATTCCACATCACAGAAGAAAGAAAGTGAAGTTGCTCAGTCGTGTCTGACTCTTTGAGACCCTAAGGACTGTAGCCCACCAGGCTTCTCAGCCCAGGATTTTCAGGCAAGAATACTGGAATGGGTTGTTATTTCCTTCTCCAGAGGATCTTCCTGAACCAGGGATCAAATTGAGGTCTCCCACATTGCAGGCAGACTCTTTAGGTCTGAGCCACCAGGGAATCCCCTTCACATTGTCTTAATTCTTGCAAGCGCCTGTTGACTGCTGACTTGCCTCTGTCTAGCTTGCATGTTACAAAAGTGTCTATGTGGGTCGACATATGAGAAACAAATTGTCAACCTTTAAAAAAGATGGAGCTAAAGTGACAAAGAAGGTTCTAATACTGCAGATCTAGTTAAAATGATGGATTTAATCTTCCTCAGAATCCAGCAAGTGAATTCCTACTTGTGAGTTTGGTTTTGTCACTTGGTCTTGATTTCTGATATTGCCCTACTGAACATGAGTATGATTATAGAAGCCTATTTCATATCCAAATTGTAAAGCCTTCAAACTCTAGACATTCTGGATTAAGCCTGAAAATGGTGACTGTTTCAACAGTTTGTGGGGCCCCAGCTGCCTCCTCTGCTTAAGAGGTTACTTTCCAAAACCAGCTTTTGTGTCTTTGGGAGAGAGCAATTGATTCTCTGTGTAGCAGACTTGCTCCTCAGGACTTTTTGGGACTCTGTGTTTTAAGTTCCAAGTGTGAACTGTGCAATAAAGTCTCACCATCAACCCCTTAGCCATATTCACTCCGCTTCCCTCTGAGGACTTCTCAAATCTCCCCCTGTGACTTTGTATTCATTTACTTTCACTGCTCAATCAATGACTAAACACTTTAAAATCATACTCACAGGTCCTGCTAAGGAGAATTAGGTACCTCCCAGATAATTCATTCTAAAAGACCTTCTTCAGAAATGCCTGGCCTGGAAGAATGAAATACATCCATGGGCCCCCATCACAGTGGATGAAAGAAGAGCAGCATATTCACTACTATACTCACTGATTTAAAACCTATAGAAAAAAATCCCATCAGTATTAAATAATATGATTTTAAAACTCAGATCCATCCTAGTGGTGACTTTTATAGCACTGGTCTAACAGCAGTAAACTCTTCAGAATCCTTATGATTAAACCCTGTGTCCCTGGCACCAGTGATTCCGTTGGCTGGTCCATCAGTTTAGGCCTGAGAGTGATGTTGCCCAGTACAATGTGAGCTGCATTCACCATTTTAGTTTTCCTAGTAGCCCAATTAAAGGCAAAGACAAGAGACAAATGAAATTAATTTCAGTGGAAATTTTATTAACCCAATATATATGAAATATTTAACATGTGATATAAAAATATATTACTGAAATATTTTACATTCTTACTATTGGTTCATTGAAATCCATTCTGTGTTTTAATCCATATCAAGTGACACGTCTCAAGTGTTACTGGCCCTGTGAGGCTCTCGGCTGCCCCTGAAGACTGCAGGTGTAGGGGAGTGTCGACTAAAAAAGATGCGCAACTTGAGAGTTGTGAGTTAAGTTTTATTTGGGGCAAAATGAGGACTGCAGCCAGGGAGGCAGCATCTCAGAGAGCTCTGAAAGACTGCTCCAAAGCGGCAGTGGGAGAAGGTCAATATACAGGTTTTGGTGAAGGGGGAGTTCAGTACCATGAAGCTCTCATTTTACCAAAGGTTTTTGTTAGTCATGAGGATCTGATGTCACCGTGAAGGGATTTAGTGCTTCTCTAGGTATGCAAGGAGGAGATGCAAGGATTGCGATCATAAACTTTGTTCCTGAAAGCATTCAACTGTCTAAAGACCTGCCCCACCAGATTCCCTGGAGCACAGAGTGCCTCAGTCCACCCTGAGCTCCCTCAGGGGGTGTTGAAGGGCAGCAGTGTGGGGTTCAGTCTCCATAGAGGCAGATGGCAAAGGCCTTTGTTGCTCACTCATTGGCAATGCTCTTGGTAAGTGCCAATTTGTAGCTGACAGGAGGAAACAGGCCCGTAAGATGAGAATGTGTATTTATATTCCTACTGCAGGTTTTACAGCTCTGAGTCTTCGGAGGGAGACTGCTTGCTGTGTTTTGAAAAACACTGTCCAGGGTACCTGGAAACCTCTCAGTATTCATGGGCCTTTGTGGAGCCCATTTGCTAAAACATAATTAAGGAAAGAAATCGTCGGTAGGGTTTTTAGAATTCCTCTTTCAGATAATCAACAACTCTGTCAGACTAAATTAGGCAGTCTCGCAAGCTGCAGATAATTCATTTGGAATATTTTATTCTACTGGTAAAAGAGCCTTTTCTTCAGGAATACAGGATGTGAGAAGACTGGTTTCACAGTCACACTTTAACGAACACAAACTACTCAGAGGCAAAAGTACTCCTTGGAGGAAGGCTGAGCTCAATGGCCTTTTAGGGGACCGAAATTGCTGAGCTTAAAAAAATTAGGTCATTTGAGGTGTTTATATAAAATTAGTAGAAATTAAAAGATACAAAAAATAAATATTTTCTACATTAAACCTGAGGATTGCAATGATAAACTAAATTAAAGAAATTTACTATTTTAAACCTGGAGGAGGAAATGGCTGGAAAAATCCCATGGACAGAGGAGCCTGGTGGGCTAGAATCCATGGGGTCACAAAGAGCTGGACACAACTGAGTGACTGAGCACACAGCAGAGAATTTTAAAGAATTAAAATCTCTATAATCAAATCATTCTTAACAAGTTTAACTGATCAAGGCTGACAAAGTATCTTAGAGGAATAAATATAAGTGTATATTACATACATTATAAAAATAATTCAAAAATGAGTCACATGGTTTAAAATATATTGTGTAAGAGGCATAAAGATATTATACTTCTTGAAATGTCTGCATAAGAAATACCACCCTTCTTCCTGAAATCAGATTTTTAACTTCTCATTAATTAATATAACCAAGGTTACAAATTAAAGCACTGAGTTTCCATTACACATATAAAGCAGGGTTTTCAGGAGTAAGAGATTCTGGACATTTAGGAGAGTTCAGGATGGGGAACACATGTATACCTGTGGTGGATTCATTTTGATATTTGTCAAAACTAATACAATTATGTAAAGTTTAAAAATAAAATAAAATTAAAAAAAAAATAAATAAAAAAAATAAATAAAATTATGTTAATTAAAAAAAAAAAAAAACTGAAACATTTTGAAACTCTGGACTATTTTATGTAATCCCTTACCTCAACCAAGAACTCATATCAGTATTATGAACTGTGACTGACCTTATGCAGCAAAGATAAATAAAAGCCTATGAAATCACAGGCGACAGCTTACATCGTTGGGCTAAGTACCATTCGCATGAAAGCCTCATGAGATTAGAGGTAATGGATTCCTCTTGAAAGCTATTCCATGACCATGGAAGTCATAGAATATTGATTCTGAATTATTTCTTCAGCTGGCTCAGCCTTTGGAACCAAAGGTCAAGTAAGAAAATATAACAAAATGTTGGCCAGGTAACAGAGTATCCACATGTGTTTACCAGCCCTCTGCAGTGAGCTAGTCTAGTTCAAATTCAGATATATTATTTCTATACATGATCGTATAACTTATTTTTATGAGATTATTCTAAGATAAAGGCTTCCAAGGTGGCTCAGTGGTAAAGAATCTGCCTGCCAATGCAGGAGACACAGGTTTGATCCCTGGGTCGAGAAGACCCCCCTGGAGAAGGAAATGGGAACCCACTCCAGCATTCTTGCCTGACAGGCTACAGTCCATGGGGTTGCAAAGAGTCAGACAAGACTTAGCAGCAAAACAACAGCAACCCTACGACAGACCTATAGTGTTATTTTGTGAAGAAGCTGTCTTTGTCCTCTGTGCTGTGCTTGGTTGCTTTGTCCTCTACAAGCCCATATTCAAAGTTTGGTACCAAACTGAACCTGGAGGATTTTAAGATGACACTTTCTCAGCAGGAAATTGTGGGACAAAGGAGAGAAAACAGAAGTGCTGATATAACTTAGTAAAGCAGGAAAGGGCAGTGGGTAAAGGAAGGTGGGTGCCTAGACGAGACAGTCTAGCTAAGCTAGTGAGTTAACTGAGGGAGAGGTAGTTAGCTGCTGGAAGAAGGTGGGAGGTGGAGGAAAACCAGTTAATGCTTTGTTTCTATTTTGTGTGTGTGTGTGTGTGTGTGTGTGTGTGTGTGTGTGTGTGTTTAACACCAAAACGCTTTGTATTAACAATGCTGTAATAGTTTGAGGTGAACAGTGAAGGGACTCAGCTATACGTATGCATGTATCCATTCTCCCCCAAACTCCCCTCCCATCCAGGCTGGCACATAACACTGAGTAGAGTCCCGTGTGCTACACAATAGGTTTTTGTCAGATTATCCATTTTAAATATAGCAGGATGTACATTACCCTCCCAAAGTCCGAAACTATCCCTTCCCCTGGCAATCATGAGTCTGTTGCTAAGTCTATGAGTCTCTTTCTGTTCTGTAAGTTCATTTGTATCATTTCTTTTTATACGCCACATATAAGGGATTTCTTCTTCTCTGTCTGATTTCACTCAGTATGCCGCTCTCTAGGTCCATCCACGTTGCTACAAATGGCCTTATCTCATTTCTGAATGGCTGCGTGATATTCCATTGTATCTATATACGCCACTCCTGTATCTATTCCTCTGTCTATGGACATTTAGCTTGTTTCCGTGTCTTGGCCATTGTAAACAGTACTGTGATGAATGTTGGGGTGCATCTATCTTTTCAGGCCATGAAAGCCAAATAATGTTTATGGGTACCTAGCAGTTCTTTTAGGTAATGTGTATTCTGTAATTACATTTACGAATACCTATAGTATTTTTGACATTGTTCTTTTCTAGATACTCAAACTAAAACTATTAATGACTCATATCCTTTCTACTTCCTCCTAACTACAAGAAATTTAATTACTTTTAATAGATTTGGTGTTATGATTTTAAAGGTATTTAAGACACATGACCTTCCTTGTGGAAGTGAACTTTTAAAGGGAACAAGTATTGTACAGGGGGCGGTGATTAAAACCATCCCCCAAGAAAAAGAAATGCAAAATGGTTGTCTGAGGAGGCCTTACAAATAGCTGAGAAAAGAAGAGAAGTGAAAGGCAAAGGAGAAAAGGAAACATATACCCATCTGAATTCACAGTTCCAAAGAATAGCAAGAAGAGATAAGAAAGCCTTCCTAAATGCACAATGCAAAGAAACTGAGGAAAACAACAGAATGGGAAAGACTAGAGATCTCTTCAAGAAAATTACAGATACCAAGGGAAAATTTCATGCAAAGGTGGGCACAATAAAAGACAAAAATAGTATGGGCCTAACAGAGGCAGAAGATAAGAAGAAGAGACAGCAAGAATACACAGAAGAACTATACAAAAAAGGGCTTAATGACCCAGATAACCACGAAGGTGTGACCACTCACCTAGAGCCAGACATCCTGGAGTGCAAATTCAAGTGGGCCTTTAGAAGCATCACTGCGAACAAAGCTAGAAGAGGTGATGAACTCCAGCTGAACTATTTCAAATCCTAAAAGTCCAGGTTTGATGCACGATACTGGATGCTTGGGGCTAGTGCACTGGGACGACCCAGAGGGATGGTATGGGGAGGGAGGAGGGAGGAGGGTTCAGGATGGGGAACACATGTATACCTGTGGCGGATTCATTTTGATATTTGGCAAAACTAATACAATTATGTAAAGTTTAAAAATAAAATAAAATTTTAAAAAAAGATGATGCTGTTAAAATACTGCACTAAATATGCCAGCAAATTTGGAAAACTCAGCAGTGGCCACAGGACTGGAAAAGGTCAGTTTTCATTCAAATCTCAAAGAAAGGCAATGCCAAAGAATGTTCAAACTACTGCACAGTTGCACTCATTTCACATCCTGGCAAAGTAATGCTCAAAATTCTCCAAGTTATGCTTCCAAAGTACATTAACTGATAACTTCCAAATGTTCGAGCTGGATTTAAAAAAGACAGAGGAACCAGAGATCAAATTGCCAACATCTTTTGGATCATAGAAAAGGCAAGAGAATTCTAGAAAAACATCTACTACTGTTTCATTGAGTATGTTAAAGCCTTTGACTGTGTGGATCACAACAAACTATGGAAAATTTTTCAAGAGATGGGAATACCAGACCACCTGATCTGCCTCCTGAGAGACCTGTATGCAGATCAAGAAGCAACAATTAGAACTGGACATGGAAAAATTGACTGGTTCCAAGTTGGGAAAGGAGTACATCAAGAATGTATATTGTCACCCCACTTATTTAACTTATACGCAGAGTACATCATGCAAAATGCTGGGCTGGATGAAGCAGAAGCAGGAATCAAGATTGCCAGGAGAAATATCAATAACCTCAGATATTCAGATGATACCACCCTTATGGCAGAAAGTGAAGAGGAACTAAAGAGCCTCTTGATAAAGGTGAAGGAGAGTGAAAAAACTGGCTTAAACTCAACATTCAAATAAAAAAAGATCATAGCATCTATTCCCATCACTCCATGGCAAATAGATGGGGACACAATGGAAATAGTGACAGACTTTATTTTCTTGGGCTCCAAAATAACTGCAGTTGGTGACTGCAGTTGCCCTTGGAAGAAAAACTGTGACAAAGCTATACAGGATATTAAAAAGTACAGCTGTTACTTTGCTGTCAAAGGTCCGTATAGTTAAAGCTATGGTTTTTCCAGTAGTCATGTATGAATGTGAGAGTTGGACCATAAAGAAAGCTGAGCACCGAAGAATTGATACTTCTGAACTGTGATGTTGGAGAAGATGAGAGTCCATTGAACAGCAAGGAGATCAAACCAGTCAATCCTAGAGGAAATCAGTCCTAAATATTGCAGGAAGGACTGATTGAATATTGAAAGGACTGTTGCTGAAGCTGAAGCTTCAATACTTTGGCCAGTTGATGCAAAGAACTGATTCATTGGAAAAGACCCTGATGCTGGGAAAGACTGAAAGCAGGAGGAGAAGGGGATGACAGCGGATGAGATGGTTGGATGGCATCACTGACTTAATAAAATGAGTTTGAGCAAACTCCAGGAGATGGTACAGGAGAGGGAAGCCTGGTGTGCTGCAGCCCATGAGGTCGCAAAGATATGGACATGACTGACCAATTGAACAACAGCTCATAATCAGGTAACAGGTAAATAATAGAGACAGGCACATGCCACAGAGTCTACTCAAGGAATGAAGTGATGGACTTGGTAAAATAATTCAAATAATGTTTCAGAAGGGAGAGACTTCAAGCTTATCCCTTTAAAGGAGAAAAATTGTGTGAGAAAATCCCTGAGGATGACATAAGATATTTTCAGGCAGAGTTAACAGCATGAGCCAAGGTGCAGAGATGTGAAGGGAGCCTGTAAGTGCTGTAGCTGTGAGTGACTGGAGAGAGAATGTGAGGGTCCAGGAAGAGATGAATCTGGGCAGAGAGGAAAGCCATCTATTTGTCATCTCCACCCATAGCTCAAGGCTTCTCACTTCCTGCAGCCCCTGCCTGGCTTCCAGCAGCTGGGTGTGCCTGTTTCACCATCCTGTCACTGGCTGCCTCCTCCTCTTTCTACTCCTCAGTCCACATGGCACCTACTCTAGGTACTCCGTGAATGGGTATTTCCTCTTTGGAGTCACATAACATACCATGCATTTCTACTTTCCCAGGTGCCACACTGCCTGGCAGTTGTGTCTGCGTGTCCGTCTCCTAACATTAAACGAAAAGGCCCTTGACGTCAGGGCCCATCATATCCATCCTAATACTGGAAGCACCTGGAACTTTGCAGAGCATATTGAAAGGTGCTTAAACTGAACCGATGAGCATTGGCCAAAAGAGCATTACCATGCTGCAGTTAACCCTTCAACAACATGGGTTTGAACTGCATGGGTGCACAGGAGAAAGCACACGGCACTGTGTGATCCCTGGTTGGCTGAATCCGAGGATACTGGAGAGTGTATATGGAGGAACCGCTGATGAGGAGGGCCAGCTGTCAGCTGCATGTGGGTTTCCCACTCCATGTAGAGGATTGGAGCCCCTAAGCCTGGCCCACACTCGTCCCATGGTGGTCAAGGTTAACTATGTGTCCTAAGCAGTATGACTTTTTCTGAAGAAACAGGGGAGCCACTGAAAGTCCTAAGTAGAGAAGTCGTCTGGTCATATTTTTATGTCTGCAGAGGAAGACTGGTGTCCAAGTGGAAGAGACCGTGAATCTGGAGACAAGGATCATGTATATATAATAATGACCTGTCCAAGAGAAAGATGATGCTGCGTCAACTCTAATGCTGTCTGCCTCTGTGATACAATTCTGGGTTGGGGTGTGTCTGTTTTGTTTCACTTTTAATATTCTTTGGAGAGTAGAAAGAGCAGGGGCACTGGGAATGAATTTTTAGGTCCACACTTCCTCTACTGTATTAAATACTTAAACTTCACTTTCTTCAGCAGAACAAAGAGGATGATTACAAGGATGAGGAGTGTGGCTATCACTCTGTGGTCTCTTAAAAAATGTGAGTGGCTTTTTCAAAACAGATTTAGGTATAAGCAAGAGAGTTCCAGAAAAACATCTATTTCTGCTTTATTTGCTATGCCAAAGCCTTTGACTGGGTGGATCACAATAAACTGGAAAATTCTGAAAGAGATGGGAATGCCAGACCACCTGACCTGCATCTTGAGAAATTTGTATGCAGGTCAGGAAGCAACAGTTAGAACTGGACATGGAACAACAGAGTGGTTCCAAATAGGAAAAGGAGTACATCAAGACTGTATATTGTCACCCTGCTTATTTAACTTATATGCAGAGTACATCATGAGAAATGCTGGGCTGGAAGAAGCACAAGCTGGAACCAAGATTGCCGGGAGATATATCAATAACCTCAGATATGCAGATGACACCACCCTTAAGGCAGAAAGTGAAGAGGAACTCAAAAGCCTCTTGATGAAGGTAAAAGAGGAGAGTGACAAAGTTGGCTTAAAGCTCAACATTCAGAAAACGAAGATCATGGCATCTGGTCCCATCACTTCACGGGAAATAGATGGGGAAACAGTGGAAACAGTGCCAGACTTTATTTTTGGGGGCTCCAAAATCACTGCAGATGGTGACTGCAGCCATGAAATGAAAAGACGCTTACTCCTTGGAAGGAAAGTTATGACCAACCTAGATAGCATACTGAAAAGCAGAGACATTACTTTGCCAACAAAGTTCCATCTAGTCAAGGCTATGGTTTTTCCAGTCATCATGTATGGATGTGAGAATTGGACTGTGAAGAAAGCTGAGCGCTGAAGAATTGATGCTTTTGAACTGTGGTGTTGAAGAAGACCCTTGAGAGTCCCTTGGACTGCAAGGAGATCCAACCAGTCCATTCTGAAGGAGATCAGCCCTGGGATTTCTTTGGAAGGAATGATGCTAAAGCTGAAACTCCAGTACTCTGACCACCTCATGCGAAGAGTTGACTCATTGGAAAAGACTCTGATGCTGGGAGGGATTGGGGGCAAGAGAAGGGGACGACAGAGGATGAGATGGCTGGATAGCATCACTGACTCGATGGACGTGAGTCTGAGTGAACTCTGGGAGATGGTGATGGACAGGGAGGCCTGGCGTGCTGCAATTCATGGGGTCTCAAAGAGTCCGACACGAGTGAGCAACTGAACTGAAGTGAACTGAATACATAGAACCCTGCATGTATTTTTTAGGATCCAATGAGTTTTATATATGTATATGCCCATGAGCGCATCACTACAGGCAAGGAATAGACACATCCACCGCTTCCTAAAGTGCCCTTAGTCCCTTTGTGTGTGTTTGTGAGAAGACCACCAGACAAAGGACTTGTCCTCAGCAAACTTTAGGTGCACGGTACAGTATAGTTAGGCTTGCCAGGTGGCTCAGTGGTAAAGAATCCACCTGCAGTGCAGGAGACTGGAGTTCATTCTCTGGGTCAGGAAGATCCGATGGAGGAGGAAACGGCAAACCACTCCAGTATTCTCGCCTGGGAAATCCCACGGACAGGAGCAAAGAGTCAGCCATGACTGAGCAACCGAGCATGCGTACAGAGTACTATTAACTGCGGGCACCATGTCCTGCAGCAAGTCTCTAGAATGTTCTCA
Source organism: Bos indicus x Bos taurus (assembly GCF_003369695.1). Taxonomy (NCBI): domain Eukaryota; kingdom Metazoa; phylum Chordata; class Mammalia; order Artiodactyla; family Bovidae; genus Bos; species Bos indicus x Bos taurus. The sequence continues at coordinate 3,033,235 of NC_040102.1, read as the reverse complement.
GCTTTCCCAATGGAAGTTGTAACAGCGGTGTACCCAGCCACATTCTGTGTGTGCGTGTGTTCAGTCGCTCAGTCATGGCCAACTCTCTGTGACCCCAGGAACTGAAACACGCCAGGCTTCACTGTCATATCGGAAACCTTCTACCAACAGAGCAACCGCTCTGTCCTTCCCCTCCCAGCAGCCCTGGAAGCCCCCACTCTACTCTGCTTCTCCACGTTGACTGCTTTAGAGCCTTTGTGTAAAGAATCGTATAGTGTTTGTTCTTCTGTGACTAGCTTTTCACTTAGAAGTTCTCTGGGTTCATTTGTTGTCACAAATGGCAATATTTCCTCCTTATTTTAAGGCTGAATAATACCTTGTTTTATGTATATACCGCATTTTCTTTACCCATTCATTCATTAGTGGATACTGATGGTTTCCATTTCCTGGTTACTGGCAATAATGCTGTAATGAACACCAGAGGACAGATGTTTCTTTGGGGTCCTTATTTTGTTGACTTTGGATATATACCCAGAAGTAGGATTTCTGGATCAAATCCTAGTTCTGTTTTTAATTTTTTGAAGAATCTCTGCACTGATCTTCAGAGGCTGTACCATTTTACACTCCTACCAGCAGTGCATGAGGGCTCCAGTTTCTCCACACAGTTTCTCTCCAGTTTTGCCCAGACTTAGCTTTAAAAAATAGCCATTCTAACAGGTGAGAGGTGATATCTTTTTGTGGTTTTGATCTGCATTTCTCTGATTAGTGATGTCGAACAACTTTTCAATTAACTTTTGACCATTTGTTGTCTTCTATGGGGAAATTTCTGTTTAAGTCCTTTGCTAATTTTTCAGCTGGGTATTTTTTTCTTTTAATTTTGTTATTGAGTTGTAGGAGTTCCTTCTGTATCTTACGTTTTCATCTCTGATCATATACATGGTATGGAAATATTGCCTTCCACTCTGTAAGTTGCTTGTTGATTGTGGTGTGTTTTGCTTTGCAGAAGCTTTGCTGTGACATGCGGTCCCATCTGTCTAATTTCACTTTTGTTACTTGTGCGTTTGGCTGATATCCAAGAGATTATCACCAAGTCCAGCGCCGTGAAGTTTTTCCCTTATGTTTTATTCTCGAAGTTTTGCAGTTTCAGTTTTAAGTCTTTTCATTTAGGGTGTAAGGTAAAGGGTCCAACTTCAGTCTTTTTTCATGTGGATATCTAGTTTTCCCAGCAGCATCTGTCCTTTCCACATTGAGTGTTTTGGGCACCTTGTCAAAGTTCTCCGCAGCTATGTGGGTTTATTTCTGGGTCCTCTGTTCTGTTCCTTTGGTCTACATGTCTGTTTTTATGACAGCACCAGAGAGTTTTAAGTAATACAGCAATTTGTTTGAGATAATATAAGCTCCTCATGATAAAAGGTTTAGAGCCAAGGTTGTTGCCCCAAACAAAAGTATATACTGTAGGTGAGATTAACCTGGGGGACGTGAGGGCTGCTCCCGGCTGGACGAGTCTGATGAGCACTGGTCCTTTCCCCCCACACCAGCCCCTGCCTGCACTCCATTCCTTCCTCTGCCTCTTGCTTTTTCTGCAGCATTAATTATACATCTTTTTCCTATAATCAGGATTACTCTCAGCTGTGATATATAACTAGGACTGATAAAGCATAGTTACTGGCCACTGTTTTCCCTCTTGTAAAACTTGTAAACTATCAAATCCCAATCAGAAAGGTGTGTGTGTGTGCGTGTGTTTGTGTGTGTGTGTGTGCAGTGTCTATACTGTCTTCACATTTAAACAAACTGTGAGCAAGAGTGTCACATCATGCCAGGGACCTCGCCATTGGTAATGGTTACACAGGGGGCTTAGAGGGTGAGACAGACAGGCAGAGAGGGCTTGGGGTCGGGCAGGTCTGCTCTAACACCTGTGTATCTTGTGACACAGTCGCTCCATTGCACTTGCCCCCTCGCTTGCTGTACTTAATGTATTGGGAGGTCATCCCTGTTATCAGATGTGGCGAGGCCCCCACAGTGTGGTCCCTGCACTCCGATCTCCCTCCACAGATGTGCTTTGCTGACATCTCCATGCCCTGTGGCTCTGTCTCCCACAGACGTGCTTTGCTGACATCTCCATGCCCTGTGGCTCTGTCTCCCACAGATGTGCTTTGCTAACACGTCCATGCCCTGTGGCTCTGTCCACTTCTTAAGGGTAACACTCTGCACTGTCCAGTGTGCTGCAGTCCCCCTACACGGTCCAAGAGTACTTGGTGCATACAATGAACTTAATTAATAGGTGGCACATGAGTTAATATTTTATTTTTCTTCTTCTTCTGAAACTACACCCTCTAAGCATAGACATCTGGAAGTTTGTTAGGAAAGGGCTTTTGCTCTTTCTTGAACCATGCAAACGAATCTCAGCTCTGCTGCATCTAGTGACTCTTGAGTCAGTGGGGTGTGCAATCTTCAGGGTCTGGGCCCCGGAGCTGCCTCCACAGTGAGCTATGTACTTCCCTGGAGGAGCAGGGATGGAAAGGGTGAGTCAGAGGCCATGCCACCTGTGCCTGAAACTCTGGTTTTTAAACCAGGATACTAAGGTTCTATGGGCTTCTCAGGTGGCTCAGCAGTAAAGAATTCTCTGCCTGCCAACACAGACGATGCAGGTTTGATCCCTGAGTCGGGAAGATCCCCTGGAGGAGGAAATGGCAACCCACTCCATTTTTCTTGCCTGAAAAATCCCATGGACAGAGGAGCCTGGCGGGCTACAGTCCACGGGGTCACAATGAGTCGGACATGACTGAGCGACTGACACATACACATGCACTAAGGTTCTACTAGTTTCCTCGGGGAATGAAGTGTAGCCAGATCACCAAGGTCTGGACCTGCATCCCCTGCATTGGATCAAGAGATGGACTTGGGCTTCCCTGGTCAATTTTGAACTGCTAATTTTTTCCCCTTTGGACATAAGTAGCAATCCAAACCACATCAGAAAAAATCCACTTGTCTAATTACTGGCTTCTGGTCTTATAGTCAATCAGACTGATGCCTAACAGGTTAGCTTTATCACACTGAGTGAGAAGCTGTGAGGTGTGTGTTCAAGACCTATAGTGAAACCTGGGTTTGGCAGGGTCAAATGGTGTTTATTGAATAGTCTGAACTCTTTCTACCTCTGTGTAAAGGTCTTCCACCTAAGTCTTTATTCTAAAACTCCTCCTTTTGTTGTTCACTCACTAAGTTGTGTCCAATTCTTTGCAGCCCCATGGACTGCAGCATGCCAGGTTTCTCTGTCTTTCACAATCTCCCCAAGTTTGCTCAAACTCATTTCCATTGAGCCATAGATGCCATCTAACCATCTCATTCTTGGTCACCACCTTCTCCTCCTGCCCTTAATCTTTGCCAGCATCAGGGTCTTTTCCAATGGGTCAGCTCTTCATGTCAGGTGGCCAGACTATTGGAGCTTCAGCTTCAGCATCAGTCCTTCAGTGGATATTCAGGATTGATTTCCTTTAGGATTGACTCCATTTGATCTCCATGCTGTCCAGTGGGCTCTCAAGAGTACTCTAGCACCACAGTTCAAAACCACCAATTCTTCAGCACTCAGCCTTCTTGATGGCCCAACTCTCATGTCTGTTCATGACTACTGGAAAAATAAACCAACTTTGACTACAGGGACCTTTGTTGGCAAAGTGATGTCTCTGCTTTTTAATATGCTGTATAGGTTCGTCATAGCTTTTCTTACAAAACTCTTTCTAAGGGCACAGATGTTCACACTAATCTTTCACGAGAAAGTGCTTCTCTATGATGCCACCTCTACTACATTTTGTGGCCCTGGATACGCATGATTTGGCAGCTTTGGCCCATGGATCCAATGAGCTGAACGTCTCTCCATCCTAGAGAGGGAGGTCCCCTTCTCACACCCGATGTCAGAAGAACCTCCTCCTCCATCCTACTTCTCCTTTCCTCTTGTGACTTTCCAGTCTCATCTTGCACAGCAGGTAGCATGTTTTGAGTCTCTGTGTGTGCATTTCATGGTTTATCCTGTTCTTGGCTCATGGCCAGAAAGGAGGAGGGTCATACAGAGATTAGACAAGAGATGGTGAAACAAAGCTTAATTTGGGAGAAATAAATTGACAACAACCATAATCAAATCTATTATTTCCCCTGCTATGTAGACTTGCAATGTTTCCTGATTCAGATATGAAAGAGGAATAATGTTTGAATTGTATTTTCTTAGATTTTAAGCCTGGGTTTTTCATGTTAAAGGAACAGAAACCTAAAGATGGACTCAGCTTCAAAGTGGGAAACATTCTTTATACACAGAGAGTAGTTCAGTGAATAACAGGCTGCACATGACACTGTTTTACTAAGTACTTATCCAGACATTGTTTAGAAAGAGTCCTAGGATACACTTTTGTTAATTGATTTCTTTAAACAATTGTTATGTGGCAATAGAAATAATTAGATGCTAATTATATTAATATGCTCTTTTTTTCATTGTTGAAGAACCCTGAAATGCAAACCCTAGCATCTATTCTAATAATCACCACTGTTTATAATTTGGGGAGTGGGAAGGATTCCTGACAGTCATCTTTGACTATGTGAGCTGGTTATGCCACCTCTTCCAAAATATCGACCTAGCTTATAATTGCTATTATTTAAATTTAGCTCAAAGTCAGAGTAGGAAAAATAAAACATGCAAGTTAATCAGGAAGGCAAGGGTCCTGAAGAGAGATGACCCAATGAAACCTAACAAAGCAGATAATATCTTCCTGACCTTTCCACGTTTGATTCTGTATGCTTTTATCAAGCAAACCTTTTGGAAGAATAAATGGAATTTCTAGCCCAATGAATTATTTCTCTTTTTCCTCTTTTGATGCTAATTTAGTTTAATAAGTGCAGAGTAAATCTGGGTTTGATTCCACTGCCACGTGCTGGGATTCAAAGGGCAGAATCCAGGCTCCCAAGACAGGTTCATCAACTTTCTATCACAGATCAAAGGAACAATGGGCTTTCACAACCTTCCACAATCCATGTGTGAGACTCTCTTAGCTCAAAGAACCAGAGGCAGTGTCTGATGAATCCTGAATATGGAAAAGCCACAATCGTTGATAAGAAGCAGAAAGCCTAGATCTTGGTGGTTATTTTGTTAAAACATGATTTCTAAATTGATTATCAACTCAAGACCTCTATGAATCACATTAATTCTTATATAATTTCAAAGTACTTTTATTTTTTCTAAAAGCAGATTTTTTCCCTCTAATTTCTTTTGATGAAATGTTTAAACATGACTGTACACATATAGTTTACCCTTCATATTTATACAGAAATCCAAGGGACTAGCAAAATACCTGTCAGTGTCAATTATATACACTATAAGCATAATTAATAATACATTTAAATTTATCATTTTGTAAGTTTTGACATATGATTATGAGAGCTGGACTGTAAAGAAGGCAGAACACCAAAAAAAAAAAGATGCTTTCTAACTGTGGTACTGGAGAAGACTCCTGAAAGCCCCATGGATAGCAAAAAGATAGAACAAGTCAATCTTAAGAAAGATCAACCCTGAATATTCACTGGAAGGACTGAGGCTGAAGCTCCAGTATTTTGGTCATCTGTTGCAAACAGATCACTCATTGGGAAAGTCTGTGATGCTGGCAAAGACTGAGAGCAGAAGGAGAAGAGGGCGTCAGAGGATGAGATGGCTGGATGGCATCATCAATGCAATGAACACGAATTTGGGCAAATTCTGGGAGATGGTGAGGGACAGGGAAGCCTGGCATGCTGCAGTCCGTGGGGTCACAAAGAGTCAGACATGGCTGGGGGACCGAACAGCAGCAAGTTTTGATGACCTTTGGAGAAGGCAATAGCAACCCACTTGAGTACTCTTGCCTGGAAAATCCCATGGGCGGAGGAGCCTGGTAGGCTGCAGTCCATGGGGTCATAGAGGGTCGGACACAACTGAGCGACTTCCCTTTCACTTTTCACTTTCATGCATTGGAGAAGGAAATGGCAACCCACTCCAGTATTCTTGCCTAGAGAATCCCAGGGATGGGGGAGCCTGGTGGGCTGCCGTCTATGGGGTTGCACAGAGTCGGACATGACTGAAGCGACTTAGCAGCCAGACCCCTGCTGGGCACACAAAATTTGAGATTCCCTCCAGGAATGGGTGAATAGGGAACTTTATTCATTATTCTTTCTCCCATTTTCAGGAACAATCACATATCTTCAGACATTTCCTCCAGATTTTATAGTTTCTGTGTTCCTATAAAACTGAATAGGAGAGTCACAAGTTAAATCTTACAAAAGAAACGTAAGAACTACCCACTGTTATATCTGGGGGAAATGCTAAGAAAAATATCCTTTTTTGAATCATTTTCTAGAAAATGTCTTGCACAAATAGCAGGGGCCATTCTTGGAGAAGGAAATGGCAACCCACTCCAGTACCCTTGCCTGGAAAATCCCATGGACAGAGGAGCCTGGTAGGCTACAGTCCATGGGGTCGCAAAGAGTCAGACATGACTGAGTGACACATTTTTGTTATTCCCTCTTAAGTACCTGTGTTTTCCCACTGTTGCTTATTTTAGTCTAGTAGAGATACTGTGTAACCACTTTTATTTTATGTTTATGTTTTTACTTGTGTGGACCATTGTGTTTTCAAAGACCATTTTTATTTGATAACTGGCTTCAGAAATCATGAAATTTTCATTTTTTTACTATAGTTTTGAATAATTAACCCAAGTGCCTAATAACAGATTTTTTTTGAAATAGTGTGAAACAACCACATAATTACAAAACATAGAGAAGTTTCAGAACAGTAGGCTGCAAATGTCAGCTGTAGGTTCACATGGGAGCTAACCACTTCCAGTCCCCCAGAACAGCAGGGTGACCATGCTCCCCAGTCTCATTACTGCTGACTGGGGGACTGGATGATCTTTGTTCCTGGGGGCCCTGTATCTCATCTGCTGTTTATCTGCATCTTCGGCCTCAACCACCAAACACCAGGGGCATCGACTCAGACACAGCCACAAAAGTCCTCCCTAGACAGAGCCAAGCGGGCCCTGAGAGAAGGCCTGTGGGACCAGCCACAGCTGAAAACCACCGGCCTCAGGAGCAGCGCAGAGCTCTGGGCAGATGCCATCATTGTTTGCCACTGCTTCTGTCATTCTGGCCATTTCAGAGTGTCGACGTCAAAGCTGAGTCTCTGACATGGTATGTAAAAGGGAGAGTCACCCCGAACTGACGGTATCCTTGATCAGATCAACACCTTCTGAAATTTGCAGGAACAGGGCAGAAAGACCTGATGAATCAGGGTTCACATGCAGAATTTTAGAACTCAGTCTCAGCAAAACCCATTTCTGCTCAGATTGCAAAGAAAGGATGTGCTGGGAGCTCTGTCTCCATGCTGTGTGGCCTTAGCATTGTCAGAACGTGGGCAGTAACTACCTCGTGGCCAAAACGCTGGACGCTGACAAGCACTGGTCCCGACCTGTGGTTCATCTTCAGCGCATCTGCAAGCACATTTTACAGGATAATAATTCTCACTCCAATTGTGTAGCTGCTTTTCTGTTGTGCAAATCTGTTACACTGCAGTCATTGTTACTTAGGTAAAGATTCTGCCCATCAAATATTCAAGAGATTTGTCATAAAGGGCTCTAAGAGCAGAAACTATAAGAATAGTTTTGCTATAAGAATAGCAAAAAGAGGAGTGATCACATTTTCCTCTTCTTTTAAGTTATCTCAATGAAAGCATACATTTCCAAGCTTTAAAGAAGACAAACACACTTCAAGTGTGGTCATTAATGGGGGGGCGGGCATTGCTGGAAATGTCATTTTCTCTTGCCTGCCTCTTTCTTTATGCTGTGTGTACTCAGTCGTGTCTGACTCTTTGCGACCCCATGTACTGTAGCCCACCAGGCTCCTCTGTCCATGGGGATTCTCCAGGCAAAAGTACTGGAGTGGGTTGCCATTTCCTCCTCCAGGGGATCTTCCCAACCCAGGGATTGAACCCACATCTCTTTTGTCTAGTGCACTGGCAGGTGGCTCCTTTACCACTAGCACCAGGGGGCTCATACAGCTATTCAGTGCGTCTTTGCTTCATGTGTAAGAAATGCCCCAGCCAAGGGGGAGGTACCAGTGGCTGTGGCCGATGCCTGGTACAGGTCACCATCATGAGCTGAGGTGTGCTGACAGAAGTGCCACCCTGTAACTGGTACTAGGAAAGACGGAGGACAGCTTTTGTGAGAGGTATGGACCTCTGGCCGTTCCTGCCATCAGGAGTGCATATGAGGGACCCCACCTGTGGCCAGTCAGTATCAGCTAGATTTTTAGAATTCATTCTCTGTTATTGTCAATAAGCAGCCTAAGATGTAATAGCTCTTGCATAGTCCCTCTAATTATCAACCCTGTGTTCTAGTATTAAAGCAGATAACCTTTCTTCCTGAGAGCATTGCTGGAGTTCTTGCTTCTGAGAAGAACGTTTATTATTATTAACTTTTATTATGGGTTTGTGTGTGTGCAGAAAGCACAGTGATTTCCTGGGGCCTGAAAGGAACTTTGACACGTTCACGACCTCTTACCACTAGAAGGACACTATACTTTAAGTTGTGATAGGAGGTAAAACCTGACCCTCAGCTTTGGACTCACTGGGGGTCAGAGCCTCAGTGTCCACTGACTTATGGACCCTCTGCAAGTAGCAAAGGAGAACCACCACAAACCTACACTTGTGGGCCACTGACTGAACACCAGGCTGGGTGCTGAGCACATCAGCTCACTACTTCATTTAATGTTCACAACACAGTTAGGAGAAGACAGGAGAAAACTGAGTTTTGGATGAGTTAAGAAATTTGCCCAAGGTTGTGGAAGTTGTGAATGCAACAGTAGAGATGCAAAAAAAAAAAAAAAAAAAATCACTCCTTCACAGCCTTGCTTACCCACCCACCCCCAGTGGGAGTGGTTGATGCTGTAGAAATCTATCCATGGAAAGTGAAGCAGGAATGTCTGCATGGGATTTCTGGGTGTTTGCAAATGCTCTGAGCTTCTGGGATCCCATGTCTCAGAGTAAGAACTCCTACCCTAAGGGAAATGTTTTTTGTGGCTGTAAGCCTCACACAACCTCTCTCTCTGTGTTCTGAGCCCTAAATATGCTTCAAAAAGTTCTCTAAAAAAAAATTGATAAAAATTGCTCTGCTGAGTCAGTTCTAGCAGCATGAATCGACTCTGCTGAAGCAATAACTTAATAGCAGCCCAGAGGTCTCGTAGATATTATTAATATAACTTTTCTAAAGGTGCCAAGCTTTCTTATAGGCATTAGGGAGGATTCTGGTTCTTACTTATTATTTGAAAGCAGCATACACAGGTGAGGACCGGCAGCCTTTAGACATCTCAAATATCACTCACGGATGTAATATAATAATAATACGTCTCCCCTAAGAGAAAGATCACTCTCATCCCATCTGTATTGCTCTGTAAACCTGGTAGGCAATCAACTTCAAAGTTAATGTTATTTCAGTAGGCTCGTCCTTCCTTCTTGAAAGGAAGAAAGCATCTAACAACATCTCTGGGGGGTTCTAGGGAACAGGTGTGCCAGGCTGGGAAGACATGGAGCCGTGTGTTTGGAGACTGCCAGGGCTGGGTCAGGACCTGGCTGAGATGTTGACGTGACAGATGAGAAAGCTGGTCTTTCAACCTTGTCTGTGCATGGGAAGCCCTATTGATCTGCAGACATATCTACATGTGGAGGCACTTCTTCTAACTATAGTCTAGACCTCTTGTGATGATTCCCTGGAGCAACCACAGCAGTGAAGGGCTGTTCTAACTCCTGCTCGTAAATAGGAATCTGGACCCACAGATGGGACAAGCTGAATGGTGCCCAGGGCAGGATGGGTGGAAGAAGAAGATGGTGCCCCTGCTCCTGGGATGGCACCAGGCTGAGGTCAGAGTGTCCTGCTTAGTAGTGTGAGCAGAGACACTGCTGCCACTTCTCTCCAGGTGCATCGACACTCCATGGGGGTTTAGCTCTCGCTGCCTTAAAGGGCGCACTCTGAAGGCTGCTGTGTGTCCAGGTACATGCCTGTCACTGCTGGGGCAGGTGAAGATCCATCTGGCTGTCTCAGACCCTGTCTGGACCTGAGGGTTCCTTTCCAAGTTTCTTAGGGAACAGCCTAACTGCTTAGTTTTACCAATAGTAGCAAAAGTAGGAACCGAAGAGGTTCTTGACTCTGGAGTTGATATGAACTTTGTGAATAGATTCCATTGCCAGTTTTGACAGTAATCATAATAAAATGCTGTTGGATAATACTTGACAGAATGGGTACAAAAACTTTAAAAGATGAATCCCTATATCAGAGCTATGTGGATGCTGTTTAGATAAGAAAGAAAATTGCTTTATGACTTGTATGGAGACAGAATTGGAGAACTGAGGACAAAAATGTCTCCTCAATGTTTTCCTGTATTTCACTCCTAAATAGAGGCATCGCTAGAACAGAAGTCAGGTGCTAATAAGGGGCTGGGAAAGAAGAAACTGAATAAAAAATAAGGACAATCACAGCATGTGTTTGAAGTCTTACTTTGGACACATTGGTTATATTGGGAGGCGGGGGGGAAGAGCTCAATAATGAATGCACAGGAAACAATTTTCAGAAAGTAATTCCTGCACATTTTCACAGGAAATGCAAACAGGTCAGGAGTCAGCCTGGTGTCCAACTGCTTGAGTACCCCACAACAATGATAAAAAATATAGTAGAAGCAGGACTGCGCCTTTTCCTGCAATTGACTGCAATGGTACCCGAAGCATCAAGATCACTGGGTGAATCATGAATGGCTCTGATGGAGTTTTATTTCCTTGATGGCCACGAGGACTGGAAGTCCTCTTACAAAGTCATGAAATCCAAGTTTACTAATTTCTGATACATATTTTTAAAGTGTGAACCAAATAAACACAATACCAACTTTGCCAAGAAGTAGGATTCCAGCGACAGGTTCAATATCATTTGAGCAGGCATTCTTATGGATGTATTATTGTTAGGACTCTAACACAGCAGAAGATGGATGGTTTTAATATACAGCTATTATGCTTCAGAAGAAAACAGACAAAGATTGCTAATTGTGTAGTTTATTTTTCTCCTTTGCTATTTGGATATGCTTTTTTCAAACCAATAAGGGCGTAAAAACTCAGATTTGGTGCCACCTTAGAGACAGCATTGACTTCCCCCCAGAGGACACTCTTATGAATATAAGTTGTTATTGGGAAGTACATATAACAGGCTAAATCCCTACCTAATTTCTACCTTTCTTAGATGAAATAAATTTCAAGAGAAATAGAAAAATAAGTGCTTCCCAAACGCTGTCTGCACAGTATTGCTACTTTCGTCATTGGTGACGATTGTTAGTATGTTCCCGGGCTTATCTCTGTAGCTATTTCAAGGCACACACGCTCAGCCAAGTCCTACTTACCCAGACTCTGCCCAGATAGCCCTTTGGGGACATGCCAGTGCTCACGAAACCTGAAATGACGAGGGCATCCTGTCAAATTACCTTGGCAACAGTGGGTTACTGGACAGGATGCATCTCAGGACTCAAAGAGCCCCCAGAAAATCACATCATGCTGGCACCTGTGTCCAGACAGGTCTCTGGGGGCTGAGATGCCAGAGGTTCACTTGAAAGCTTAACCAGGATTAAATCACACCATTCTTCAGGTCCTTTTTCTTCTGTTTCACCATAATCCCTATTATTGTAGATTCTGGGGCCCCCCCTTCTCCTCAGTACAGGGCCACATAACAGCAGCTGGTCCTCTTTCCAGCTTGTTCCCCATCCAGTCCCATTAACAACTAGAAGGTGTCTCAGGGTCAGCACTTCCACACTGCACTGCTTCTCAGAATAGCCACACCCACTTCCAGGACTCTCACAGTAACCCCAAACCGCTCACCAGCTCCCTAGAGCTTCTGCTACCAAATCTCTCCCCATCTTTTAGGCCTCATTTCTCAGTAGACTGAAACCTATCCTTTCTGTCCACGTAAACTCATTTGTTTTGCCTGCCACAAACACAACATGCTATTTCTCATCTCTTTTTCCCATGAATTTCACCAGAGGGTGGTGGTTTAGTTGCTAAGTTGCGTCTAACTCTTGTGACCCCATGGACTGTAGCCCACCAGGCTCCTCTGTCCATGGGATTTCCCAGGCAAGAATACTGGAGTGGGTTGCCATTTCCTTTTCCAGGGGATCTTCCTGACCCAGGGATCGAGTCCTGGACTCTTGCATTGACAGATGGGTTCTTTACCACTGAGCCCTCACCAGAAGGGCTTCCCTCTTTCAACTTTTCTCATCACCACTTTCAAAATGATTCTCCTCCATGTCATTTCTGCATATAGTCATCTTATATGTTCACAAAGCTTACAGGTTTGATCAAAAATATACCTTAAAATTATTTGATATATACACACACACACACACACGTGTGTGTGTATGTACACTGCATTCTATAATACTGCATTCTATATATACAGAATGCAACATAAAGTCACTCAATGCTGACCAGTAGGTGGGTGATTTTAAAACTACCTTCCCTGCATGGTGTGGGATGGTGTTTTGGTGAGGATGGTGTTAAGAGTGAGTTAATATCAACCAGCCACAAGGGTCACAGTGGTAAGAGAATACAGTGGGCTAGGAACAGGAGTGGCCATGGGGCTGAAGGGAAATGGCCAAATATGAGGATGATATCAGAAATCTGTTGAGTTGGTAGATATAAACAGTGAATAAGAGAGGATGATCAGGACCTGAGCAACCAGGTCCATGGTGATGTCTTAGAAGACAGCCTACACTGGAAACAGAGTGTGTGTGTGTGTGTGTGTGTGTGTGTGTGTGTGTGTGTGTGTGTGAAGTGAAGGAAAAAGAAATTTCAGAGTAGACGGAGTGAAGCTAAGGCAATGAATAAAGTGATAATCAAATTCCAGTGACTTTGGCAAGAGAAAGATCGGCATTTCCTTAGTGAGAATAACCCAGTAGTGGAAGGTTGGTGATTAGGGAACTGAAAGAGCAAAGACACACACTTTTCAAGGTATTTAAATGTAAGCAATGGGCAAGGCATTAGCTGGTGAACGAGTCTGGACCAAGGGTGTTTTTAATGTGAGTCCACATGAAGAAGTGGAGTTGGGTTAAAAGATGTCAGTAGATGGGCAGTGCCTCGTGGAGGTAGATGGAGAGTAGCCAGAACATGGGGGAGGTCAGGATCCAGGGCCTACTGAAGGTCACAGCGACCTGGACAGACACAGGGACACATGGGTACAGGGAGAGGGTCCTGGGGGTGGAAGGAAGTGGGGAATCCTCAAACTAGCGCTTCTGCTTCTAATGTGTTTCATTAGGTGAGATCCTGTCTTGAGAAAGGAGGGGAATGTGTATTACAAATAAACAATGTAATATTGGTAACTAACTGTTGCACTGAAACTCCCACTGTTGAATGGGCATTCCCTCCTTGTGGTAAAGTAAGTGAAGGAGAAGAGGGAGGCTTCTGAGTTGATGTGGGTCCAGCCCTCTTTCTCCCAAATGTTCAACTAACGCATGAACCTACATTATGTTCGCCTGGTCATCAATGTGGTGGATATCTTTATTTTCTTAGATTCCTTTTCATTTTCAGCTCCTCTGACACTTATCTGTTATCAGTTCATTATTCAGTCATGAATGATTTATCCCCTCAACAGAGATTTATTGAGCATCTATGCTACCATGTGTCCTATTAGACTTTAAATTCTTCAAGGGCACAGACCTACAGTTTTTAGTTTTGTGCTGCTTCAGTCTCATAGGATAACCATTTGTTGAGCTGAAAACGGTAGCAATGGTACCTATCAGTACAGTGATGCAATGAGGCAGAAAAAGGTTTCATGAACACAGGAGTGTTCATGATGATTGGATTATTCATTGGCATCAAGAGATGCAGAAAGGAAATAACCACTGAATTGGTCCTAGAAAATCCCTGCCAATGAGGAGAGAAGTCCATTAGTACAGCAGGTTCAGAAGGCCAACCTCAAGGACTCCAGAAAAGAAATAAATGACAGAGAACCAGGCATGATTACACCTTATCTATCATTCAATCAGATTCTAAAATAAGTCTTTTATGGAATGAATCGTCATGTAACTCTCCAAATATTCAACAGAATTATGACTAAAGCATTTGAAAAACTTACATCTGATTGCATTTAATTTTAATATAACTACTATGTTTAATAACATT